>NC_134693.1:16857214-17457214 GCF_050947455.1 Rhinoderma darwinii | reverse complement strand
CCTGTATTGGTGTGGCGGAAAATCTAGTTATTCGGATCTCCCAGTTTTACAGACTCCCTACTGGCATTGTGCCCACAGTTGCTGCTTTTCGGCACGTGGGTCCACAGACCTGTAGTAAATTCTGCCGTTATGAAGAAACAAGTCCATTAGATGGCCAGATCCATTAGTCTAGGGACCGGCCGTAGCGAAAACTCAACACATGTAACTCAACATCTCGATCTTCTGCCAGGCTCCCCGAAGTCGGCGCTCTTTGGCAAATGAACAATGCAAGGAGGATTTCCATGTTGCCCGGAGGCTTGTGGTAACCTGGCACTTCTCCGGGCCACTTCTCTTCTCATGGTGTCCGTGTAACGCAGCCTGGTGCTCCGGGTCTTTGACCAGTTATTTGGACTTTTAGTAGAAGTAGTTGGTGCCCACATATTCCATATAATGAAACCTTTTCAGCATCGCGTGCATTTTCCTGTGGGCAGGCATCAAATTTTTAGGCATGAGGATCTGCATCGCTGATTGGTACGTTATACTTTAGAGTGAAATATGTCAGACCTATGACAATAATGTTGGAGATGATGAAGAGACCAGAACGGAGCTGCTGGCCTAAAAAGTTCCTATTTTGTGTTTTTAGGTGACTGTAGAAAATTTTCTCCGAGTCTTAACTGGCAGATTACCGCCAAGCACACCTCGGCTGAAGCGCCTTCTCTCTGACGACCGCAGTAATATTCTCATCTACATGACTGGTAATATAGTTACCTGCTGCACTGGTTTTGTGGTATTGCATATACATTATAATGGCGCTATAAACGCCAGATGCAAACGATCAATAGGAAAGCTCCTCTGAATATATCGTATTGAGCTATAACACATAGAAGTGTCTTCAACCAGTTTATTGAGAGCCTAGTGTGACACTTAGCTTCTTGGGAGCCTAGTGTGCCACTTAGCTTCTTGGGAGCCTAGTGTGCCACTTAGCTTCTTGGGAGCCTAGTGTGCCACTTAGCTTCTTGGGAGCCTAGTGTGCCACTTAGCTTCTTGGGAGCCTAGTGTGACACTTAGCTTCTTGGGAGCCTAGTGTGACACTTAGCTTCTTGGGAGCCTAGTGTGACACTTAGCTTCTTGGGAGCCTAGTGTGCCACTTAGCTTCTTGGGAGCCTAGTGTGCCACTTAGCTTCTTGGGAGCCTAGTGTGGCACTTAGCTTCTTGGGAGCCTAGTGTGGCACTTAGCTTCTTGGGAGCCTAGTGTGGCACTTAGCTTCTTGGGAGCCTAGTGTGGCACTTAGCTTCTTGGGAGCCTAGTGTGGCACTTAGCTTCTTGGGAGCCTAGTGTGGCACTTAGCTTCTTGGGAGCCTAGTGTGGCACTTAGCTTCTTAATGTCTTGCGGATTAAGATAGGATTGTACTTATTGCCACCGTTTATGTCAAAGCATTTATATAACGAGCGTGGAATCGTGGTCAGAACAATATCACTGGCCGGACTATATTATAAACTATAATATAAATAGTTATTGAGGTATACCCTTGCTCACACATTAGGGAGGGTCCTTACTGGGACACCCACTAATTCCCAAAATGAAGGGGCTGCAGCTCTTATAAAGCAGAACAACCCTTTTGGCATTTTCTCTTAGCAGAGCTCCATTCCCAACCCAGCGCAACGCAGAGAAAGCAGCTCAGTCCCACCTGTTCACTTGCATGGGGCAGCGCTGCCATTCTCTGTACAGCTCCTGGTCAGATGCGGTGCCGTACAGAGAGAATGCTATGGGGGATGCTGGGTCGTCTAGGACTGCAGCCCCTTTGTTTTGTGGTAGGGTGGGGGTCCCAGGAGTCCCCTTCTGAAACTGATCAGTACTTTTCGGCATATCCCATAACCCCTTTAATGTGGTTTGACATTGTGCAATCCTATTCTTCTTGTGTCGCTCTTACATCAGGATTTGTTTGCCTTTCTTAGGACACGGAGGAAATGGTTTCCTGAAATTCCAAGATTCTGAAGAAATTACCAATGTTGAGCTCGCAGATGCTTTTGAACAAATGTGGCAGAAAAGAAGGTAAAGAAAAAACGTGAGAGAAATTATAAGTGAAAACGTAGAAAATAACCTGACCGCCGCTCCCGCGCTCCCCCCTCCTCTCAGAACGCAGCAGCTGAAGTGTCGTTTTATTAAAACATAATCTCTTTTCCAATAACTTTTATTACAAGTTTAATTTTGCACACAAATCCCAACAAGATATGTGACGGGATGGATCTGGAGTGCACGTAGGGTAAGATATTTAGATGCCGTTGTCGGCTTAGTGTCTGGAATTCAATAATAAAATATGCTTGAAAGGGAATACAAAAAAAAAAGTCATTTCTTTAAGGCCGCCAAGCAATAAAAAGAAGCCTAAAGAGCTACTACAGGACCTGCCCGATCCCGCTCACTCCCGCTCACTGTGTATATATAATATATAGCATATTATTCTCCTAGCTGCTAGGGGGCTTTAACGTTGTGTTCATCCTGAGCCTCCTGGTTTATGAATATAATGCTAGAACCGCTGTGACACTTCCAGAGACACAACCGTGGATTGTATATCATATAGGTAACGAATCCCTGACTCCAATGAAGCAGCGGTCATGGACCGTACCATGTGATCCGGACACGTGACACCTGCTGAGACTCCGCCAGGAGGTTCTTTCTTTTCGGCCCCCCAATTTGACACTTTGGGGGGTGGTTTTAATTGTATCCACCAGTGTGACTCTCTTAGGGTATCGTACCGATGTCGTTACTTGAATAGCTCTGTCATATTGGCAGGTTGTCTTTTTAAATATTGTTTTAATTCAATATCTTCACACAAACGTCCAGTTTTTATAATAAAAAGTAAGAAATCTAAACTATCCAACGCCGGACGTATATATTAACGACATTTCCACGGACGCGCTGCTCAGCGCTATTGTTCTATGTGGTCATATCATTGACAGATGCTATTTCTGTACCTTCTCCTTAATATCTGCTTTACCATCCTTGGGAGAATAATTGAAAGCTGAGGTTGTCATAGAAACAATAAGTGATTTTGCGAACATGTTCGGAGTAGAATTATATTGTCGTCGTTTATTTAAAGTCACATTTTTCATAAAATTGGTAGCAATGCCCTAATAAATATTGGTCCTAAGGTGCCCATACACGTCAGATTGCTGTCGGCTGACGGCTATTGATCCTGACTCCACCATTGACATGCACGCTGGGTTCGCAGGGCAATGCAGATTTATTTTAAAGGGGGGAGGAATAAGCGTGGCCAGACGTTACTGGCACTGGCTTATCTCCCATGTGAACTAAGGACGGAGAGGGTTGAAATCTAACATACCCGATTCTTCTTACCCCCGACATCTGCCGCCGGGGGAGAGTCAGGAGACTCCCGTACACATTAGATCGGCGGGCACGGCCAACTTTCATCTGTGTATGGGCACCTTTTAAGGTTTGTGGTCTCTGCCCCTTTTTAGCTCCATTTGCTTTATATTAAGGTACAGGCATCAGACTTTGTATTCAGGATGTTGAGCATTGTTCTGTATTATATTTGAAGACTATGACAATTGTAGCAAACCCGCAGCTGTGAGCAGGACTATTTGTGTTTTGATTTTCAGCCTCGGGGGGGTAAACAAAAATTATTCCATTCACTGACAGCAGGCAGAGATCATGAAAACGGAGAGAAATAAAAATACAAAGTTTATTAGAAAATAATCCCTGATCCCTGTGTTTATTTTCAGGTATAATGAATTGCTGTTTATAATCGATACGTGTCAAGGAGCCTCAATGTATGAGAGGTTTTATTCTCCGAACATCATGGCTCTAGCAAGCAGTCAAGTTGGAGAAGACTCTCTGTCTGTGAGTACATCCCTCTCTCCTGCGCGCTCATATATGGAGGCTTTGCGGATGCTATATTGGTGCTCACTCAGCTTTCCCAGACTCCTGAATGGCAAATATGCCTAGTTATGCAGCAGTAATTCTTTCCTGTTCCATAAATTAGTCATTTAGGGGTTTGGGAAACCTGTATGATAGTTGTTCTGGAGCCCATAATGGAGGCCGTACTGGTTGTTACTCAGAGTTTCCAAAAACGGATAAAAAACAAAGGCTAAATAGAATTCAAATTACATGGCGATTTTTGTATTTAAATGGGAAGTGTTCTTTAAATGGGTTGTCTGGTGACGGAAAATTGTTGACCTATCCGCAGGAAAGGCCATCCATATCTGATTGTTTGGGGTCCGACTCTTGCCACGCCCGCCTATCACCTATTTGAAGGGGCCACGGTGCTCTAGCGAGCGCTGTTTCCACTTATCGCTTACAATGCTCCATACTGTACACATTGGTAACGGCAGAGCACGTGCAGTGTGGCGCAGTGTGGCACGGTGAAGGGGAAGCCGCGCTCGCTGGAACGCCGCGGTGCCGAGAGTTGGACCCCAACCATTCTTATGTTGATGACCTATCCGGCGGTTAGGCCATCAATTTTCTGCCACCAGACAAACCCTTTAGCAAGGAAATCCATCTATTCTTTACCTTCGTTCACACTGCCCAATTATCGTTATGATTAAATAAGCGATTGCGATGATAATTGTACAGTTACGGGCAATATTTTTGCCTTTTTATTTTGCAAAATTCACGCCGGATAAAGCGATACTAGGTGAGGTGTTAATATAACTGATGGCCTCATGCGGTATTACAGCTGCGTTTTGTACAGAGTCGTAATAGGTTTCCTTGTGTAGTGCATGGGGCCATTATTGTACTTCCGTATGCATAAGATTTCATACGAAGATTTTTTTTTATTTTTTTTTTCTGTGGGATTCCTAATTAACCTCATGAAAAAAAAATTGCCACGCTCCATCGGATGCCGTATGTACGGAGGTAGGAGGGAGCATTACTTCTAAGAGAAAATCTCTCTGTACATATGGCACCTGTCTGTGCGGCAGCGCCAGGAGGTGGTGAACCTCTGTGCGTTCAATAGCAGGTGAGGACAAGTGCATGGGTTCTGGTTCCCGGAAGAGATGGTCAGAGACAGTCATTGATATATTTTTGCTTATAATCTGCACTTTAACCTGGTAGTGGTTTTTGTTTTTCCATTATTTTTTTGTGATTCCTAAAATAACTGGAGCTTTTTCTCTCCAGCACCAACCAGATATGGCCATCGGAGTTCACCTCATGGACAGATACACGTTCTATGTCTTGGAATTTTTGGAGGAAATCCATCCTGCCAGCCAGAACAACATGAATGATCTGGTAAGATCTGCTCTTCTGTATAATATACCAGTGATTTTTGGACTCATTGATGGATATTTCCTGCAGTATTTCCTAATGATTGGACTTCTAGAAAATGGTGTCCTAGAGTAAAGTGAGTGATCGGGTACAAGTATGTCTCGATGTCATGTGGGTTGTTAAAAAATAATTGTATTCGGCACACATTCGGAGTATTCAGCGTAGTTTTATTTCAATTCTTTTATTTTTTTTATTTTTTCCAAAAAATTGTCTTTTTTTTTTCTTTCAATATATGTCAGTGGCTACATGTGCAACGTTACGGCCGTGAGACCTTCGTCGGGCACTGAGCCGTACTGGGGACTGTTTTTTTTAGATAATTGTCGCTGCTTAGATAGATTATGGCGGCTCACCGCTCTCTAGAGCACCATAGAGAGCGGTGAGCCCCCATAATCTATCTAAGCAGCGCCAATTATCTCTAAACCAGTCCCCAGTACGGCTCAGTGCCCGAAGAAAGGTCTCACGACTGAAACGTTGCACATGTAACCACTAGCATATATTGAAAGAAAAAGAGAAAATTTGAAATAAAACTACGCTGAATACTCAGAATGTGTGCCGAATACAATTCTTTTTGATCTAGAACTGGGTTGGGACCCTATTTCGAGCACCTGAGAATACTAGTGCTGTCTGAACAAAACCACATGTCATGTGGCTAGTGGCGGAACACAGTCTGGTGGGTATAGTCTGCGCTCAAATTTTCTAGGACAGAAACTGATGATGACTGTAGTAATGGTGACGCGAGAAGAGGGTCAGGAGCGCTCCTCTACAATGGAGAATGTATGGGAAATGACGCATTAGGTCGAGACACTAGTGGACTTCTATCTGAGACCCTCGAAACTCGCTGCATGTATCTTTACCATTGCCTAGTCTATCAATTAAGGTCATTTTTTCTTGATGTTTGCAAAAGTAGTCGTCTCTTCTATCTAACGTCACTTATCACCATTATAGAGGAGCGTTCTTGACTATTTTCTTGCCTCATCCATACTATACATTACTATATGTAATGGTCACACAATACTGAGGGTATGGGCACCCCGACTTGACAATTCATTATTAACCCATCATGCCCACATGCCTCTATGTAGCCTTACCCGGACAATCACAAGGAATAAAAGCTTTACATTGAGGTTTTGTTCTCTAGTGTGTCGTTGCCCCCCCCCTCCCCCCCCCCACTCTCCCAAATGTCCCTGCTGACTTAAAAGTGTTAACAGATAATGAGCTAATACTTCGGCTCGTGCCGCCTCTGCCGATCTATGGAGGCCGCTTCTACGCTCGCTCTTGGCTCATGCAGATTTCTTAGCTCGCAGCCCACACAAACAGGTTTTATGTTATCTCGCAGATCTATTTTATGATGAAATCCCAATGTGAGAATTTCATGACGTATCGCCACAGTCGCATTCTCTCTCCTCTTTCCCTGACCTATTTCTACATGAAAACTGTTTTATTATTTGTGATTTGTTCTGTAGGATGTGTTTTTTATTGCGGGTTAATAGTTTTGGGGAAACACAAGATTCTTCTACACTTGGTCTTATGCGATTATCAAATATGGCTGCAGAAGCTAAAATCAGGATATGGGGAACTTTCTATTACACACCCCTTTTTGCTGTGTAGTACCCCTTTAAGCCATCAGTCAACGGGTGTTTTGGATCTCAACGGTGAAATAGAACCAGTGACGTCGACAAGACAGCAGATTAAAGTCCATATCCCAGGATTCATTGTGACGGTCTGTTTAAAAGGGCTTTTCAACTCGCATGATCAATACATGTCAGTAGGGGGCAGTAGTTGATTTTTATGTTGTCAATATATTTGGCTTCGACCAGTTGATGCATTTTGTGAGCCAGAAATGTGCTCAGAAATTTAATTTTCCTTCCTTCACTTATCTGAGGAGGTCATAGCTACAACAATTAGCACACATGAAACAGAGTGGCTGCTTTGCCTGCATGAGGCCCCTAATTGTGATAAAAATAGTCTTTTTTTTTTTTTTTTAAAAGCCCGAGCCGTGCTTTCTATCACCCAAGTGCATAAAAAGTGCACAAAGAATGTGGTCTATCGCAGCCCTTCTCTTAAAAGAGAGAGGCCCCGCATGACCATTCCCTGACCCTCCAAACCATAGGCCAAGAGGATCAAGGATCGATGATCCCCCCCCCTCGCCGAAGCTTAGGGAGACCCAAACACACTCCTAGGCTTCTTCCTGGGCTGCCACCCCAGTGTCCATCTAGGAGCCTGCATCCAAATTGCACCTCCCCTCCGAAGAAGGGAGGCCGGGCCTCCGGGGAAAACGGAACCAGATGGCCACACATTTTCCCCCTAGACCTCAGGAGGGTCCCAAAAGGGCACCTCATCCCGAAATCCTTGTGACAAAATGTGACAAACACACAGTGAAAAACAAAAGTAAATAAGTGGATGTGCGCTGTGATACAGCCTAGACATCCGCCAGGTATAAAAATTCCTCATCTCCCAGCCAGAAGGCCGGGAGAATAAAGGTGTGTGCTCAGTAGTGTGAAAGAAGAGTGCGTGCAAATGTGCCTTCACTCAGTGGGATCCCACCCCCAGTGAGTTAGGGCACCCCAGGGTCACCAACCTTGGGGCACATAGCAACTCGGGCTTCCAAACTACCTGACCTCGATCCGGCGGTCGCCTGGTCACCTACAAATGGTACGTTTAAACCAAATGCGTACACCAGAGCGATGACAGTTGTGGTTCCCTGCCCTCATCTCAGCGTTCTGTCATCCCTCTACCATGGGCCATCAACCACCGGCAGGGATAATTACTAACCTCAGCTTGAGCAGGTACTACACTTGATCTTAGCCAAAAGGCAGAGAAGCGATAAAAATAGTGTCATAAGTGATTCCAGTAATGGGTGGAGCTGTGACAATGGCTTTGTTTTTTATATAAAGGAGCCCTTGGAAGGTACTGGTTCTCCTTGTGGTGAACCAGCTGGTGTAGGGAGTCTTACAGCAATGTTCCATGGGAGAATTATGTAAATTAGCTCTTCAGAATGAAGAAAACTGTCTCTCAAGTGCCACCTATAGGAAGTTACCTTGTAAGTCCATGCTCAACCAATTAAAAGGCTGCAAACTTGATTAGGGATCTCAGCCGTACCAGAGACTGCACTGTTTCAGAGTTTTTACTCCTCGTCAGTACAAAGTAGGGTTCTGGATGGCTGGTTGAACTTAGGGCTGTCACACAGACTCGTGTATTTCAATGGGGCTGTTGACACGACCGTTATGTCAACGGAGCGTGTGAAGGGTCGGTGAAAAAATGGAACATGTCTTATTTTACTGCGTGTCACGCATCCCCCCCATAGACTCTAGTCTATGGGGGATCCGTGACAACGCGTCTCGCACGAGTGCACCTCGGACGTGAAACACATCCGTTTTTCACATCCGAGGTTAGCGACGCTGATCTGAATGTAGCCTAATACACCGCTCTTGTAAGATACTGATTCTACTTGAGAATTATTGTTACTGTAGATGGAAATAGTATGTGTTCTCTTAAAGTGCTCCAATGAAGACAGTCCCAGGGGGTAGCTATTCGGTGGACTTGTGTTGCCGGCACACGGGCTGGAGCCTGATGGGGCGCAATAGGTCCCTCTGTCCCATAAGAGCAGACCAGTGCTTTAAATGATATAATAGTTGGGGGACCATGTTACAGAATTTTTATTGGGGTGCACAAATGTATGGCACCCATTCAGTAACACATCTTATACATGATATCTTTGCAGGGGCTGGGGGGGGGGGGCTTCCTGAACAGCGGACCCCTCTGCTGATTGGACAATCCATTTACCTTTATCATTGGATCGCTATCATAACTGCAGATATTATGGAATTGCTGTATACGATTACCTACTATGTTGGTTTTGGTTCACAAACGTTGGACCTTCCCTTTAGTACACGCAGCCTCCTGAATAACCCGACGTGAGCGGAGTCCTAGCTTTCGTTTTTACACCGTGTCCAAAATACGTCCTGATGGTTTTGTTTGCCTATTCGCTAGGAACCTTTAATCCTTTAGATGGAGGCGGCAGCGTCCGTGGTCTTGTGATTACTTATTCTTCTGCTTCAACAGACATTGGATTTACCTCCTGAAACAGAAGGAGACCTAGAGGGGATAAAAGCGGGCCGTGCGCCTCAGTACTGCACATGAGAGAGAATTGATAAACTGGTTTTAGCTGTCAGGCTTTGAACATGGCGGGAAGGAAGAGGCTTCTGCGCAGGGATCCTCCGCGCGGGGCGAGACGTCCAGCCGGGCACCGGCCTATAAAATTAGATTTCAAACGTTTGAGCCGCTATTTATCTTCAAAGCAGACTCCCGCCTTACAGCTCACACAACCGAACAAGCTATATGTCAGGCGCAAAAGTGCATTTATATGTTTAAGTATTTACGACCCCCGTGAGGTGCCTGAAATCCCGACAATGCGCTGGTTTTATTCTGGTAAATTTACAGCTTTATTTCATCTGGGAATTTGGGCCGGCTATCGAGAGTAATGTGACAAGTTATCCCGGGCTCACGGCCATGAACGTGTCTTCTATGATTTAATGGAAGGTTAGAGGATATAGCGGAAAATATACCAGCGATCACACTTTAAATGCTGCTAAGCCAATGTGACTCCCTCCTCCCCCCACCTATTATGAGTTAATGTTTTACGACTATGAAAGCGGCTGATCATAAATACGATTTTGAAGGGGTCAGGATATTTGCGTTCTTTCACATTGAATGCGAAGTCATTCCAAAAACGTCCTGTTGTTGCTGTACCAGTGGATTACATTGTACCCGCTAAATAGCGAACCCCGCATGGGAATGGGTAGAGTTCGATTTTCCACCTCACTAATGCTAAGGTATGTCCCATGAGCGGTTTCAGACCTGAAAGGGTACATGGGGGGAAGTGGGGCAGAAGCTTGTACTTCTTAGACAAATATTCCCATTAGTCTACACATTGTACAGTTACTCCCACTAGTTTAACATTGATAGAAGGTACAATGCCCTAATCTAAAGGTGATGGATTCCCTTTAGGAAATGGTATAAAAATTATTCCAATGTATCCCAAATATAAAATGTAGCAACTTTACAAATAGTCTTGATTTAAAATCTGACCGTTTTGTGTTTGCAGCTCCTATGAAGACCTATGTGTCTCCAAGGCAACATCTACAAACAAATGCTGTGTAATCTGAACCTGCCGTCCTACTCCCTTCTATCTGTCCCCTACTTCTTGCTTACCTACCGATTGTGTTTATGTATACAAGAAGGTGAAATGGTGCATGACTGCAGGATCTGCAGTGTAGTCTGTAACCATAACGACGCATAGGTCTGCCTGGGAGCTGTAGACACAAAATGGCAGGATATTTCTAATCAAGACTCTTTGCAAAGTTGCTTCAATTTTTTTTTTTTTCAATTTCAGATACAATGGAGCAATGTATTGCAAAGGTGGACATGTGAAAATGTTCTACCTTATTTAATATGATGAATTGCGCCTTAAACTCATTGTTAAAATGATCATTTAGATCATTTTTAGTTACTTCACTTGCAGTTCCGCTCTTCACCAGTGTTTTGTTTCAAACTCTTCATAGGTGACAATGCAACAGCGCCCCCAGCTGTAATGTAGTTGACCTGTAACTTTTGAAAAAAATATATATAATCAGTGGTTATTTTACTTGCACCACTTTTGTGTTTCAAAGATAAGTTATATGTAAAAACTAAACTACAAATCCTTGTACAGGATTAAAAAACATGGCTGGTTTCTTCCAAAAACAGCACCACAGGTTGTTTGCGGTATTGTAGCTCAGCCCCGTTCGGGTAACTAAATAGAAAGTCTATGAGCCCGTACTCTGATACATCGACTTTCTGGGAAAAGCCAAACGGATACGAAGCGGCTAAGCGCTTACACCAGCGATTCTGTCACTTCGTTTGAGCGATTGGTGGGGGTCTCAGTGCTCGGACCCCCACCAATCAGGACTTCTGACATGTCACTGTTTTTTTTTTTTAGTCGTGGACAACCCTCCTTAGATATAAACTTTTTGTCTCTCATAACCGTATCGCTGTGTTCATGAAGTGATGATTCTTGTATATCTTTCTTTTGTATCTTCAGCGACTGTCTTTATCTTATAATAGTGTTTATGGTGTCGTTCTCTTCACAGTTCCAAGTCTGTCCTAAGAGTCTCTGTGTTTCTACCCCCGGCCATCGCACTGACCTCTTCCAGCGAGACCCACAAACTGTTCTTATTACTGATTTTTTCGGCAGTGTGAGGAAAGTGGAGCTCACCGAGAAAACCGTTGTGTTAAAGCCCCATCTAGAGGCCGCTAAAAGGTATTTTTATACAAATGTAAAATGTCATTGCTTTAAAGGGAACCTGTCACATTGAACATGAACGTCCTGTCTAATCTGCGGGCACCGTGTTATAGAGCACATTAATATTACGTTACATAGTACGGCTGAAAAAAGACACATGTCCATCAAGTTCAACCAAGAGATGGGAAAAGGGAAGGGAAACATTTCTACACATAGGAGTTAATATTTTTTTGTTCTAGGAAATTATCTTTGCCTTTTTTGCAGCATCTCCTGTCCCTGCTGTGACGGCTCCTGCGGTAGGCTATTCCATAGATTCACAGTTCTCACTGTAAAGAAGCCTTGTCGCCTCTGCAGGTTGAACCTTTCTTTCTCCAGACGGAGGGAGTGCCCCCTTGTTTTTTGAGGGGGTTTTACATGGAACAGGATTTCACCATATGTTTTGTATGTGCCATTAATATATTTATATAAGTTAATCATGTCCCCCCTTAGTCGTCTCTTTTCAAGGCTAAATAGGTTTAAATTCTTTTAATCTTTCCTCATAACTTAGATTCTCCATGCCCCTTATTAGCTTCGTTGCTCTTCTTTGTATTTTTTTCATCCTTTCTATGTACTGGAGCCCAGAACTGAACTACAAAGCATTAGTGAGGCCTCCTCTAGAATATGCAAAGTGGTAATATTACATCCCTGTCCCGCGAGTCCAGGCCTCTTATAATACACGACAATATCTTGCTGGCCTTTGAAGCAGCTGATTGACACTGCATGCTGTTATTTAGTTTATGATTTACAAGTACACCCAGATCCTTCTCAACAAGTGACTCCCCCAGTGTAGCTGCAGCGGTCACATGGGTTGAAATGTTTTCCCAGGGTGCCGGACTGCAGGACGTCAGAGGGCTGCATCGCCATGACTACGGGTAAGCACAGGCTTTTTTTTTTTCTTTAACCGCTGTTTTCTGCTGCGGACCTTCCGACCAAAAACTGCACCACAACTTGGTCCGTTTTCTTGGCCGGAAATCGCTGTGGGGACCAGGGAGCGTACACTGTGTACTCTTACACAGCATATCCGCCTTGTATTAACATAGCCTTATTGTCTGATTGCTGTGACCCCCACCGATTACAATGGGTCCAGATCCTCCCGTTCCTCCCCACTGCTTGAGCGCAGTAAGGAGGACGTTGGACGGGACCCAGTCCAGAATGCGCCCTGCCGCTCCTTTCAGAGTCTATGGGGATGACAGAAACAGCCAAGTTCTGCGCTCGGCTCTTTCTATCAGTCCTATAGACATTGAATTGGGTGGCGGTAGCATGAGCCACCCCCGCTTCCTCCTTATCATTCTTACTGTAGGGTTGCGGTGAGGAGGAACAGAAGGGTTCGGGACCCCCGTTCTTGTGATCGGTCAGAGTCCCAGCGATGGAGCTACCAGCGATCAGACAATTATCACTCGTGGACAGGTGGTAATTGTCCATTCAGGGGAAATACCCCTTTCACTGAAGTTCAAAACAAAATGGGTGTATTCAAAAAAGAATAAAATGAACCTGACAGGGATACCATTTATTCATACATCGGCATCCTATACAATATTTATATTTTGTGTAGAAAAAAATAATTGACAAGACAGCAGGGTGGAGCCGTAAAAATGCATTATACGTCGCAGCACAAGCCTGGTTTCACCCCGAGCTGCCTACAATCGTTGCTCCTAGCGCTGCTAGTTTCTACTTTTCTTCAATTGCAGTCTGAGGTAGTCAGAGATCTACTCCTTGTCTCATCAAAGCTCCACCTTCTGCGCTATCACTCCCCCATGCTTTACACTGCAGATTTGCTTGTGCAGATTGGCTGCTGACTAGGAAGTCGGTGCACAGAGAGTTGATTTGGTCTTACAGCAACGATATTCATAAACTACAAGCGGCTAGAAAGAAAATGATGATACATACTGAAGTTGCTTTAAAGAGGTTATCCTGTAGTCTAGAGAGCCCCCTCATAAGGAGGACCCCAGAAGAGGCAGAGATCCTTTCTAATGAATGCTAGCACTGAGTCCTCCAGAGCGGGAGCCACTCTTTGCAGCAAATCTCCACTCTGGATGATAATATGGCATTAATAATAATGGACAACCCCTTGAAGTACCCTAGGGATTAATAATTTGTGACGTCTCAGTAGCTGTGCCCACTAATCATTCCCTTGTGTAATCTTATAAGGACAAAGCTCTATGATAGGGATTTTTCATGTCATTTTCCCAATTTTGTACAGGTTTTCTTTTATAAAAGCCTAGAAAACCTCTCGACTGCTGATGGCAAGAAAAATGATGCACATGAATCCACTGTAGACCTCGTATCGCTTTGTCTGAAGTACTTTCTTCCTTTATATGGCAGGTGAAGTGTTAAAACAAAGTCTCTAATTCAGGCTCCAGATTACACAAGTGATGTCAACAACAGCAGGACCCACGAAAATTGGGGAAACCAGCAAAGTTTTATACATGGATTCAATCAGAAATTGATATTAGTCATTAATAACGTGATATTATTATGAGGTTCGGGGAGGAGATCAGAGGGAAACGAGCTCCATAATTATTGCATTGGTCTTTTGCGCCCTCTTGTGTTTTATTTTTGTATTGCATGTACTAATGAAACAGATTTGAGAAAGGCCGCCCAAAATTGCGATGAGAAATGGTCTAATAGAAGGGGGATCCTCTCAAAGAAGATGGCCAGTATCAATAGGATATAAGGAGAAGGAAATGTCATCACAGATTTGGTCTTGATCAGGTGTGGTTTTCCCAAAGACGAGGACATTCGTAGAGGTTTTACTAATCAAAAGAGGCAGATGAGCAAAACATCTTTACAGTGATTCTCCCCAAATAACGTTTATGGCCTAATCCATTTATTACAGTCCGGTTTATAAATATTTGGACATTGACCAAGTTATAATTATTTTAGCTGCTGACCATATTGGTGTGTGTGGGGGGGGGGGGGGCTGACACTTACCTACCGCCGGTTGTGTTGGCTTGGGGACTCACCTGCCGCTGGCCCTGTTGGGGGGGGGGGGGGATTTTGCCATGTATGGTTCAGTTCTGATTCAGTTTAATGTTGCTGATTCTCTTCCAGCCCAAACTCTCGTTCGGGTGGGATGAAAAAAATCTAACCGATCGAACAATACTATATGGCCTGTACTTACTGATTGTCCATTTAAAAAAAAAAATCCTTTTCATATATATTTTTAGGGAATTCTGAGTTGAGTGGAGTGTGGTTACAAAGATCGTCTTTTTCTCTCTGGAAGTCCTGTCCTGCTTTACACAGGCAATCTGAATATGAATGGACACTGTAATGCTTAGTTTCCCCTGTGGCGGCGCTGCAGGGAAATTTAACACTTACTGCCAAGTTCCTCCTAGTAGGGGGACACTTTGTGATCACTTTATTGTGAAGGGCCCCATCTAACAAGTAGGAAATGTCTAAAGCAGAGAAGCCCTTTTATGCTGTCTTACGATATTTTGCGTTTGTAATGCACATATCCGCGTTGAACACCGTTTTACAGTTTACATACACATTTAATCTTCACATAACGTTGTTTAACTTTGCAAATACGTGGCAATATTTGTCTTTGTTTTGCAGAATATCTTGGTGCTATATGACTGACGTTATTATTGAGTTAGAACCATGTAGACCACCTGATAAAGGTTACAATTGCATTTTTTTTTTAAATTCCTACATTTATAACTTTGGCCACCAGGGGGAGCTCGGCTAACGTGTCATCTGTGTGTGTATGTATATATAATATAATTATATATCTGTCTTTTCCAGTGTATAAAGAATTCTTTGATGTTCCGAGTTTATTTAACTTTTCTGTCCTTGACCAGACGTAACATATTCTATTAAAGAGACGGCTTTCTACTTGTGATAAGTGAGATTTACCGTATTTACCTATTAAAATCATGTCATACTTCTATCCATTCAGAATCGCATTCAACTTGTTTATCACCGCGTATGGCAATAGCCTGTAATAAATATAACGAATCCATCTGCAGACAAATGCATTTATATAAAAGAGATTCCCTCATATCTATAGGATGTGCCATAAATGTCTGGTTGTTTAGGGCCAAATTCAGCTAGGCGAGGCGGCAGACGGAATGGAGACCTATATTACCTGATAGGGGCGTGTCTGTCAGCATTGTCAACCAATCAACTAATTCCAGCACATTCGGCAGAATAGGGAGTGCAGCTCTGGAGTATAATACAGGATGTAACTCGGGATCAGTACAGGATAAGTAAGGTAATGTATGTACACAGTGACTCCACCAGCAGAATAGTGAGTGCAGCTCTGGAGTACAGGATTACTTATCCTGTGCAGGGTAAATAATGCAGGGGATCATATACTTTTGTATTTTTTGATTACTCACTGAACCAGTTTGATCACTTGTTGATTAGGTGCTGAATTTTGGATTTGAAGCAGGTCATTTCCAAACTAATAGAGACAACAGGTGACTTAAAGGGGTTGCCTGATTAGTACAATCTTTTTGTGGGATCTATTCCTGACCTTAAACTGATCGCAGGGTGTCCTTCTGCTGAGACCTGCAGTGATCAGCTGTGTAGGGGAAACTGGCAGCAAGTGTTCCATTCTCCTACAGCGCCGCCACAGGGAATATGATGCATTACACAGTGCCATTGAAATCAATTCTCTGTGTGGCCGCTCTCCGCTCTGGCTAATAGATGAGTATCCTGAACAGGACAAACTGGTTCTCTAAATCAGACAACCCCTTGAACATATTAATATACTCATTATAGATGTTATCATAGACAGGCAGATTGGGGGTCACAGCTGCTGGGACTAGAATGACGGGGGGGGGGGGTTTTGCCTAACCGACTCCAACACCAGTTTGACTAGAGAAGTGTCTGTGCTCAAAATTGATAATTCACGTTGCCGACCTTTGGGCTTCCACAAGCACCGGGGCCTAGGAGTAATTGCAATCCCTGCACTCCTGCCGGCTTCCCCACTGTACTCTATATCACTACCAAATAATTAGGAAATTGTGGTGACGCCACCTGATGGAAGCCAGGGCACTGGGTGCTTTTGGCATCCATTGGATTTAACCACTTCTGGGAATCCTGTATAAATAGAATCTGTCCCATTACCGGTGCACGTTTGTCACCGTCCTTAGTGTGATATTGGTGAACATATTTTCGGTGCTTTTACAGCGCAGGTCACTGCTCGATGCTCCGCAGAATGCTACTCATTAGAATCGCGATTACATGGGTCAGAGTAACAGTCTGAGATATGTTCCTATAGACCTTCCCATGTGCCATTTACACACAAGTTTTATATATGTATATATGGGAATCTGATAGTCTAGCACCCATCACCCGTCCCATTGATGCCAGATTAAAAAAAGGTTTCTTTAAAATTACTTTTAAGGTCAATAAAACGTATGATTGAAAAGTAGCCGTGAGTTTTTTTGTCTGCCCTCCTGTGGTCAAACCGAGATACTGCGGTGCTGTGGGAGAACGCTCTCTGCTTTGAAGCTTTGTTACAGCATTGCAGTCATTTTGTTGTTTTACATGACATGGGCAGGTTTTTAACCACTAGAAGCAAAAAAATTAAGGTTTCTATTAAATCACAGCAAGCAGAGCTATTGAACTCCAACGGAATACCTTTTAACATGCGTTTTTTTGTGTGCATTTTTGTACAGTAGTAGTGGTGTTTAGCATACTCTTAAAGAGGTTTTGCAGTTTCAGCAACGCAAGGTTATCCATTGTATATTGATAAGTTGTGCGATTTTACACTATACTTTCTGGAACGACTCCTCATGGTGTTCAAGATCTCTGCTTGCTGTCATTCAATAGGAACTTTCATTGATTACTTCCAGGGGATAAAGATCTGTCCTGGTCATGTGATGGTCACACAGGTATGCGCCTCGTTATAAGACCAAGCCGATAACTCTACTGTCTAATCATCACGTGACCAGCTCCGTTTTTTGGCCGCTGAAAATAATCCTTGAATGTTTCTAGTAAACTACCGCAAGCAGAGATCTTGAAAAATGTGAGACATTGATGCAGAAACTGTATGCGAGAATAACTTTTTCAAGACACAATTAATTCTTCCTTTAATATAGTCAAATTCCTTCAATTCTAGCACCAATCGTATGTGATAAGTGCCGGATTATCAGATATTCATGGGAAAAGTATACGTAAGTTACTTGTAAGGGTGGAGATTTTTCAGTCAACCCAAAATCAAATGTTTACAAAAGAAAAAACAGGGGAACTGGCAGATTGTGTGAAGAGAGGAATTTCCTAGTGCGTTCTCGCTCCTCTTTCTGTGCTGGAAATGAATGTTGGACTGTCGGACATTCTGGATTATCAGATGGTGAACTGTTTCTCTTTAGAAAAACCAACTCATTTCCTAAATGCCAGGCGGGTTTCGGAAGATGATTTGCCAGGGATGTAAGCGGCAGTTGACCTGTGATTTGTTCTGCACGCGGCCTCTGAATGCGACCAGTTTATAGGGAGATTTACAATAATTGAGTTCCTGTTCTATTTCAGCAGTCCAGCCGAGCAGCCTGGCATTTTATGATGGTGCAGTGAATAATGACGCTGGCCTCTGCCCTTTCTCTCTCCTTTTTTTCTCTGCTTTCCCAGGTGCCTGACTGGCACCTATGCACGAGCAGGAGAGGTAAAGCTGGTTAACAACCCATATAGAAGCCGTAATAACGGCTGTAGTGGAAGTCGCCCAGCTTTCCCAGAAACGGGTGAATATAACTTTTTATAGCTTTACTGAAGATTGTCCGTTCTATCTATCGAAGAGATTTGCTTGGTAATCTCCCCAGATGAAGTTGCTGAGGAGGCCGTTCTTCTGCGTCGCTATAGGCAAGGCAGTAAATCACTCTTCTAGTTGAAAGCTTTGGCACAAGAACCAGAATCTTTGCCAGGGGGTATCAGACATTGTGCCTGATCTCTGTCCTATTAGAAAGTGCATGTATAGGTAAATGTCATGCAGTATCCTTCTAAAAGTGAAGTACGTGTAGCCTCGTGAGAGGGGATTCATGTATCACCAGCGATGACACTATGACCCGAGGAGCCATCAGGTTATGGCTTTTAGTCGTGTTGCACCGTATTAACCTAAAAAACCCTAAGGCTGGATTCACACGACCTATTTTCAGACGTATACGAGGCGTTTTTTGCCTCGTTTTACGTCTGAAAATACGTCTCAAATACGTTGTCAAACATCTGCCCATTACTTTCTATGGGTATAACGCTGTATTGTTCCCACGACGCGTAATTTTACGCGTCGTACAGCAATTACGACGCGTAAAATTACACCTCGTAAAAAGAAGTGCAGGACACTTCTTTGGACGTTTTTGGAGCTGTTTTCTCATAGACTCCAATGAAAACAGCTCCAAAAACGGACGTAAAAAACGCCACGAAAAATGCAGCGAAAAACGCGAGTTGCTCAAAAACATCTGAAAATCAGGGGCTGTTTTCCCTTGAAAACGGCTCTGTATCTTCAGACGTTTTTGGTCACTACGTGTGCACATACCCTAAATTGGAAACCTTTGTCTGCTTCCGCTGCAATCTGACACGGTCATCATGACTACCTGCAGCCTCCACTAGAGCTCCTGTACTAGCTGTATAAATACATATGCAGTTAGCTCCCTCTAGTGGCAACCAAAATTATATCGTTTTATCAAGTCAGAAAAAAAAAAGCTCCCCTATACAGATATATTATAGAAGGGGGAGAGGGGTGTTCTAGTCATATGAACATCCGTCTTTTATTTCCATAAGGAATAGACGTGTCTTGAGCAGACAACCATTTTAATGTATTAGTATATTTCTGAAGTCTGGGAAGGAAACCCACCAGGAGAAACAAACTTTATGAAGATGGTAACGTTGTTGGATTAATATCTAGAACTCCAGCTGCCATGCCGCCCGCAGTCCATGAGACTGATCCTGATAGAGTAGAGAACGTACTGTGTGACTGAATTACTACGTGGAGACTCTTATTTGTCTGTAGGCAAAGCCCGGGACCCCCGACACCTGGATTCTCAACGGCTCAATACATGGGGAAGTAGTTTATCATCGACGACACCTGAACACTCCGGAAAACACAAGTATCCCACAAGAATCAATTTATCCTGTGAAATATCCGCAAAGCGTTATCTTACCATATAGGCAACCGGCTCGTGTTTTGTTTGCGTCTGTGCACGGAGCCTAATTAAAACCCAACATATTCACATAAACAGCCTCATTAAATCGTGTGCTTGAAACCAAACCACGTCAATAAAACTGTATAAATCTATCCCTTATGGTTTATTAGAGGAGCCGGCTGACTGGGGAAGGCTTCCAATATATTCAGAAGAGATACAATTTATTACTACCATATGGGCAGCGAGGGTTTTATGCTGATTTTTGTTCGATTTTATGTGAACACTAATTTAAATGTTCGCAATTGGAATTTATTTTTATTTTTCCTTGTGACTTTGTGAGTACCTGGAAAAAAAAAATCGCGTGGACTTTGCTTGTTTACAGAATGTGTCACAGCAGTTCATAGAACGGCATTGCAAAGGGTAAAATCCGCGCTGAAAATCCACGACTTGTCGCCTTAGGAGCGGCGAGCCGACCCGCCAGGGCACTACATCTGCCCGGCGAGGCTGTGACATCCCGTTGCCAACGCGACACCACAACTCTTTGCACTATGCTGTGCAACCTGGGAATCCGACCGGCAAAGTTCATACCACCTTGTGGGGGTTAATGGTGAAGAACTGGAGGATCCTTCGACTCCGTACCTCCGGTTAGCCAGTGCCAACCCAATAATGGGTGCCGGCTGACTCTAGCTGCGGACCAGCATCCAGGAAAGTCCTTGGGCAAAGAATCACTAGAGAAGGTTACACGTACAGATGTATACAGTTTCCATTGAGAACAATACTAGCTGTTCATTTACATATGTGCTTAGCTCCCCCTAGTGGTGACTGAAGGTAGACCGAATTTTATCGTTTACAGATCGTCCGTCACTAAAATGTTTGTCTTTGAAGCAATCATTCTCAAATCATATGATAAATATAGTTCTGCTCTATATGACTGATGTTATATCATTAACCACACCGAAGCTGAATTTTATCTTTGTATCTTAACAATATGGATGCTGATGAATATTCATTAGGGGCTCCTCTCTTGTCCAGCACTCTTAGAGTACAGGATATAGCAGCTGATTGGTTTATCATGTAATTTTATATTCTTTGCTGAGCTGGCCTTAATCTGATTGGTCAGCTCCAGCCTTTAGATGCATTCGGACACAAGCCGAACCTTTAGACTCAGGCCTCATGCACACAAACGTATTTTTTTTCCTCCCGAAAATACGGGTCCTTGGTCACATGTATTCGACCCGTATTGCACCAGTATTTACGGACCTGTGCCCGTAAATACGGGCCCGGTGTCACCAGTATTCCATCCGTTTTTACAGGCACGTTTTCGCTTCAAAATTGCACTGCACTAATCGGCAGCCCCTTCTCTCTATCAGTGCAGGATAGAGAGAAGGGGCAGCCCTTTCCGCAGTAAAAGTAAAAGAATTTCATACTTACCCGGCCGTTGTCTTGGTGACGCGTCCCTCTTTCGACATCCAGCCCGACCTCCCTGGATGACGCGGCAGGCCATGAGACTGCTGCAGCCTGTGATTGGCCTGTGATTGGCTGCAGTGGTCACATGGGCTGAAACGTCATCCCGGGAGGCTGGACTGGAGGAAGAAGCAGGGAGTTCTGGGTAAGTATGAACGTCTTCTTTTTTTTTTTTTTTAACAGGTTGATCTATGTTGTGAGCGGTAGTTTCTGTCCAGGGTGCTGAAAGAGTTACTGCCGTTCGTTGACACCACAAAAAAATATAACTCCGATCTCTATATGTTAACTTAATTGGCGCAGAATTTTGGACTCTTATAAATGGAATGGTAGACCTGAACTTATTTGGTGGGGTCGGTTTTCAATTTTGCTATGGCACTATATAATATCTGTATGGTTTGCAAATTATCATTGTGGTTGCGAACAAAAGACCGATCCAAAACCATTGCGTGTGAATAGTTATTTTTATAGTAATTCTACAGTTTAGCTTACTTTAGACATGTTAGAGAGAGGTGTGTGCCGACAGGGCAATTAGCACAAAAATCTCAAAGGTAATATTGATGGCCTTGCTATAGACTTGAATGGCATTGCAGTCGCTTTCATGTCTGTGGTAGGGCCGTCAATGTTGGCTCTTTATACCAAACAGGACAAGATACAAAAAAAAATTCAACTTTTGGGTATCAAAAGGTAGAAAAGATCTTTATTAACAAATAATAAATACGTACAAATATAAAAGATGGTCCACACTAAAAAGAGGACAATCTAATTCAAGTGCTCAAATAAGTAAGCGACTTATAATACAGTACATACTATTAACATAGGGGTACGTAGTAGTCCATTCAATATTGTATTACAATCTCCTCTTCCCATGATACCGTTCTATTCGTATAACCACATCATACTGACCCATATTGTAATCGATCAATAGAGCAGCTGAATGGCGTCCACTCAGACGCGCGTTTCGGCGCACTTGCCTTAGTTTTTTGGTTATATTAGCTGAAGCTAAACGCAACGCTGGTGGCCTCTTATTTCTAGTGGGTGTTCCCACTTAGACACATGTCAAAAATGTGTGGTTGTATATGACGTAACTTTAAGGGCTTGTCCACACGTAACGGAATTACTGCAGAAAATCGGCTGGCGCTCATTTAGCTCCATTTACATAGATCAATGGTTGGAATGTATAGGGGGAATGATCGTTTAATACAATCGTTCGTCCCCTAACATTTGCATCTTGTCGGCAGCACATACCCTGTTTACGAAGGGTGATGTGCTGCTCACTAGCGACCATTTTTTGGCCGAGTAAAAGATGCTCGTTTGTCGGCTGAAAGCTGCCCTGCTAATTTGCTTGAGGATCCGCGGCAGTTTAAACTGCAAAACCGTGGCACAAATTTGAGGGTCAGCCCCCGTTTGTGCCATGGAATCTCGGTCAGATCCACACAGGATTTTTCATACGAAAATTCCTCCATGTGAACATGGCCCTAGACTACGCACAGGGTTTGTTTGTAGTCTGTGACCATGGAGACCTATAAGTCTGCATTACAGCATCATCGTCACCTACACAAAGTATATTATATATCCATGTCTGAGCTGAATTTTCTTCCAGAAATCACAGGGAGTGGGGGGAGTAGACATAGGCTAGAGCATTGAGAGCAAGAAGGAGGAAAGAAAAGCTTCATGGTAACTCACTGAGCTCTTAATTTGCAGCACCACAAGCAAATGTCAGAAATCTGCCCACCATATAGAGCAGCCGAACATTTCCAGATACATATGTAAAATCTTTTCATCCATGACCACGGTATGCATACACTGTATTTACATAAAACCAGAAAGCTCCAAATCACTAATTTACTCATTAACGTCTCCCATTTATTGTATAACTGCATGTAGTCTACGTATAGCTTACTGAAAGGCGCTGCCTGCGGCTTTAGATACAGACTCTATGCGGTATTGTAGCCCGCGGTGTCTTCAGCTTTACGTAATTATTCATCTCTTTTCATAACCGTAATATTTGATATTTAGTCCATGCGTTATTTGGCTTTGGGAAATTTGCACTTTTTGGATGGAAAAACTTGAAAAGCCTCCAACTGCTCTCATTGCCTTGTGTTATTTAATTCATGGAAACGGCCATCATTGAAGTGTATTAGTCAGTGCACCCCGGTCTAGTCACAATACCAGAAGGGGGGGGTTCTATCTGTACTAAAGCCTCCTCGTGTCTGATAAATATTTGCCATGGAAAGAAAAGCTGAGCATTGCATATTTAATCTGAACTAATTACAGATTGTACTTAAAGGGGTTTTATGAGATACTAAAAAACGAAAAAACATGCCTGCTTTTATACCAGAGACGTACAGTATTGCAATGGAAAGTGAGCTGCAATTCCGCTTACAGCCTAATAGACAAGATTGGCGCTGTTTCTGGTACAAAGCAGCCATGTTTTTCAAATCTCATACAACCCCTTTAATGTAATGAACTACAAACTATTCTGCTAGATACCAGAACTAGTATTCTTTCCATAGAACAGAGATGACCATTTTGTCTGGTTTGTGTTTCCTCCTTATCCAGGGGGGTCTGGTTGTCGGGAGCACCCCCTGATGAGCTGTTTGTAGCAGGGGATTTGCAGTGGTTATGCTCCTCTTTCATTTGCAAACCCTGACAAGGCTGCCGTTGAGAATAATGAACATCTGCATTGTCTGTTACTTAGAAAGGATCACGTTGCAGTCCTCCAGGAACAAGAGCTGCACTCCATGTCACCCTTGTGTTTAGCTAATAGTAGAGGGAAGGGAACAGAATCCAGAAATTATTTTTAAAGGGAATGTATAATCAGAAATAGCCGTTATATATCAATAAAAAATAGTTTCACTGGCCACTAAAGTACTTGTGCTAATTGTCATTTCCTGTAGCTCATATTTCAGCTTTGCTGTGTAGACTGGGCCAGAAGAGTCATGTCTGATGACAAACTTGTTTAATGTTTCCAATTTCTAACAGCAGAATTGTGAATGCAGCTCTGGATTATAATGCTAGCTGTAACCCAGACTTAGTACAAAATAAATAATTAAAATATATTTATAAAGTGACTAAACCTAAATAATCTATCTGAACTTTAAAAAGTATGATCAGTTTTTACTACACAAGATCTGCTCCAATCCTCCCTCTCATGTCCCTGCACTTTTATTTTATTGCGAAGCTACATGATCTCTAGCACAAACCTCTCAAGATTCCTGCTAAATTGATCAAATCAAGCTTGTGCAGCATGGAGAGGCAGTGTATTGTAGAGCAGATAGAACTTCCTGTGCACTGCATTGCATGTAGCTTACATGGTGGTCACTCAGACATAGAGACAAGGGGTTGCTAGGCAACCTAATCTCACACACCATGAATATTACTCACAGTATAAATACATAGATCCTGCCATGGTATATAATACAAATTATACCATACGGAATAAGGCTTCTACCAAAAAGAAAAAAAATCATAATCTGTTGAACTTGTCCAATGTGGACTGTATACAATCTGTGGACTGGCCGATGTTACAAGTTCTCCTTCTTGAGCATTACATTTTCGGCTGCCACCAATAAATAAACGAGAATCTTTTTGACATTTGGTAAAATCAATGGAAAAATGCATTGATCACGATTAGACCTCAGTCACACATCCTTCACCGTTTTCACGTCCGTTTAAAAAGGATCCGTGTGTCAGTTGTGACATCCTTGTGGTTTCCGTTGTCACTCTGCATCCGCTCCATTTTAAACCGTCCGTTAAAGATCCATCTTGTATGATGAATGAAGAGAACTTTGGCACGCCCTGCCGTCGCTTGGCAACGGAGCCGTAAAAAAAGGACGGCACGCGGATGCATTCCGTGTGCCGTCCTTTGTTTTGACGGATCAATGGGCGAGACGGACACCGATCAACGGACAAAAGTAGGACATGTTCTACTTTTGACAAACCGGAGAAAATAAGTGGGCATCAGGCCTGAGTGTCCTCTCTGCTCTTTACATTTTCAATAATTTCCTATCTCGTTTAGTAGAATAAATATTGGATCTGTTTGCAGCGCGTCCTCTCATCGGCGCTGATCATCATGTTGACACTTTTACAATTCTCAGCAGTTGCTAATCCTCTAAATCTGAATGTGCTGAGATGGTCTGTAATCTCCGTTTTTGCTCAATATTTACTCTCTGCGCCATCAGTTCGGGAAAGGTGGGGGGTTTGTTAGATTGAAAGCAATGCATTTTGGGGTGACTATCCCGTTATGGTTTTGATCTGCCTTTAAAAAAGCTCCAACATTTTCTTTATAAGAGCTTCAGGTTTTAGAAATGAAAAAATATGCAATTGATGCCCCCCCCCCCCTTTTGGAGTCCCCATGACAACACTTCCTGGCACTTTAGGGTTATCATAGGGGCATTGTGTGGATCATTCATCTACAATAGTGGTAGAATGCGAACTGCTAGTCCTTATGCCAGCTAGTATGAGAGTGGGGATCTAGGGACACGTAGACCATAAATTTTACTGGAGGCCTATAACTTCAAGTGCTGAAAACACGATACGGGAATAAGTGTAATCTTCAACTTTGAACACTTTATGTTTTTGTTTTTTTGTTTTTTCATATGAAATCTTTATAGGGGTTTCTACTCCATTTTTTAAGATACAGGGCTCTAATTCCCCTGCTTCCATGCACACTGCAATAAATGTAAATGGACAAAAGCCTCCTGCAGCCACCACTAGGGGGAGCTCACTGCATACTTACAGCTCCCATTGAACTCAATAATAAATCTGGATTCAGTAAACTCTTTGTATCTTTCTAAATGGCTCCGCTTCTCAATGATGCTCCATCCGCAGGAGTTATCATCATATTCCTGGTCATCCAACTTTTCCAGAAACAGATATGAGTGCTAAATTACTGAACAGAATTGGGAACAACTTGACAAAAGGATGATGACTCAAGGAATTCACGTTTCCTGCAATTATTATTTTATTTTAGAGTTTTATATACATTTTAATAAAAAAAGAAACACAAAAAAGTAATCTAAAACGTTATACTCTTTCCGGCAGCCGGGTTGGATCTTGTGACATATCCTGTTTCTGGGAAAGCTGGGTTATAACCATTTTGGCAACTGTTACAACTCCGACACAGGGATGTCAAACAACAGACTTGCCATTTATGAGTCTTGAAAAGCTGGGTCACAACCCTTGAGGAAATTTCTTGGCATCCATATCTTTTGTAATCCAGCTTTTCCAATAACAGATATAATAAAATTGCTAGATTCCGATTGTATGAAACAACACAAACGGTATACTGTCTGGTACCTGAGGGGTGTGTGTATATATATGTGTGTGTGTATATATATATATATATATGCCTGCAGCGCTGTTACTTACCAGTATACAGCAATGGACGGGATTTTTCCACTATTTTAATATTGCTTTGTTAGATGTTTTTGCATCCGCGTTAACTTTTGCCATTTTTCTGCTATAATCAGCTGTTACTTAGTAAACTCCTTAAATGCCGGCAGCGACGTGAGGGGCAGCGCAGGCGAACGTGACGTGTGTAGTGACTGCCCGTTCATCAGCTGCTAATTGTGGATTTGTGTTCATCTGTTCCCTCTTTCCAAGCTGGCGAATAGTAGTTGTGTATTTTATTTGCTGTTTTTAGTGGATTATGTTGTAAGGAGTAAATAAATTGTGTTTTATACGGCCGGTCACCATGGCTGTAAATTACAAGCCGCAGAAGTTCTATGACCTTATAATAGCACAGTGATAATGCCGGGGAATAGTCTATCATTTAAAGTGACGCTGTCACAAACTACTAGCCGCATCTCCCATCAAAATTTGCTATCGGCAGCAAAAAAATGGAGAGTCAGACAGGGTCGTCCGGTTGCAGAGGCATGTTCCACAGGCCATTGCAAGTATCGTTGGGATATGGGGATAGTAGTTTGTGACCGTGTCACTTTAAGACCTAAAAGATGCACGTTTTTGTTTTTTAAGGCGTTTTATGCTCCCTTAAATTGAAGCTCCACCTTTTGTAGCCTCTTTGGAATATATAGGGAATTTCTCAAAGGCTATTTATACTATTGCAACCATTTCTTTCTTCTTGAATAACAAAATGTAACAATTTTGCTCATAGTCTTTAAAAAAATCTCCTACTGTTTCATGTTTACAGCTCCTATGCGGACCTATATGTCTCCGTAGTTACAGACTACAAACAAAAAGTCTGATCGGGAGTCTTTTTTTTTTTTTTTTACTCCCCTCTTCCCTCTCGTCTTACAAACAGTAGGAAAAGCGGAGAATGGAAGCAGATACATGACTGCAAGATCAGACTACACACATAGCTCTGCAAAGGAGCTGTAAACCCAAAACGGTCGATTTTTAATCGAGACTACTTGTGAAGTTTTATTTATTTTAGATGCATCAGAGCAATAAAAGATGGTTGCAGAAGTTTGCGTCCGTTATTGGAATCATACCCTAAATATTTTAGGTTGCAGTAATGCAATCTCACATTTACCACAACTACCCCTAATTTTCATGAGCAGACTACAGGCTGCTACTTACTTCTCCCTTAGGTCTGTGAATGGGATTTTTTATTTTTTTGTAAACCATCGTGTGGCTTACACACAGATCTTCAGGAACACAAAGGAGAATTTGAATCTTCCTGGAATGGGAGAAATTCTAATAACACTTCAGGGCGTTGTTATTTAAGCAATTCTCTATTTCCCTAAATGCTGATATTTCACGTTTTCATTCATGTATTTTCTTATTATTTCAGGGATTCCCCTGATGAGTCGGCAATGATTGACCTGGTGACATACGCCAACCAACTACCCGTATCGGAAATAATACACCAGGTAAAGCATTTATTCTGCTTCTGTGTCCACCAATGCTGGAATATGTTTTTAAGGGCGTTTGTCATCACATTTTTCTCCTTTCAAACCGCTAATACCGCTATATAGGTAAGGATAATAGTTTTTCAAACATGCCTATGTTGCCCAAGTCAGCCCATTGTAAACCATAAATATGTGCTTTTACGCCTCTGGGCGCCATATGCAAATGAGCACTGAAGTGTCCTGCAATCCAGGAAGTGTCCTGCAATCCAGGAAGTGTCCTGCAATCCAGGAAGTGTCCTGCAATCCAGGAAGTGTCCTGCAATCCAGGAAGTGTCCTGCAATCCAGGAAGTGTCCTGCAATCCAGGAAGTGTCCTGCAATCCAGGAAGTGTCCTGCAATCCAGGAAGTGTCCTGCAATCCAGGAAGTGTCCTGCAATCCAGGAAGTGTCCTGCAATCCAGGAAGTGTCCTGCATTATAAGCCAAAACCTATGGTAATCAATACCATAAAATAAACTGTATCCAGACGTAAACCTCTGACATACATTTGCCTATTGTATACTTTATAAACACAGTTGTATAGAACCTTATTTTCTCCTTACTTTAAAGTGGATCGGTCATCATATTTACTTAGGGCAGCATGTATGGGGAAAGATCCGCTCTAGTGTAAGCCCAAATGCCACCAAAAATTGGGTGCCATTTGACTAATAGCAGCTAGCAAAAAATGCAGCGTCCTCTTTCCCAGGTGCATCTCCCTCTGGGAAAGCAGGGTGATGGGCATTGCTGCACCAGCAGGTGCAGTCACTCAGCTTTCCAAACCTTCCCATCAGCAACGAAGACATGTCACACACTCTCCATCACCATACCGGTGTATAACTAGTCACATTTGCCGTTCAGAACTGTAGGAAAGCTGTGGGAACTGTAATCGGAGTCACCTAGCTTTCCTAGAAACGGATAGATATAACTGAGGGTTAACAGTCTGACAACAGAGGACAGTCCCCTATATACAGTGGGCCCTGGTGGGGGGGGGGCATGATTTGGAGCAGTAATGCCATGGTCGAACCAAATAAAAAAGCCAGCAAAGTCGTCCAGCTTGGCCCGATTCCACCTCCTAGCACAACAAGTGCCTCGCCTTCCCTGGAGCTCCAAGTGGCAGAGAAGTCTGTCAGTCACTGAGCTGTCAAATTATGGAGGCCTCAACCAATCAGAACCTATGCATTACAAAAAAGGAAACTTTTGGCATATATTTGTCCAGGATACAGTACCATAAGCCTGGGACATACATTTGGTGGCCCACTTCAGGTGTACACAGCGAGCATATGCCTCAAACGTGATGTGAACAAGTCCTGACATGTACTTAATGTGAGTTACAGCTTGTATTATAGTCCAGAGCTGCATCCATATTTGTCTTGTTATTGGAAACCGTCAACAAGCTTGTCGGCAGACACACCCCTAACAGCTTAGCTGAGCTCCTATAATGTATTGTGATAGTTAGTTCTTGCAACATAAGAATTTACTGTACAGGGTCTAGTGTAAAGACGACCCTTCCCAGAATGCAAATTTCTAGACCAAGCACTTAACAAGTATGAGGATTTCAGCTCTGAAGCTTGCAGAACTGTGAGCGCTTCTCTGGACTATAATACATGCTGTAACGCAGGATAAGTATTTGTAAGCAATGTACTTATTAAGTAATTCAATGTAGATTTTTTATATATATATATATATATATATATATATATATATATATATATATATATATATATATATATATATATATATACAGGGTGGGCCATTTATATGGATACACCTAAATAAAATGGGAATGGTTGGTGATATTAGCTTCCTTTTCAAGCTGGGTGTTGACCATGGCGGCCATTTTGAAGTCGGCCATTTTGTATCCAACTTTAGTTTTTTCAATGGGAAGAGGGTCATGTGACACATCAAACTTATCGAGAATTTCACAAGAAAAACAATGGTGTGCTTGGTTTTAACGTTACTTTTATTCTTTCATGAGTTATTTACAAGTTTCTGACCACTTATAAAATGTGTTCAAAGTGCTGCCCATTGTGTTGGATTGTCAATGCAACCCTCTTCTCCCACTCTTAACACACTGATAGCAACACCGCACAAGAAATGCCTCTCGATCTGACCCCCTTAGACTTTTATCTTTGGGGTCATCTGAAGGCAATTGTCTATGCTGTGAAGATACGAGATTTGCAGCAACTGAAACTACGGATACTGGAAGCCTGTGCTAGCATTTCTTCATTTTTGTTGTATCTCACCAGAATATGGCCTCAATTTATCCCATCTCCACAGCAACCAAAGTGCTATGTACATATCTGTCATTTTCTCCTGTTTTCTTGATGTATACATGTGTATCTTTTGTCCTTTTTTTTCCCCCATATAAGCTCTTTTCTATTTTACCTTAAAAGCTTGCTTTTCTCGGCAAACATAAACTTTCATGTAAGAGAACTGCATTTTTAAAGTGATGTGAAAAAGCATTGGCCGCCTTCCAGATGTCCCTTATTATTGTATTTTCACATTAATTTCTTCTTCTGATGTTTGCACAAAATACAAAATGTGCAGGAGGGAACCTGATTACACGTAATAGTTTTTGCATTATTACCATATTTAACGGGCAACATTATCCTTGCTGAATGTAAATCTCATTCTATATGGAAAATTAAAGTGAAGCTAAACGTTTGACAAACTTTTGCCATGTCATAGTGACATGTCAGAAGTTTTGATTGGTGGGGGTCCGAGCACTAAGACCCCCACCGATCGCTAGAACGAAGCAGCTGAAGTGCTCGGGTGAGCGCTCAGCTGCTTCGTGTCTGTTCGGCTTTTTCCGGAAAGCGGACGTATCAGAGTACGGGCTCATAGACTTTCTATTGAGTCCGTACACCGATACATTTATTTCCGGGAAAAGCCGAACAGACACGAAGCGGCTGAGCGCTCACACGAGTGCTTCAGATGCTTGGTTCTAGTGATTGGAGGGGGTCTCAGTGCTCGGACCCCACCAATCCAAACTTCTGACATGTCACTATGACATGTCAGAAGTTTGTCAAACATTTAGCTACACATTTTAAAGGCGTTTTCCAGGACTTTGATATTGATGACTTTTCCTTAGTATAGGTCATCAAAATCAGATTGGTAGGGGTCTGACTGCCAGCACCCCCACGATCAGCTGATTGAAGCGCCTCAGCCTCTTCATTGTTTACCAGACACAGCACCGTTCATTTAGCAGTGGCTGCGCTCGGTTTTGCAGTCTCATTCTAGTGAATAGGATTGAGCTGCAGTACCAGACACAGCCACTACGAAGTGTACAGAGCTGTGCCTGGTAATCTACGAAGAGGTTGCGACCCCTCCAATCGGCTGATCAGTGTGGCTGCTGTGAGTCGGACCCCACCGATCTTTATTTTAATGACCTATCCTAAGGAGAGGTCATCAATATCTAAAGGCCCTTTTACACCGGTTAGTTATCGGGCAAACAAGCATTCACAGAACACTCATTCCCAATAATTGCCCTGTGTAAAGAGGGCAACGATCAGCCAATGAACGAGCAAACACTCGTTCATCAGCTAATGGTATCGTTTTAAATGCCCAAATTATTATGGTTGCCGGCAGCACATCCCCCTTGGAGACATCCTGCCGACATGGTAGAAATGTATGGGGACGAGCGATCGGAGTAACGAACGCTCGTCCACATATTCGCTCCTCGTGAACGAGCGCCGATCAACAAGCTGTCTCGTTGATTGGCGCTCGTTGTACCGGCCAAAACGGGTTGGTGTAAAACTAGCTTTAGCGATGGAAAACCCCTCTAAAAGGGTGGTCTCTTCAGAGACACCCCATTTCAGTTTTGAGCAGCGGAAATGATCAGCTGCAGTTGAAGTGTAGTATTACATGGCAACCATTCAGATCAGCCATCTATGTAACACATGAACGGCTCGGATCCTCCAGAACGGGGGAGAGCGGCTCTCCGTTCTGGCTCATAGAGGGGAATCCTAAACAGGGACCTTCGTCTAAGTGCTCCATGTGCCTGAGACAAATCCTTTAACGTTTTAAACCCCTTTTATGCTAGAAAAGTCTCCAAACGATAAGCTGCTGAAACATCTGTGGGGGAATGCAGTAGTAAGTGTTAAATTTCCCTGCAGCGCCACCACAGGGGTAATTAAGTATTACACAGTTCCCATTGAAATCATTGGGCTGTCAGTGTAATGTGCAGGGTAAGCGAGAGACACTCTTTGTATCAATTCTTCACCCGGCTTATGAGACAACCACGTAAAAACTCATTGTAGAAAAAAAAAAAACATAAAAATATGGCAGATTTTTTTTTTTCTACAATGAGTTTTCACGTGGTTGTCTCATAAATGCAACCCCTGTCTATATATCGGGTCGTATAGATGTCATAGAGGGAGGTCCCCTGCCAGAACGGAGAGCCGCTGACCATGACCGACTCCTGCACGGTCAGACAGTTCCCAGCCATGTATTCAGTCCATGCTGGCTGGCTGCAACTTCTCCCTTCAGAAGCCGAAACCAAAGGTTTCCAAAGCTGGGATGGCTTAATTTAAAAAAGGGGTTTTATATTTAGAGTTAATATAATATGTAAAACCGTGCTTGATAGAAAACAATAGATCGATCGATCGATCGTACACAACCCGGCTCATGCCACAGCATCTCAATAGGGTTGATGAGTAATGGCCATTCCAAAACACAATTTTCCTTTTTCAAACATTCTTTAGTTGATGTTTGAACTGACCATACCCTAGAGATTTTGGACATCCTAAAAGGCCAATTTAGACCATTTTCTGCCGACCGTCCGCGCCTTTTTGTGACACAAACGAGCGTGACAGATGCCAGCCAAAGGCAGATATTTGTGGAAACGTTGACTTTTTTTTTTTCCGCCCTTTGTCAGGTGCTGTAGTTGAAATGCCATTCATGACAAATGACAGATCTGTATCAGAGCAATTTAAGTCCAGACCAGGCCATTGATCTTAGCTGAGATCGATCAGTGATTTGTCGTTCTAATTTATGGCGTTGTCATCCAAAACGACAACCTTCACAGACCAACCACGACTGACGAGTCATTCAGAAAACGCTAATCTATGGCCAGCTTTAGTGGAAAGCTGGCCACTCTTATGCGCAGACCTCCATTAAGGTCTATAGGCGTAATAGAAACCGCCAAACAAGGGCTTCGGGTCCACATGTGTTTTCCATGGGATTGCAGGAATCCATGGAGTAAATGTAGAACCTACTAATCTCAGGACCCTTTTACACGGGCCAATTTTCAGGCAAACGAGCGTGTAAACTGGGCAACTATCAGCCGATGAATGAGCAATCACTGATCGGATCGTTTATGCAGCCGAAAATATTATCGTGGTCTTCAGCACAACTCCCTGTGTAAACCGGGAGATGCGCTGCCGACGTGATGGTAAAGCATGGGGACAAGCGATCGTAGTAACGAGCGCCGATCGACAAGCGGTCTCATTTATGGGCGCTCGTTTACACGGCACATGTCGGCCTGTGTAAGAGGACCCTAACTCTATTCTGTCATCGTTTTATATATCAGACTGCCTCTCTGTTTCACAGACTTGTTTTAGCAGCAGGAGGATACATAAGAAGACTGCGCAAGACGTTATAAAGCTTCAGGATAAAAAATAAATAAATATGCAAGGCAAAGGGGGAAATGTGCAGGAATAGGACTTAATTGTCTGATATACTGCCGGTATACTGGAAGAGAGGCATGGGGGATTCCACATTTAGTGACCTTTTATGATTTGTGTCATATTAAGTAATCTTGGGTATATCATGCCCTCATCCAAAGTGCTACTTTACTGCTAATGCCAGTCATTTATTTTTTCTCTTCCTCTTAAGATATCGTCGCGCCTCCCTATGTATTACAAATGTTGTAGCGCTCGTTGTAATACAGGCTTTTTGTATGGGACATAAATATCCCTTTATTGCGATCTCTATTCTCTTCCATGCAGCACAAATTGTCCTGCTCACTATTTAAGCAGCTTTTCAGCAATTTCTCTGATTTATGGAGGCTCGAGACCGGTACAATAAGTCAGCGGCGCTATCACTTTTTAGAAAAAGTGATTTAAAACCTGAACAGAGTCAACTTGTATTAATGCCAAGAGTGGGCACCGCACATGCCGGAGAGATATGATGTGATATATGAGCCCACCACAGTGTAGCAAATAACGGGAATAAATATGAAACGGTCATGGGGGCGTACAGAACACCACAGCAATTGTTCTTCATATGATTTAGTGATAACCAAAGTCTGATACTTTGCCAGACGTGTACAATCTCCTCGATATGGATAGAATATGGCCGCATGTCTGCACACCTGTCGAGAAATTACAACTTATAGCATGCTGGGAGTTGTAGTTGCATTATGGCTGGCGAGCTACAAGTTGCCATCTTTATCTATCTATCTATCTCCTATCTATCTATCTATCTATCTATCTATCTATCTATCTACCTCCTATCTATCTATCTATCTCATGTCTATCTATCTATCTATCTATCTATCTCATGTCTGTCTATATCTATCTATCTATCTATCTATCTATCTATCTATCTATCTATCTATCTCATATCTATCTATCTATCTATCTATCTATCTATCTATCTATCTATCTATCTATCTATCTATCTATCTATCTATCTATCTATCTATCTCATGTCTATCTATCTATCTATCTATCTATCTCATGTCTATCTATCTATCTATCTATCTCATGTCTATCTATCTATCTATCTATCTATCTCATGTCTATCTATCTATCTATCTATCTATCTATCTCATGTCTATCTATCTAATCTAATCTAATCTAATCTAATCTATCGTTGTTATGGAACTTCTACAGTGTAGGTTCACCTTTGGTGAAACTCTACCAGACCTATTAGACCATTGCAGAAATATCAATTACATGATACTTCTTATTTGAAGCACACCTTCTAAAGCTATGGCTTTCTAGATTTAGATTTTATATTGATGACCTATCTTTAGGATAAGCCAACAATATCAGATTGGTGGGGGTCCAACTCCCGGCACCCCCGCCGATCAGCTGACTGAAGGGCCGTGGCTTTTGTTGCCGCAGCCTCTTAAATGTTTACCAGGCACAGCGGCGTACACATCCGTAGGGGCTGTACCTGGGCATGCAGCTCCGTGCCATTCACTTGCATGGGTTCGGAACTGTAATCCAGGCATTTGCCGGTACGGTATGGTATGGAGCTGTGCCTGTGAACTGGGAAAAGGCTGCGGCGACTATCAATCAGCTGATCGGCGGGGGTGTTGGTAGTCGGACCCCCACCAATCTGATATTGATAGCCTATCCGAACAGTAGGCCATGAATATAAAATGCATGCAGAACCCCTTTAAGGGATGCAGGAAATTACATTTGCGTTTATATATTGTACTGATAATGAGTTACAGCCTGTGTTATACGCTGCTTTCATAATTCTGGTGATTTGCATTCTGGGAAATCTTATCTTTATCTCAGGCACTATACAGTAATACAAGCTGTCCACTGTTAACTAAGCTGTTAGTGGTTTGTCTGTTACCAATACCAAACAGATGAATTGTAAATGCAGCTCTGGAGTTTATTAGAAGATGTAACTCGGGATCAAAACAGGATAAGTAATGTAATGTATGTACACAGTGACTGCACCAGCAGAATAGTGAGTGCAGCTCTGGAGTATAATACAAGTTGTAACTGAGTATCAATACAAGATAAGTAATGTATGTACACAGTGACTCCACCAGCAGAACAGTGAGTGCAGCTCTGGAGTATAATACAGGATGTAACTCAGGATCAGTACAAATAAGACATGTATCTACAAATTTAGGCCTCATGCACACGACCGTAGCCATGTGCACGGCCGTGATTTTCGGGTCGGCCGGCTGCGGACTGTCAGCCGCGGGCCGCACGCAAATCGCGGGACATGCACATGGCCGCCGTCATTGTTTTCAATGAGCCCGGACCGCAGAAGATGTCCGTAATAGGACATGCCCGTTCTTTCTGCGGCGCGGGTTCCCGGGCCATGCACGGACCGTAAAAACTACGGTCGTGTGCATGGCCCCATAGAAAAGAATGGGGCCGCAATGCTCCCGTGGATTTTCGGGGGAATTGCGGCCGCAAAAACACGTTCGTGTTCATGGGGCCTTACGCAACTATTTTTTTTAAATGAATGTGTGTGTGTGTGTGTGTGTGTGTGTGTATATATATGTGTGTGTGTGTATGTGTGTGTGTGTATGTATGTGTGTGTATATATATATATATATATATATATATATATATAGTGTGTTTTTATATGTAAAATTGTGTACATAGGTTGACATGCCCTTCAATTAGATTTCATCTTTGACTTTACAAACAAGGCTTGCTCTGATGTCACTTCATTTCTATGATGTCATATTTGCCTCACAATCTCCAGTGTTGGTTCATTCTTCAGCTAACAGAACATCTATGAACATTTTATCTATGCTTATTGTTGGTTCTTTAATGGATACATGCAAAGGTTAGGGAATTAGGTTAATTAACTTCATCGGTGGCCGTGGGCCAATATACCGTGCTTGATGAGCAGAGATAATGGAACTTATCACAAGTAGCAGTAGTGCTGGATGCCCTTTGGATATTCATTGTCATTGAGGATTGTTCAATATACCCTTGGACAATTTCTGGCTACGTCCGGATGGATTGTTTACTGATACTGCTTTTTTGGGCCACGTTTCATTCTTTTTGCTTTATGAGATTTTTATCAGCAATGTTTGCTAATTAAAGGGACACTAAACCTATAGTTTCTTGTCTTCGAAATTGCAATCTATTGTTTTCTATTATCAGCCATTTCAGACTTGTAAAGGGGGTTTTACGCTGGGCGATTATCACGCAGACAAGCGTTCCTAGAATGCTCGTTGACGATAATTGTCCCGTGTAAACAGGGCAGCGATCAGCAGATGAACGAGCAAACGCAAAGGGGTTCACTGCACGGCGTCACCTGTGAGTCACCGTGATCTCGAGGGGAATGAGACTTCAATGTTTCCCTCAAGCATCCTTCCGTTCATTGCAAAAAATCTGCAAAAAAATCGTCATTTTTGGAATGGTTGCGAGGCGGCTTGCATCTGCAATTATACCTCAACTTACAGGCGATGCCATGATGTGGAGCCGTAGCCTTAATTTTCCTTCATCTCAAGGAAAGACTACAAACGACTAATGAGGATGTTAGTGCGGAAAACTACAAATTTTCTATGGATTGACGGTTATTGGTCTGTGATACAAATGAATGTGAAACACGGGTCAAATTGGCAACTTTGGATGTTGAACCGTATGTAGCTCAAAATAAGAAAAGTGAAACATTTACATTTGCTCGTCATTTTATGTGGATTTAAAATGGACATTTTTTTAAAAATAAATTAAAATCTCGTTCAAAAGTAGCGTTTTTCTTTTAAGTAAAAAAATAAATAATGTAGTACTATTGGGCAGATATCTGGAAATACACATATTGAATATGTTTTGTGTGTGCTCGGCTTTTCTGCTTGTCGTATTGCTGGTGATCCGCTGTGTTTCAGAGCCGTAAATGACCCGGCAGCCTGTAAATGTCACATTAAGAATTCTGCCTCCTCGCCGGACTCTCAGGCTAAATGAATTAAACAGCGGTAGAGGCATTGAGTCGATACACTCCTAACAACAAGTGTGAGCAATGAAACAGTTTGCGGATAGTCTGGAATAAGTAAATAGGAACTTCACGGAATGGTTCCCCAGAAGCCGTCGCCACAAAGAGAAAAACGCCGGGTAACCTTTCCATTCGTCGTCCATACGAAATGTCAAAGCCGTATTTTTAGCGTAATGACCTAATAACTGCGTGCTTCATTACGCTGGTCTGACTTAGTGCTGGAAATGTACTCCGTGATATCACTGAACCGATGACTTTCTTCAAGAAAACCTGCACAATGCAGCAAGAAAGTCACAGCAATAACATATGTTTTATATTGGAAGTAAAAAATAAAATAAAAAATATCCTCAGTCCTTCGGTCGTCCTCCACTGTCAGGTCTTTAACAATTCTATTCAGCCGTTTCTTAGTTATGCCTCTTTCGGGGTGACCACCAGCGTGGTTGCCATTACATCTTCCACAGGGGTCACTTTGGTATTTCTGCGTTGGACACCTCTTGGAGTGGATTGTGTTTACAGTCAGTCGTTTCTAGGTATTCTGGCCTTTAAAATGTAGGTTCACTTTTAAAAGTATATTCCCATCTTTGTAATTTTATGGCATATTGCAATTGGTTGAGGTCCGACCTCTGGGACTCTCACCGACGCCAAGAACGTAGGGACTGAGGTTCCTTTTACTTCTTCCCATCACAGTGGCGCTTCCATCCATTTAACAAATGCTTCGGCTCCTTTATTCTCAACATCGGTGGGGGTTCCGACGGATGGACCTCCCCGCAGTCTCCATGATATTCCATCACTTACTATAGTAGGAAATCCCTTTTGACAGGAATGAATAATCAAATAATGACATTATTTAAAGAGGACCTGTCACATCTCCTGATATGTCTGTTTTTTGTTTTTTTCCCCATGAAATAATTCTTGAGCATCTTTTCTTAGGACTTGATGTTGTACCATTCCTCTGTTGTTTCTCCTAGAAATCTATAAATAAATTGATAACTGGGTGTTACTAGTTGGGGGGGCTGTCCCTACACAGACTGTGTCTAATCAGTGCTGACAGAGTGAATTTTTTTTTCCTGCAACTCTGCATTATGCCACTCCTCTGTTATTCCTCCTAGAAACTTATGAATAGCTTGACAACTGGGTGTTACAATTTCCCTTGTCAATGGGCTGTGTCTCTACACAGTTTGGTTTTGTCAGCACTGATTGGACATTGTCACCAGGGACTGGTAACACCAGACTTGAAATAGTCGATTTTACATTCATCCCGCTTCTTATTTTTAATCAGACCTATACTGCATCATATGTTATACAGGCATCAAATGCCAAAGGTATTGATAATCATTTAGAGCAAATCGGACAATATAATTTCTCCTGACATGAAATCTTGTCACATTAGGAGAATTTACTAATAATTGCGGCTTTCGGCAACAAGTATTTTGTATTCTTGTTGAGCTGTTTGTGGAAATGACTGGCACATACATAAAAGGCTCCCTGCATCTACCCACGCCTATCTTTCCGGCCTTGTCGCAGGTCTTTTTTTTAAAAAAAATTGGGGATATTTCTTTCTTTACGGAACAGACGAGTACATTTAGGAACATGTTACTTTGTCAAAGGCTGTTTCCAAAGTAGTAATATAATTCCTCCAGCAATATTAATTTTCTGCTTCTACCTATTGACTGCGCCATTCATTTAGTCAAAACAACGGAACCCTTGCACAATGGTGACAAACGGAAAACATTTTCACCGGATCCGTCACCATTGAAATCGATGGTGATGCAAACGTTTGTTTCCGTTTCAATTCCGTTCATGGGTTCCCCTGACGGAATGTATTTAGAACAAAAATTCTCAGGGGTTGTTGGACCATAAACAAATACTATTCAGTATTGGGGTACCATAGGCTGTCTGCAGTTTACACTGTAAAGTCACTGATGGATCATTTGAAGCCACAACTGTCATTCGAAGCCACAACTTCCCCTCCCTAAACTCCATCCTATTATTAAGATTGTTTAGTATAGGTGGTGATGACCGTTTCCTCAAACATGGAAAAGGTTATTAAACCACTGATTAGTGCTTGGGATTGTGCTGTGACTTTCTACTGGGAGAGAGGTAGAGAGGGCTGCTTCATTTACAGTCAGGACAAAGAGCCGTTCACATAGCTGTTGCAGAAACCATACACCATGAAATAAAAATAATTTGTAGGATCACCACAGTGATAAGGTAGGGATAAAACACCAGCCCTATGTAAAGTTGAAAGAAAAAAAGAAATCATCCGTCTTGTTGTCTTCGTTTTTATTTGTGATGCCGCCATAGAACATCCTATTGCATCTATAACAGTATTACCCCACCTGAACCGTAAATACTAACATTTTCCAGGAAGCCGGATTCTAATTTCGAAGAGGCGACGTACCAGGGAGGGCACAAAAGAAAAATAAAGTTTCCCTGGAAATGCTATCCTTTTATGTAACATAATATATTCTCCATCTAAAAACTTCATTTGCTTTAAATTAACTTATATTTCCAGTGAGAACGCCTGAAAGAAGCACAAAGGGAGGCTTAGTGATTTAGTCTTCCATCAAATAAACCACATAATTAAAAAAAAAAAAGGGAAGATGGCAAAGAGCTGCTTGAAAGCATTCGACTCCCTCCCACGGGGACTTCAGATTAGAGAAATTAGAAAGACTTCGCACAGAAATTGGGAGATAGAATTAATTTTTGCTTAAGCAGGAAAGTGTCAGAAGCCTATTATGTTAATTTTTCAATTTTGCCTCCACTAGTCACACATTCTAAAATGGTTGCAACCCGGAGAACACTGTAATTAATGTCTATTTCTGCCGCCGAACACGATAAAACAAGTGTCAAGAGTCTCGCACACATCACTGGGTGTCCACATTATAGAGATGTCATGTCATCGGTTTTCTTATTGCAGTTTAATGTGTATTTGTTTTTAAAGGGACATAGTCATGGGAAGGTCTGCACGGCTGCTTGGAGGAGATCCGCCCGCACGCCTTTTTCATGGCGCACCGCACCCCTGAACTGCAGCAACAGGGAATGTGATTGGTTAAAATTTAGATTAAACAAATCTACAAGCTCCTTCCCGTAACCTCATTACAAAATCGGCAAACTGCTTAGACCGATCAGACTACACACAGGGTTTGTTTTGTAGTCTGGACCATGGAGACACATTGACCTGCATTGGAGCTGTATACATAAAACGATGCAAGATTTTTAAAGAATATTTAAAAACGTATTTCATTTTTTTATATATAGGTCATAAAAATTTGTTGCAAAGGTATACATTGAAAACAAATTCCTCAACTTTTTAATATAATGTGTGTTTCGATTCATCACCCTTTTCATGGTCTGTGTGTGTTGTCAGTGAATAGATACATTAAAATTCAAGTCTGTTACAATGTTTCCATGTGAGCCTGGATTCAGGACAGGAGTTTTGTGATGCAAGAGGATTGCTTGGACTGATATTGTATGTAGTAACAAATCCTGTGCTGTGCGAGCAGGACTAGGTCATGATGGGTTTTTCGCCTTTTGAAACAATGTTCTCATTCACTGATGGTTATCAGAGATCTTGAAAATGGTGAGGAATTGAATTACAAAGTATATAAGAAAGTTGCAGAACTTTTCACTATACACTGATTAAGCTTTCTGTCCAGGTAATCCTGTATTTTTAGTGTCTCGTGCTTTGATGTGCTGCAGCGTTACTTGTGTAATTAACGTTCTTTAATTAATGAGCTTTTGTTTCTGACATCTGCTTTCTGATCTGAACATGATTCATGAAGGTTTGTGAACGCTTTACGTGAGCAGCAGAATTTTAACTGCGTTCACGGTGGTCGCACACAAGTCCTTCTACACCGGTAGTTTAAAGTCCGCAAAAGCAGGTGTATTTTTCTGCCGTCCGTAGTGTCCGGCAGAAAAAAAAGCACCTTCCAGGATTTAGTTCTCCCGGAACATTGCACTGCACATACGCCAAAAAGGACATGCGCAGTGCAAAGAGAAGAGTAGGCGGCCGCGGGCATATTTTTAATCTGAAATTATGCAGGCTCCTGCCAAGTTAGTAAATCTGAGTGAGGTCAGTGCCGGGAGTGGACCAGGTGACAGGATTGGTTCGACACCGACCTCACTCAGACTGCTGCCGCGAGACCTGCTAAATGTCACATCAGGCAAAGCGGAGAGCGGTGGTGTGTGTAGCACTCTGTACAAGGGGAGGCTGTGTGGCACTCTGTACAAGGGGAGGCTGTGTGGCACTCTGTACAAGGGGAGGCTGTGTGGCACTATCTATAAGGGGAGGCTGTGTGGCACTATCTATAAGGGGAGGCTGTGTGGCACTATAAGGGGAGGCTGTGTGGCACTCTGTACAAGGGGAGGCTGTGTAGCACTCTGTACAAGGGGAGGCTGTGTAGCACTCTGTACAAGGGGAGGCTGTGTGGCACTCTGTACAAGGGGAGGCTGTGTGGCACTCTGTACAAGGGGAGGCTGTGTGGCACTATAAGGGGAGGCTGTGTGGCACTATAAGGGGAGGCTGTGTGGCACTCTGTACAAGGGGAGGCTGTGTGGCACTCTGTACAAGGGGAGGCTGTGTGGCACTCTGTACAAGGGGAGGCTGTGTGGCACTCTGTACAAGGGGAGATGTGTGGCACTCTACAAAGGGGGGCTTTGTGGCACTCTGTACAAGGGGGGGCTATGTGGCACTATCTAAAAGAGGGGTAGTTTGGCGCTTTCTACAGGGGGCTGTGTGTGTTGCGCTACCTGCAAGGGGTTCAACTGGGGCATTATCACTGTGTGAGGGCACGGTTACTGAGGGGGCACTTTTATTGTTTTGAGCACTGAGGGATCATTATTACCATCTGGGGCACTGTGGATTAATATAAACAGTTAATCAAGCTGTTACATTTATACAGTCTTACAATTACAATTGGCCCTTTGAAGGCAAACAGAAAGCTGATGTGGCTCTCGGTGAAAGTTAGTTTGAGACCCCTGGCCTAAGCAATTTAGGCCTGAAGTGTATATATAGGCCCAAGAAAAATACTCTACCCTAATTAACTAAGCAAAGCTAATTAATGACCAAATCCAGATTTGGACCAAAGGCATAGCAACGCCCAAACACGGAGGTAACAGAGATTAATTTATTAGCAGCGGTCCTGCTGCTAATCCTAACACTAGCCGCACATTGCATCACCCAAATGACCATTTCAATAATGGGGTTGTCTCAATATGTCTGTTCAAGACCCACCTGAGTGAATCCCACTTTGTCTGACCTGGCTGATCCATGTATTGCATGGTTGGCCAGTCATTTAATTGGATGGCATGTAATACTACATTTCCCATTCTGCGGCACTGGAGGGGCAATGTATTGCTGACCGCAACATCCACTGACCATGTCAGCTGATCGCCAGAAATTACAGAAGCTAGACCTGCAACGATCAGCTGATCAGTGGTCTGGCTGCATTTGGAAAGGTAGTTTGTCATGCTGAGACAACCCCTTTACGTAAGTGCAAATAATGGCTGTATCAGTGGCATACTCGGCAACGTTAAAATTCCAAAACTTGTAAGCCTCACCCAGTTCCACTTTAAAATGCCCCCAAAAATGGTAGACTCCCATTTAAATATTCAATTTGACTAAACCTCTCCCTCTGTGCAGTCTGGTTTGCGAGACAATCCTGTATTTAAAAAAAAACGGGAACGCCTGTATTTATCCCGGTCATACTGACTGGAGCGTCCTATATCCCAATGATTGATTTTATCGCGAATATATAGTAAAGGGCGGATTCACATACATCCGCGGAGACATTCCTTTGCCCATCTGATAAAAATTGTGCCATCAGTGCCAAAGAAATCTGGGGTGATGACACTCTAAATGTGCGCACTACAGTATGTCTTGCTCTTTTCGGTATGGGATGACTTTTTTGTTCTTAGTTCACCGGCCCTTTGATGTACATTACATTGTTATCTGAGCGTTGCTTTTTTAATTACTGATACACCACAGGCCTGAGATTACAGATCCTGCCGTCTATCAGCGTGTATATGGACTTTTTTTAATTGACTTTTGATTTACACAGATCTTATCTGGCTCGTGAAGTGTTGTGCACGGCTTGAAAATATCGAATCCTGGTCTCCTAAGGTCGGGAATCAAGAAGGATATTTTTAGTCTTGTAACGTTTTATCTGTCTAAATATTTAGACAGTTGATTCTAGTGAACGTCCTTGATGGTCCATGTCCCCGTCCCCCCCGTCCCTTTCAATCTCCCTACAAACATTTAACGTGTTAGGTTCTCCACTATTCGGGTGCACTTGACATTTACTACTCATTATCCAAAATTTCCTCAGCATTCGTGTTATTTATAAAGCTTCCTTTAGTAACATTTATCTTTTCAGATGGCCTGGAAAATCTTCCCGCAGATACACCTGTCACCCGATGACAGCACATCCAGATAAATAACATGCATTTGAATAAAACCTAAAAGCCCAGGACACATTTTACATCAATTTTTAGCTGCATTTGGCAGAGGTCACATCCCGTTGTCTTAACTGGTGAAAAATGGGAACACGTGGATGAGGAGGTGGAGAGCACCCATGATAATGACGGATTGTATTCCTGTACGAACAAGGTTTCTACCGTCTTATAATACCTGGTATAATGTCCAATTCCGCCCACCCCTCTTTAGTTCCTGACCACTATTGTGTTACTTCTGCAGATCGGTCTAGTGTGCTGTTTTTGTTTTCTTGCAGTGAACCGTTATTTAAGCATTTCACAGCAGCACAGATTTTTTTCAGTGAATATGAAAGGCAAGTGACTCTTCCAGTTTTGGGATTACGTTCGTACGGAGTGGGCTGTCCTGAGGGAAATTTCCTAAAATGGGCTGGGATGTCCTACCCTGTAGCTAATAAGATGATGGCAATGATCGCCGCAACATGAGAGGAGTATTCTGATCTGCTGGAAGACCGTGACCTCTCCATTCATGTTTAATGTCTTATTAAATGTCTCATGAAGACATCCCCTTTTCAGATTGAAACGGATCCAGCGATCACCTGATCTTTACCGATCTGTACTTTCTAATCTGCCGTGATCGGGTGTGCTGACACCTGCGTACATGCGTTTGTGTTTCCGCTGCAGAAAAGTACATGTATGCCTATGTGAAAAATATTCTGCAACTCTTTCAAATTTTTCTTGTTCGGAATATTTCCTTAGGCATGTACGAGATGCTGCAGATATACAGAGCTCACACTTTTATAGGGCCTTCCTACTATAGTTAGTCATGGCCAATCATTCGGATGTGCTATTCATTTCTGATTGGAGGGTTCTACAGCAGGGAACCCCAACAATACTGAGAACAGAGGCGTCCAGTCTCCTGTTTCCGGTGGAGAAGTAGTCCCCCATGTGCAGTCAGATCAGTTCAATATCATTATCTCCCAGTCGATCTAGTGGAGAATGGCCGAACATGAATAGCCAACTCTCCACTGGGAAAACAACTCGATCAGGCATTTATGGCAAACCCAATCGGTATCCCATAAATATCTATAGTGCGTAAACCTTAGTAACTTGTGGTTAATCTTGCTGTGGCTTGACAATTTAAGGGTTAATTTAAGACAATACTTGATAGAAGAACTTGCTGTTGAAACCCAAAGAGCCATATGTGCGCAGCAGCTGGGATTTCATGGAGACCAATAAAGGAGATGGTAAGCAGATGTGAGCAGGATTTGTTTTGTTTTTTTAGAGCTTTGAAATTGTTCTTATGAAAAAAAAAAAATTCACAAAATCCAAAAGAAAACTTTTTGTGCAGTCGAATATTTCTGTTCTCTGGGCCTACTTATTATTACATATTTTATATTTTGTTATGAGTGTGTCACTGTTGTTGGATGCAGTGACCTGTCCTCATTGTGGTTGTGTTGGTGAGGACATGGCGGCATATGACGGAGGCAGTGTCATGAAGTGGGCGGGCATAGATAATTCTGTAGCCAATCGGATATGGGAATGGTAACAGCAGCAGGACAGGAGTGTTATGATCTTGTCGGAGGCAGTAACCTGTTCCCTCATGTGATTGTTAGTGAAGGCAGGGTCACATGTGAAGGGGCATTGTCTTAATGTGAGGAGGGGTAAAAGGAGCCATAAGGAAGTTATATACAGTTAGTGGAGGGGACCGGTTCTACCATTAGGGATGGGAGGACATAGAAAGTTTAATTAGATTTTGTACTTGGGTTAATCAAATGCAAGATTTCTTTTTTTTCTGTGTTTGTAAAAATATTGTAGTTTAGTGGGTTGTAATCTAAAGCGGACATAGTGTCCGCCTGGTGGCACCCCCAGTGATCAGCTGCAATCTGGTGGAAGGAAGTAACTGTCAGTAAGTTTTACATTTTCCTGCAGCGCCACCGCAGGGGAAATTTAAGCATTACACAGTGCCCATTGAAATAAATTGGTTGTGTAATGCAGGTCAGGACATGTCCTCCAGATGTTCTTTGTACCCGCTCTCTTCCCTGGCCAAGAGATAAGGTCTTGGGTATTTTTAGTGGCTGCTCAGGTGTAGTCCTTGTCATATTTGCAAAATCTGTCATAATGATCGACAGATCGGAACCAATATGTATGTGACACTTGTCATCCCCTGATCAGGGTTCACTTGTTCCACCTATTCACAGACCTATGCAGAGCTGTAGCTACGTTTTGCCATTGTAATAAATGGCGTTGCCGTTCATATCGACAATCTAGCCGGATCATCTACTGTGGATTGTGCCAATTTTAAGGAACCCACTGAAATCCGTAGGTGCCCCCTGGACACAAGTGGTTCTCCAGCACATAGGCTGGGATTCTATTCAGAGAATTCCTATCTGTTACCTAAAAATATCCTAAGACTTCTTTCACGCACACACTTTGTGTCCTATTTATTCTGTGGGGGGAGGAGTATCTAAAAAAAAACTAATCATTTTTTGTGTCTTTTTTTTGCAAAAAGTGTATTTTACTACTTGCGGTTTTTAATGCGGTGTTTTTCATATTGCAAATCGTGATTCCTCTTTGCATCACATGATTTATTCTGAAAAAAAAAAATGCTTGCAAATCGCAGCACACATGGATGACATGCGTTTTTATGAAGAGGAAAAAAAAACAGATTTCTTGGGTAGGTCGGAGACGGAACCGCTGCATTTTCCCGTGAGCGGCTAAAAGCCACACGGGATTAAACGCGCCTCTGCATCCCATTGAAATCAATGGGGGGGCGATTTCAGACTTTTTTGTCGCTGATTCTGGTGCAGTTTCCACGTTAAAATCAGCGCCAAAAACCTGTGTCAACACGGCCATACAGAGCATGTTTGACAGTAAGGCTTTGTTCGCATCTGCGTCAGGGCTTTGTTCATGGGAAACCCGTGAACGGAATCTTGACTGAAACATAGGGTTATGTCGTTTTGACGGAATGAATACCATAGTCGACTGCGCTATTCCGTCAAAACGACAATACCCTCGCACAACGGTGACAAACGGAAACAATTTGCACCGGATCCATCACCATTGAAATCAATGGTGATGCAAACGGAATCCTATGGTTTCCGTTTGTCTTAGTCAGGGTTCCGTTCATGGGTTCTCCTGACGGAAATCTCAGATGGAACCCATGAACAGTCCCGACGCAGATGTGAACGGAGCCTAAACTTTGCTTCACCATTGTACATATTTGGTCCGATTATTTAATCCCAGCCAGTGGTGTACCAAGCATAAAGGCAAGACATGCGACTGCAATGGGGCCCTTGGTGAGAGGTAGCCCCCCCTAGTGGCAGCTGCAAGCAGCCAAAATTATATAATTTATAAAGTCAGAAAAACAGAGCTCTCCTATACAGGTATATTGAGAAATCAATCAGCAGATAATCTTTAACCTACATGGAATGAAGGACATTAACTTTAATAAAGTGGGGCCCCTGATCCCAACAAATAAATATTTCACGTTAACCATACCACAAGAACAGTACGTGTTGCTAATATCGGTAAAATCCAGCCCCATTTGGATAAGAGAACATGAATTACAGTGTTATTGTACCAGTACATGCACATAAATACATAAAACAGCTCTTACAACACAATACTAATTGGTAAACCATACATCAGGAAGACAACCCTATAAATGGGACTAAATCAATACTTCATTTTTGCATATATAGGAGAACATGAAGTAAAATGGCATATATTTAATTCTTCAGCAATGCTTTCCCCCGGGCAGTACTTTCATTTTATGGGATGATAAATCTCTAAACCTTGTACTGTTAACCCCTTAGGCATCTTTTTCACACTCGGTACACAGCATATTTATCATGTTGTACATTGAAGAAAACTTTAGGCAATGAGGTCTACCGGAGCCTAATCATGTGCACAGGGACTTTGAAGAGTTTATACAAATCTTTTGAGGTGTTAAATATTCCCTAATCCTGTGTAGCGTCACGTCGTTTCCAACGCCTGGTGACCAAATTCAGTAATAGTCCTTTAATCTGACATCCATATAATTTAATAGGTGCTGGATTACCAAATATATTGTATTATAGGATGTTCATAGAAAAATACAGTTAGGTCTGGAATTATTTGGGCAGTGACACAAATTTTGGCATTTTAGCTGTTTACCAAAACATATTGAATATACAGTTATATAATCAATATAGGCTTAAAGTGCAGACTCTCCATTTTAATTTGAGGGTATTCACATCCTAATTTGAGGAAGGGTTTAGGAAATACAGATATTTAATATGTATCTGCCTCTTTTTCAAGGGACCAAAGATAATTGGACAATTATCTCAAAAGCTATTTAATGGGCTGCATGGGCTATTCCTTCGTTAACCCATCATCGATTAAGCAGGTAAAAGGTCTGGAGTTGATTCCAGGTGCAGCATTTGCATTTGGAAGCTGTTGCTGTTAACCCACAACATGAGGCCAAAGGAGCTCTCAATTCAAGTGAAACAGACCATCGTCAGGCTGAAAATAGCCAAGAAATCCATCAGAGAGAGAGCACAAATGTTAGGCGTGGCCAAATCAACAGTTTGGTACATTCTTGAAAAAAACCAGCAAACAACAGTGGTGGATAATAGCAGAATCCTTTCCATGGTGAAAAAAAAAACCTTCACAACATCTAAGTGAAGAACACTCTCCTGGAAGTAGGTAGATCAGTATCTAAGTCTACCATAAAGAGAAGACTTCATGAGATCAAATACAGAAGGTTCACCACAAGGTGCAAACCATTAATCAGACTCAAAAATAGAAAGACCAGATTAGACTGTCAAACAACATGTAAATAAGCCGCCCAGTTCTGGAACAGCATGAAACTAAGATCAACCTGGAGCAGAATGATGGGAGGAAGAAAGTATGAAGAAGGCTCGGAAACCGCTCATGATCCAAAGCCACCACATCCTCTGTAAAACATGGTGGAGGCAGTGTGTTGGCATGGTGGGGGCATTGTAATGGCATGGTGGAGGCAGTGTGATGGCATGGTGGGGGCGGTGTGATGGCATGGTGGGGGCAGTGTGATGGCATGGTGGAGGCAGTGTGTTGGCATGGTGGGGGCATTGTAATGGCATGGTGGAGGCAGTATGATGGCATGGAGGGGGTAGTGTGATGGCATGGGGGGCAGTGTGATGGCATGGTGGGGGCAGTGTGATGGCATGGTGGGGGCAGTGTGATGGCACGGTGGGGGCAGTGTGATGGCATGGGCATGCATGGCTGCCAAAGGCACTGGGTCACTAGTGTTTATTGATGACGTGACTGAAGACAGAAGCAGCCGGTTGAATTCTGAAGTGTTCAGGGATTTACTTTCTGCTCAGATTCAACCAAATGCAGCAAGGACGTCGCTTCACGGGACAGATGGACAATAACCCAAAACATACTGCGAAAGCAACTCAGGAGTTTTTTTTAACCAGTTAGTGTCCGCTCCATAGTGTTTTTACGTCAGTCACTAATGGGCTTTATTCAGATGCAATAGACTTTTTACGTCACTGCATCGGAATAAATAAACAGAGCAGGGAGCTGTCAAATCTCCCTGCTCTCAGCTGCCAGAGGTAGCGGAGAGCTGGGGGCGTCCCTGCTCAAATGTGTGAGATCGATATTAGTATACTGGGTAGGGACACATTCTATTAAAGGGGTTGTCCACTACCGGACAACTGATGACCTATCCACCGTATAGATAATCCGTATATGATCTGTGGGGGTCCGCATCCCCAGACCCCGCATCGATTAGCTGCTCCGGTGGCCTGCGGGAACCGGATGTCATTGCACAGTATGCATAGAAAAACAAGAGGACGGAAGCAGCACTCAAAGCAAAAAAAATTGAAATTTATTAACCCAGCAGATGCAATGTACGAATAGTTGTCCGGTAGTGGACAACCTCTTTAATAAGGGGAATGGTGATGTCCAGGCGGAATAACAGAGGAACTGATGCTGCAGAATTGCACTTTTTTGGGAAAGGAAGTATTTTTGTAATACAGGATATCAGGTGAGCTGTCGAGGACTTATTTAATGAAGGATAATTATAATTTTGGACCCTGGCAAAGAAAGAAAGAGCCCCTGACACACCGTGAAACTGCTCTAATTAGGGTATGTGCACACACACTAATTACGTCCGTAATTGACGGACGTATTTCGGCCGCAAGTCCCGGACCGAACACAGTGCAGGGAGCCGGGCTCCTAGCATCATACTTATGTACGATGCTAGGAGTCCCTGCCTCGCTGCCGGACAACTGTCCTGTACTGAAAACATGATTACAGTACGGGACAGTTGTCCTGCAGCGAGGCAGGGACTCCTAGCATCGTACATAAGTATGATGCTAGGAGCCCGGCTCCCTGCACTGTCTTCGGTCCGGGACTTGCGGCCGAAATACGTCCGTCAATTATGGACGTAATTAGTGTGTGTGCACATACCCTTACAATGAAGGTATTTTCTCTCTCTTGCCGAATAAATCTATTTCGTGTTCATAACCCGCTGCAGAAATATAATATATTGTAATTACAGAGCGTGTAGCGCAGAGCTCTTGTCATGTTTTAAGGCTTCAATTTATGCTAAAAATGTTTTTCCTTTTGATATGTGCAAAGAAATTAGATCTGGTATTTGCTGCGCCGCTGTTCTCCGCTCACTGGTGGGACTTTCCCGTATTTGTTTTTTAATGATTGTAATTCAGTATTATCGATCTAACTACCATTTCACTGTTCTAGAGAGAGAACAAGTTTTGTTGATTCAGATTTTTTTTCTCTCATTTAAGATAAAAATAATTGATTTTATAATTTAAAAATGTATTTGCAATCTCTGTTCTCTGCGCTCAGGTCTGAAGATGCCATCGGATCATTAAAGAACACACCGGTGCTCAGACTCCAGTCCAATATTGAAGGAAAACTGGAGTCTCATTGACTGGCCGGGTTCACACGTAGCGTAAATACTGCAGATTTTCCGCAACGGATTTTGTTGCGGAAAATCTGCGGCATAATACAGTAGCAGCAGAGTGGACGAGACGTGAACAAATCTCATCCACACGCTGCCTAAATAAGTGGAAAAAACGCTCAGAAATTGACCTGTGGTGCATTTTTTTAAATCCGCCGCATTTCAATGGTATTTTTGAATTCAATGGGGAGGTAAAACCCGCAATCGATAGCAGATGTTGTAATCTTTGCGGCGCAAAAGCTGCGATTCCGCCGCAAAAATCACAACACTGGAAAAGAAAAAATATCTTTACCGAAAATTCTGTGCTGCTTTGTCCAGGCCGGCCTCCTGGGATGACGTTTCATCCCATGTGACCGCTGCAGCCAATCACAGGCTGCAGCAGTCACGTGGGATGAAACGTCATCCAAGGAGGCTGGGCTGCAGGACGGCAGAGGGACGCGTCAGCATGGCTAGCGGTAAGTATGATTTTTTTTTAAAAATGTATTTATTTTTAACGTGCAGTTTTCCGCAGCAGATATTCCGGCTGAAAAACTGCAACACCCCGGAAGCACAACCAGGGCGGATACAGTTTGTGCTTCCGGGGAAATCAGTAGCCAGCCGCGTATACCCCCGACAAAATAGTCTTTCATGCAGCGGCTCTCATATTTAAGGGGTTTTCTGTGAGACATCCCTTTAAAAGTTGCATAAATGTACCCTGTACAGCGGTACACCATCCCTATGGTTCTGTACTATAGCAGTAGGCGCGTCATGTGACACCGTATGCACTGTATCCTCTCCTAGAATCAACGCTTCTCATTGAAAATATCTCCATAATATGGCTTGTGATGGAACATGCCATAATTTTTTTTCTCTCCATATGAATCTGTGAGAAAAAGCCTTTGAATTCTTTTGTATAAAATTTGAACTTTACATAAGATAAGTTGTGTCTTCGTAAAGGGGTTGTCCCCTTTTTTAGTAGGGTCTTCTAAGAATAAGCAGATCACAGGGTGTCCTACAGCGATCCTCTGTCTCCTGTGAGGGAACCTGGCAGCAAGTGTTCAATTTCCCTGCAGTGCCACCACAGGAGGAATAAAGCATTACACAGTTCTTTTTTAAATCAATGGACTGTCCATGTAATGCATGGATGTTTTAGTCCTCCAAAGTGAAAGACGCTATTTGTAACTGCTCCAGTTAATGGATCGGTCTGTCTAAGATGCTAGGTGATAAAGGTTTTCTACTGGAATACCCCTTTAAGGGTCAGTTCACACGTAGCGTAAACGCTTATTTGTTGCAGGATTTTCCCATTGAATGCAATGGGGTGATAAAACCCGCAACAAATAGCAGATGTCGCGTTCTTTGCAGCGGAATGGCAGCGATTCCACCGCAAAAAAAACACAACTCGGGAAAAAAAAAAAACGTCTACATACCCAGAATTCTGTGTTTCTTCCTCCTGGAATGCCAATTACAGGCTGCAGTGGTCACATGGGAGGAAACGTCATCCCAGGAGACCGGGCTACAGGACGGCAGAGGGACGCGTCGTCATGGATACGCAAGTATGAAGCTTTTTTTTTCCAGGTGCAGTTTTCCTCAGTGGACCTTCTGGGCGAAAAACTGCACCACAATTTGCTGCGGTTTTTCAGTCGGAATTCCCTGCGGCGCACGGGGTAGACACGCTGCGTGCTTATACACATCGTATCCGCCCTGTGTGAACATAGCCTAAGAGTTACCTTGGCCACGCTTGCTTTTGAAGACCAGCAGTTGAAGAGTTTGTTCTGACATGAAGATGACATTACCTTTGCAAACGCTACAACACGCTGGATGGTAAAAAGCCAGAAAATGCATCGGAGCGCAGTCCGTGGAGTTGGACCGAGTTTTACTGTGAATTTATATAAGGTAAAAATCCTGATTTTGTGTAAATGATAAAACTCCAGAGAGCAATAATCCTTAATCCCACACAGGAGTGTAAGAAAACCTGGGCCTTGTGCCCATTCTCAGTAATCTACTCCGTCCTCATAAAAAATGAATATTTATAGCGAAGAAAAGGCATTTTTTTAAGTCATTAGCTGAAGTCTTGGCTTGGCTTAGGGTAATGAGCGCAGAGGCTTCCCCTGCCACAGTGATCGATGACTCTCACAAGCTCCACTGACTTCTGCAGCAGCTACGTCTAGCCGTACGGTTATACCAATGGACATGAGCCCGGAAAAGTGGAGTACCCATTAAAGGGGTATTCTCATCGTAGACATTTTATGATGTCCACAGGATATACCATCAATGTCTGATAGGTGCGGCGCCCACCGTCACAATCACGACTTTTAATATACATCTGTTTGTGTATGTAAATATATGCAGATACCTTACAATTCTAATATGCACACCTGCTTGGGATGTACCAAGCGTTCAGATTGTTAAAGGGTAACTAAAGCTTTAAAAAACTTCTGACATGTCACTTTGATCGGTGGGGGTCCGAGCACTGAGACCCCCCACCGATCGCTAAAATGAAGCTGCAGAAGCGCTCGGGTGAGCGCTGAGCTGCTCTGTTTCCGATCGCCTTTTCTTCTAAAGCCAAGCAATTGGTGTACAGGTTCATCAGTCCCTAAATAATGCTGTCATACAGGGCTGACGCAATATTGGCATACAGTGCTCAAATAATAGTTGTTCCAAACATATGTATCATAAGAGTGTATGTAAGGCCTGCTTCAGACGAGCTTCTCTGTATTGTTTAAGCAAAATCCGACCGTATTTAATGCATTTTAGTTCCGTGTGGCATCAATGTTTGTTCCGTGGGCCATCAGTTTTTAATGTCCGTGGTGCGTGAAACACGGACAGCATGCGGAAGAGCTGAGTGCGCTGTCTGTGATTTTCACGCACCCATATACTTCATTGGGCGATGTGCCCCGCAAAAATGGACCAGAATAGGACATGCAGTGAGTGTCACGCAACAGAAACACGCTTCGTCAAAAATCATGGACGTCTGAATAGCCCCATTGAATTTCATAGTTCCGTGTGCTGTCCGGTGTTTTTTTTTTTTGTTTTTTTTTATAGGATACCACAGGGACATACAGCGTTCGTCTAAATAAGGCCTAAGAAACGGCTTGTCCAAAAATTTTCTTTTATGACATGTCAATCAGAAATGTGATTATAAGTGTGTAAGTGTGATTGGGTTCGGGTTTTGCTTTTGAACCCCTGGGATACTAGGAACCGGTTGGTGCCGACCATCGATGAAAAAAAAGTGGCATGTATATGGCGCCACTCTTCACTGAAATATTTTGGATTTAGAGAAACCCCAACAGGCACAAAATAAGGGACTGCTTGACAGCTCTTATGACATTGCCAATTATAATGAACTGGCACAGCTGTGTAACCTGAGAGTGGAGTAGATTACTGATGGTTTCCTTCTGCCTCTGTGTCCCTACTGCCTGACTACTCCTCCTTTCTAGCTCAGTGTTTAGGAGGAGATTCATGTCAATTGATGGTGATTGACATGCCATTCTCAAAAGTGTTTGCAAAAGTTGGAGCTACGTACCCGGCTGCTGCATGACATCTTTTTGAAAAGGAAGTTTTATGTCCTTTTGAAAGCTAATGTAAGGCTTCGTTCACATCTGTTTTTGGATTCCATTCAAACTGTCGACTACGCTATTGCTTCCGGCAAAACAACGGGTCCGGTGCATAACAGACACAAACGGAAACCATGGGCATCGGATCCGTCACCATTGAAACTAATGGTGATGGAAACGGAAACCTATGGTTTCCGTTTGTGTCTGTTCAGGGTCCCGTTCTGACGGAAAGCTCCGATGGAACATCAGAACGGGACCCCAACGCAGATGTGAACAGAGCCTTACAGTTTGTATAACGGTTGTCGCATGCTTTTCTTTCATCAAGCAACTCCGTGGCGACTCCTAATAATTTTAACATTTTCTCCTAATATTTTATAATTTCTCATGAAGAATCTAAGGGTATATAACAAAAATCCTGAAAAGTTGAGTCACTTTGTAAACATATTGCAATACTTACTCTGTACTTCTCTTGAGTTGCAGCCTGTATTTTTAGCCCAGAGCTGTATTCACAATTCTACTGGTTGTCAATGGAAACTGTCGACACGCTTCTAGACAGACCCACCCCCTAACAGCTTATCTGAGCTACTATAATACAGGGGAACAGTTTCTTTCTACTAAATTAGGTTTCTGTATAGTGTCTGGTCCAAGAATGCAAATCACCAGAGCCAGCAAGGAATGCTGGGAGATTTAAACTTTGAGTAAAGCTCTGAAACGATACAGACTGTAACTCAGGATCAGTAATGTATTTACACAGTCACTCAACTTTTTATGCAGATTTATTCTATTCCGAAACAGTCAAATGGTGTTTTACGGGGGTTTTATGATATTTGCGGGTGAGTTTTAATAACTAGAAATATTGTATTTTTTTCTACTGAGCCGAATATTTCCCATATTTGAGGTCTTCTTTGTACTGGCTCTACATGCACTGGACTGTTCTGTTACTTTTTCCTATTACAATGGGGGCACTGTCACAGGGCACCCAGCAGGCAGTCTGTAAGCTTGGCACACTTGTACAAGTCAGTTTTTCATTTTGAGGCATTCCCATTCATTTGAAGCAGTGACCGGTACATTGCAGATATCAAAGAGCAGTGAGACACGGATCAGAGCGTCTGTGCCGGAGGACTCTGCTGTGTCGGAGAGCGTAGTCCAGGCTAGTTGGTGGGCAGTCGATGAACCTTTTGTACATTATGTGCGTTGCTTTCCTGAGTCTTCTCTTCCGAATACAGAGCGATCAGGAGAGAGGTTATTTTATTTTACGCTTATCACATGGATACGTCTAAACATAACAATACGATATATATTAGCGACACCATGTCCTGAAAATGTCACAAGATCCAGCAACTATTTATCTGGCATCCAGTGCTGCAGAAATCCTGCCGATCCGGCATACAACAAAAATCGTCTCGATGTGTTTTAGGGACTGTAAATTATAATCTGCACCGATTTCCCTCTTTCCTGTGTGAGTACCGGCAGCGTCCCTCATACTCCTACATTCTTTCTGTGGAACAACATGGATGATGTAGGGATGTGTCACCATCCGGGAGACATAGGTAGCAGTACGTAGATGATGTTACAGTCTGATGGAAGATTCCCAATAATTTGGTACCTTAGTGGTCCCGAGCATGCCAGATTATTAGAATTTTACTGTATAATGCATAGTTAATCCAACATTAGATGAAAATCCTGACATTTTATTCCCAGAACTACAAAATTGTTTAGCAAGTAGTGCTGGGTGATTATGACCTAAATCAGAATCACGATTAATTGAACATGTAACTTCGATTTACGATTATTTAGACCACACCCCCTATTTCCATGCTACGCCATTGAACTAATATTTATCCCCTGAGCCTGTTGTATACTACTGTATATAACATACCCCCTGACACTGCCCCCTCACAGTATATTGCCCCTATGGTGCCTAATAAAAGACATACTCATCCGACCCCGTTCCAGCGATGAGTGGAGGAGATCCCCCTTTTCCTCTGGTCTGTGCAGACCGACACGATGACCTCACTGCCCCGCGCCTGTCTGCACCAAGTCGTGAGCATCCGGCGATACATAGTGAATGGTTGAGCAGGGAACTTACGACTCCCTGCTCTACAATTAGATTCAACAGTTGAAAACGGGGACTAAAAATATCAAAATGCACAAGATGACGCCGGTTAATTGCGCTAAATTTTGTGTTTGTTTGTTTTTTGTTTTTTTTGTTTTTTATTGCCCAGCCCTAGTAGCAAGTATATCCGAAGACTCCTCTGGTAGAATGCCACAGCATATTTGATGTTGTCATTTTATTTTTATATTTAATCACTTGGCATCTATCATGTTCCATTAAAAAATGGTTGCACTTATTTTCCATGAGATTCCTAGAGCCTCATGCAGGTAATTTCTGACCTAAATCCTAACACACTTGTCTCTTTCCATGCATGACGCGCTGGACTTCTAGAATATATGGTTCCCCACTACATTGCATAACCCTCATTGATTCTGGACTTGCATAGTTTCTCATCTCAGGCTTGTAACGTGGCGTGTATTCATCTCCAGTCACTATAAATAGGTGCAGGAAGGAATCCGTTATGCTCGGCAGTCGTCATGTTTAATTATTAGTGTCAGATTGGTGAGCACAGGCTGCAGATCACGGTGCCCTGGCATAAGGGTTGCCAACTGCAGGCAGCCAGGGGATCCCAGTGCAGATGTCAGATCCTCACAAAGGCAGGTAGAGAACGGCGCATATCACCGGGCAGGTAACCGTTCTGTACAGGGGCTTGAGCCCAGTCATGTGAATATGCTAACAAGTACGGCGAATACTATTTAATGAATATTGTAAGAGAAGCTGCTGGAAAATGATAGAGGGACCACATCAGACTACACACAGGTCTGCTTGTAGTCTGTAACCATGCCGATACATAGGCATACCTACAAAATGTTAATGTCAAACCACAGGATATTTTATGGCCTGTTAAGTGTTGCTCCTTCCACCCGAGAAAACTGCCTAGAAAAATGTTATGCAAATTAGCCGGTATGCATAGTTCTGCATTGGAGCTGTGTGCACAAAATGGTAGGGTGTTTTTTATTAAGAACTTTTATTTTACAAAGTTACTATATTTTTATTTTAGATGCATGGCAATAAAAAAATAAAAATGTATACACATCCTTTAACCATTTCACTGCCAAGGATCTATGTAATCCGTCATGGCTTACGTTTGCCACGGTTAGAACATAGGGGCTGAGCTTACATCTCGTATTAAAGCCCCGGTTATAAACTTTCAAATAACAGGATCAGCGCTCTAGGTGGAAAAAATTTGGGGTGCAGCACTCGTTTGAAGTCAGGGAGCAGCATGAAAAGTTTTATATTCTGGTTTTGTGTCTCTGTAAGGAAGGAATATTATTATTCTTTTACCAATCAGGGAGGGGATATGTGTTCTCAGATTGTCACATGTAGGGGAGGGGGCTTCCCCCCCCCCCCCAATAAAGGGTGAGGAGATGAGTAATTGCACAACTAATCAGGTTTTGTTTTTTTTTAATGTGTAATGTATATACTCTCATAAATTATGCGTATTTAATAATCTTATAAGTATATGATTATTAAAAAAAATATATATTTGTGTATTGTGAAAATTAAAGTGAACCTCTGGTCCCGGGATAACGTAACAGGGTATATGGAGTAATATTACCTGGTGCTTTCCAGATGTGCCCCTCTACAGTGGATCCGCCGTTTTAGGGTCCCCCCTGTACTGTCCCAAAATGCTGCTTTTGGATTGGCCAGAGCTGATCATGTGAGCAGTCATGGCCAATCCGTGAACAGAGGGAGTGGCTTAGTCTCAGCCTGAGAAACACTGCAGCTATTTTGAGACACTGTCGAGACCCTAAAACGGCAGCGGTAGAGGGGCACAACTGGAGGGCACCAGGTAATACTACATATACCCCATCACATTTATAATTTTGTCCTGTGACCGGAGGGTCGCTTTAAGGGTAACAATTTCTATCGAGAATATACATTTTATTGGTTCTTATTAATAGGTTTATATGGTCTTTTTTAGTGTGTGATGTGTTTCTAGAAGTATCTTTGGTTCTCACCACTGACATTTCACCAAACATCTAAAACCAGTGTTCAGAAAAGCAATATATTTTTTTGGTCTTGTAAAATCCCACCGACTGGTATGAGATGAAAATCCTGCACCTTTCCTTCAAGGCCACACTCTGCTGCATTACATCTTTCAGTTTCACTGCAAATTAAAGTAATTTGTTTACAAGGGTCAGGTAGCACTTAGTGTGAAAGTTTGTCTCCGATCCAGCATACGAAAGATTGATTAGAGCGAGTGCTGCAGTCTGCAGACATAGGAGGGTAATTACTGGAAGCTAGACGAGGGGGTTATGCAGAGCTGATGAGTCTGTGCTGTACAGTTTTACTTAGATGAGATACCGACTTAAAGGGACAGCATGCATCATGTCCGATTTGGGCAACATTAACATTGAGGGGGGTCTCCTGAAGTCAAGATGTTATCGGCAGGGGGACTGCTGTCTGGGTGCCATGTAATGTTTAATTTAGTGTCCATGAACCCCGGCGTCCTTTACAGCACAGGTCGATCTTCACAAGACTTGAGCTTGATGACTCCTCTATCTCAACAGTTCTGTCCAGAGATTGCTTAGACTCGGAATGTATGAAGGCATCTGCACACGTGAGCCATGATAACCAACATGTACACGAGCAGTATTAGTGTGAACTCCAAGATGTATGTCTTTATGTGTCTATAAACATCGACGTAACACAAATAGCTATAACTATGGCATGAGGAGAACACACATATAACCCAATATGACCTGGTACTCTGACCATAGCATTACTAAGAAACCTATAGAGAGAAGAGGTCAAGTACGCTCAAGATAATATATGATAGAAAAACTTCTTTATTAGCGAAAACACAGAAACAAGACAATTAAAACATGAGTCATACAGTGTAAAGTTGGCGTCGGCCCATGTGGTGTACATATATTAATGGTAGAACAAAATGTAAAAAATCAATAGCAAGAATCCGGGATCAAATACTGTTGTTGAAAAAACAGTCTTGAATGCATGTGGCTATATGTAACAACACATAAATGAATGGTATAGGAAGCAAATTTTGAGTTGGAACCACCATTGCCTGGTATGTAGGAGTTATGAACAGTGTAAATAGAAATGTGGTAACAAAAACCATAAATGGAGTAATTCACATATAAGATACACCATATACTGGTGCTGACAAATGTAAACCGTAAGTATAATTGGTAGCACACAGTAGTATAGTAAGGCAGATACAGGTGAAGAATAGATGATCTGGATCCTAATACCAAACAAATATAGCCAGACACAGGAAAAGGAGTGTGGTATTACGTACCCGGATTCATATGACCAACATGGGGGAGACGCCAGTCCCGACGCGCGTTTCGGCGGATCCGTCATTAGCAACCGTACGACTGGTAACGAATGTGCGCATGAGGCCTAAGAAATTCTAAAGTGTATTTCATCTGAATTGATGCCACTGGGTCCAATGAGTGAGAACATCAGAGTTGATGATGTAAGTAAGAGATTGTGAAAAGTCAAATTTCACATTGTATTTCAAGGTAGTAATGGAATAATCTTACATTTTCGGTCGCTTACGTAGACCGGTACAGGGGTTTATATACAAGTCCTAAGCTGGAGTCAACAAGTGCTGGGGGGGGGGGGTATATCCTCTGCTCCCATTTCATCCTTCTGTGGGTCGACAGATATCCCTAAGGCCTAACACGGAGCTACCGAAGAGACCGAACTCGCTTCAAATGGAACTAACAGAGTCCCTTTCTCACCTAACGCAGTGAAGCCATACTGGCTAGTAGGTATTGGCCACTCATGGTAAGAGATCTACACCTTACCGATGGAGGAAATGCGTAGGGTGTGCGATGAGGGATCCTGTAAGGGATTTTTATTGTCCGGGGTAGGTTCTAGACCCTTTTCAGGGCGGTAGCTCCGTTTTAGGCTTTCGGGATTTCTGTAGATCCACTGCAGGGCAAAATAGGGACAGAGAATACAATATGTTCCCGTGCAATATTGGAATACAACTATGGACCCGTATGTAGATCCCTCTCCTGGTTTCTACGTGAGCTTGTTCCATTACTGCTTTGTAATATAATGTGAAGTTTGACTGTTTTTCACAATACTTTACATCGTTGACACAGATGTCCTCACTCATTGGACCCAGTGGTATAAATTCAGATGCGATACACTTGAGAATTTCGTAAATGTTTTAGTTTTACTGCGTTTTAAAGGTCGTTTAGTAAAAACATTTTTCACCTGGCTGCCAAGTGATTTGAATTCAGGCCTCATGCACACGACCGTGCAGTATTTACGGTCAGTTTTGCTGCCCCTGTGGCAGCTTTATGTGGTGAAGGTTCTTCAGGGAATGTAGCATTATTCTTGTCCATGCACAGTGGTCCCTGCTGCTGCAGTGCTTACAATCTAATTTGCTTCAGGGGAACTGTAATGTTACATGGTGAGTAGGTTAAAGGGAACCTGTCAAGTTTGTTTCGGCACCTAAACTGCGCTACCGGTCATGTACAGTAAGATTTTGTTTGATTCCACTGAAAAAACGGAAGCCTTACGGAATGGAGACAAATGGAAACCATTAGCAATGGAAGCATTACCATTGAAATCAATGGTAATGCAAACAGAAAGCTATGGTTTCCGTTCGTGGGTTCCCCTGACGGAACCCATGAACGAAACCCAGACGCAGATGTGAACGAAGCCTAAAAGACATTTGTTCCTCATTGATAGTATTTTAAGATGATGCCCCATACCTTGTAGCAAACTTTTTTTCGCGCCTCATCAGTTAGGAGTAAGCTTGGCGTTCCAGACATAGGAGGAGTTGGGCATATTCAAGAACTTGGGAAACAACTCTGCCTCGAAGTCGGCAGAAACAAGGCTGTCCGATAAGAGTAGAGAGGCGGGATGGCGACTGGTGGAAAAAAAAACACGTTTGACGCAGACCAGCTAATTTACATACGTGTGCGCTCTTTGAACGTGAATTGCCCAGGTATAGGGCATAGTTTTAAAAAAACAACTAATAGGAGCCGACTATCACTACCTTAGTAACAGGCTTAGTGTTTGGACGTGACAGAAAAAGGACCTGTCCTCCAAATTCAGCCACTTTAGGCTAGGGCTACACGTCCACTTTGGTTGCTCACAAGTGGGCCGACAAAGAAATTTAGCGATTTGTCTGCGACTTTTGGTCGCACTACTAGTTTGAGGTGTGATTTAGTAGCTAATTGAATGCGATTTAAGCTAGGGCTGCAAGGCGACTTTGGTCGCAAAGTAAAATGGCAAGCATTAATTGGGGGTTGGAATTTTTTTTTGACTGTCGTGTCGGTCATTGTAATGCAAACATGTTGGATTTTTGATTGCAGATTGCCAGTTACACGCGAGTTAGACATGTTAGCGATTTATCTCCTTTTTTTAGGTGCCTTTTGGATATCGCTAAGCCTGAATCACATGCGACTTGCAACTAAATTGCATCCTAAGATAGTCGTGCAACAGCAAGACGCAGACAAATAGAAAAAAAACTGGTAACGCCTCTTGTGTGCGACTTGACGTTGCTCAACCAAAATCGCAGCGTAGCCTTAGGCTTTGCGCCATCCAATAGACACCCAAAAAGAAAAATCCATAACATATGTTGCAAATGAGTCGCACGAGACTTACAGTACATTAAAGTCTATCCTGGAAATGTCACGTACGACTCATGACTTCCAGCAGAAGTAGATTTTTTGCGTCTGTCGTGGTCGCATCACGGTGTGTGTAGTAACGCAACCACAGTCACAAGCATTACTTGTGATGTCACAATGCGACCATGCGATCTTCGCGCTGAGTGACCAGTCATCGTGTAGCCCTGGCCTTATACATACAAGACCCCAGTTGATCCAGTGTAAAGCAAAAACCATCCCTTAATGGCATAGTCCAATTTTCCATAAAGTTGAGAAATTCCTTCCTGATCCCTACTGGCGTTCAGACAGGTCCCTGAGTAAACATTCTACATTAATACCAGTAACCTTATATATTGTATTTTTCAAGGAAGATGTCTTAAATCTATCCTCGCTTTAGCCATTACCAAATCCTGTGAGAGCAGGTTCAATAACTTCACAGTCGGACAGTAAAGTAATGTTTTGAATTTTGAGCTAAAATCGCACTTCCCAGCAGTGACCACGTGTTCTCTGAAAAGAATAAAGCATCGCATTGGATTTTCCATACCCTTTCTTAATTTGCTTGCCTACTTCTGAACTTTTTTCATCTCTCTCATAACTTTTTTTACAAACTTGTGCCCTAAAAACTGGTCCACACCAATGCTTTATTTAATAAGTGGTAAAATAATGGTTTGTTTTCTGGATACAATTACCTTTTTAATACAGGAAAATATCCTGCCGGCTTTAGATGCAGCAGACTGGCATTGCACTATAATTTCGTTTATCATCCCTAATTACACAATACCCATTATGGGTATGAGTAACTTGAATCTTTTTTTTTTTTCCCCAAAAAAAAAGCACTGGTCTCCCAGCATGTGCGTAAAAGACCAAGCCAACTCAGAAATTACTCCGCAGAATATTAAAAAACGTCACACAATATTACAGCTTTTGTTTTGGAATTGTTCTCTTTTTTTTGGGGGGGGGGGGGGTTGCTCCCGTTTGTGGCGGACCGTGAATGACAAAAAGGTCGTCCATGACACTGTGCCACCATCACTTCCCAGTCTCTGTGTAGGTGTTACTCAGGCTGATGAATTGGTGTCCTCAGATCTGTTTCCCTGTCTTAAAACATCATTAATCTGTCAAACTCTTCCCTGTTAATACGTGTCATGGACGACAAAAAAAGCTGAAATTTGTTTTCACTCAAGTGGATTGATATATTTAATCTTTTCAAGCTGCTTCGAGGTATCATTTCCATCCGTCTTTTCTACCAATAACTCAAAGATGAGGAGCTTTCAATGAATAAACAAGAAACTTTCTTTTTTCTCAGCTTAATTAATAATTGCAGAGAGGTTTCTGGGCTAAGTGCACACATCTCCTTGTTTGCATCTACACAGTGAAATTTCATTAGCTGAATGTTACTCTTCAGTCTGCAGCTCCCATTGAACTGAAGAGGTGTAACCGCTGAATTTCCATTATAGCCTTAATGGATCCTGAGAAATCAATCGTATTGCAAACTGTAGTGTTACTGGGAGGAACCATCAAGTGTATACTGCATGGAAATGGATAAACATTGATGCTAAAGGGAATGTGTCATCAGAAAATGACCTATTGCTTTATTCACATTTTTATGTCAAAAATGTTTTAAGAATTTATGATTTTGTTTAGTTTTTTATTATACATGTCATTATTAATATAAAAAAAAAAAATCTTGCAGTTTTTACTGTTGCCACTGAGCCTTACAATAGACTGACCTTTCCTGTTCTGTAGGGATCACTTCTCAGCAGTCCTCTCATTATCATCACAGGCAGGATTACTCTTGACAGGTAACACCTCTATATAGATAACACAGGATCCACCTATGATAATAGGTGATGGACACAGCTCCCCTCCTCCCCGCACACGGACCTTTGCCCAGATCATAGAGCATGCCTAGAAAACTCTTCCATAGAAGTCAATGGGTGAGCTCCAAACTATTGTTTCCTAACTGGTTTTAATTAGTAAAAAGAATATAGGTGATACATTTTCTTTAAAGGTCAACTCCAGCCAAACCTTAAAATTCAGGTGTGACAGACATTATCTCCCCCAGACCTACCTACAGTGGTCCAGGAAAGGGAATGTTATTTACAGAGTCCTCATACTGTATGACCCAGGCGGCAGACAAACTCCTAGAATGAACAACGTACTCACTGATGATTTTTGTAGAGCTATTTAGTTAGTCTAGACAGAACTTCATTGGTGACCACCGTATTCCCATCATGTCAGGCATTGGTTTAGTAAAAGCACTTCAACAGTGTGAAGACCTGACCAGATAGCGAAGATAATGAGCAGGTTAAAGGCAGCGTAGTATCGGGTAACGGCGCCAGGCTTAGGAGGACAAGGAACGAGCACAGGTAAGTTTGATCAAGGTGATCTTTTTATTCAAACGACGACGCGTTTCTGGACCGGACTGGTCCCTTCGTCAGGTCAGTTTACAATCTTTGAACGTGTAAGGTGCTTATATATGCAATAAAAAAACGGGCACCTTACACGTGCAAACATTGTAAACTGACCTGACGAAGGGACCAGTCCGGTCCAGAAACGCGTCGTCGTTTGAATAAAAAGATCACCTTGATCAAACTTACCTGGGCTCGTTCCTTGTCCTCCTAAGCCTGGCGCCGTTACCCGATACGACACTGCCTTTTTTCTGCACATCTATCTTCTTTATGCTCTGTCCCCGGTACTAAGGAATTCTCACCGAGGGACTGCAGTGGGTGGCAGCCGGCAATCTACACCATCTCATTCCACGTATAACCTCGGAGGAGCGCCATTGATCCCTCACCTTTTTCCGCTGTGCAATACATTTCTCGCCAGATAGCATCCTAGATCTCAGCATCTTGGAATCCTGTGGTTATGACCTAGGAGAGGTATCGGAGAGTGGCTCTTAACTCCAATCACACCTGGTTTTAATTTTTATTAACTTATTTCCCGTCGCTTAGATAGCGCCAACCTATTCCATAGCGCTGTACTGAGATTTGTCACCATTCCCATCAGTCCCCTTCTCCGAACTTCAGGATAAAAGACCCCAAAAAAATCACTGTTTTTTTAACCACATGTTTTTTTTGGGGCGGGGGGGTTTCTCTTTCGCCTCCGTTTTATGCTTCTGGTCTTATTCTATATTATATTAGCAATTCTGTTCTATCAGACCTGTGTAGTAATGAATTTCAGATTAAAAGGATTGCACGGCGTAAGTGCGCGTGTGTATGTGTGTGTATGTGTGTATATATATATATATCACACACACACACACACACACACACACACACACACACACACACACACACACACACACACACACACACTCACTCACTCACTCACTCACTCACTCACTCACTCACTCACTCTCTTCAATAGAACCCAGTGGGGAAAAATGTCAGATGCCGTTTGTGGACTTCTTGTGGAGCGCAGCTCCAGGGGTAAAATTGGCACAACTCCGTACTGCGGGTCTAATACAATGAAGGTTGTCACTGCTTCCAATACTTGAAAGTTTTTTTTAAAAATGTTGTTTTTTACTTCCAGAAACCGAAACCAATGGAATGGCACCCGCCTGGAGGATTTATTCTTGGACTATGGGCACTGATTCTTCTCATCTTCTTTAAAACCTATGGCAATAAACATATGAAGCACGTGTTCTAAGAGGCGCACAATGACTACTGAGACTCAGGAATGCTCCGCACTGATATTTCCCATCCTGATAATGGCCTGCTTCGATTTCTTGTATTAGTTTTGCATGAGTAGTGTAGAACGCAACAGGAAAGACAAAAAGATACGTTTCAAGACTTTGTGTGTTTCCACTACCCAAGATTGAGAGCAACTATTTTGTGGGCTTAGATGTCTCCAATACCAAACATTAGTGGGTGGAACCTACCATTCTGTGGGTGGAGCCGTATTTGGCTCATTTAACGCTCCGTGAACTGATGACGTCACTATTTGAGCCTGCTTTCAGTGTTGCTAACCCTTTAAGAAGGCAAACCGTAACTTATTGTGTACAGTTAAAATTTGGAGGATTAATGTATAAAAAAAAACCCATCCCGAACCCCCTCCATCTTCCTCCCAATTTATAAATACGTTCATTATAAGGCATTATAGGTACTAGAGACATCCGACTTGAAAGTTGCTCTCATGGCAAAATGTATTTGATAACTTTCTGTACATTTCCAAAGTGTCGGCATGGTATATTGAGAGCTTTATCAGCAGAAACAAAAATATAAATATTGATTTATCACGCTAAGTACGGCATTTCGGATCAATCCAGAACCCGAGGTAATTATGTATCTAGGAACTGGTGAGCAATTAGAATTTAAAGCAAGACTTAGCCGCCCGTGTAAAACCTCATTTGATTTATTCGCTGTTCATCAAACCAGAATGTCCAGCGCGTTTTGCCTTCTCAAGCATTTTTATTGTTCCTGTTTGCACTGGAAAACCCTCATATTTCCAAAGTATAAGACTAAAGGCTGTGCAGGTTGTAAAAATATCAGGAGAAAGAAGATGCTGAATAAGCAGGGAAAGTACAAAGTGCAAGGACACAACCTAAGGGCAGCAGAGTGCCACTTTATGAATTCATGAGCCAGGGCAGCATCTCATCTGGGCAGCTCGGGCCTGACACATGGGGTAACATATATAGTTTACTATACGAGAGGCCGGTCATTTTTCTTTAGCTCTCCGGGGCTCTGCCAGTTGTATCTGCAGTTGTTATTTTGTTCTAATAAAGTCTGATTACATTTATACTGTCTCTTTTTTTTAAAGTGCAATTTCACCCAATAGGTATTTGTGTCTATTCCGTACTTCTAGGAAGAATGGAACCCATCATCGATGACACTTATATAGCACAGGATATATTGTGTTGTCCTCGGTTCATCTCATTAGTATGTCCCATGTCCCACAAAATCACAGGGAGAATAGAGCGTTTTTGAAACATGAGACCATTGATTCAACTAAATACGTTTGACTCTTTTACGCCGCAGAGCGATTATTTATTGACACAGGGATGAGTTGGATATTGGATTTTTTAGGGATCCACTTAAAGTGCCTTCATGCTATGCTGCCCTATAGTATGGGGACAGGTCCGCTCTTCTATTAGCCAAAACTGAGCGCTCCTATTAGCCAAACCGCACAATATTGTTATTGATAATTGTTGAATGAGATCGTGAGGAATAGCTAAAATAACTGGAATATTGGACCCAATCCGGGAATAACAAGTTGTCTGTGTTCTGTAGAGGGAACTTACTACAGGTCCTGTGATCACAGCAGCATCGGCACTAATTCAATCAGGACGTCTCTTATGCCTCATGCACGCGACCGTGTGTGCCGGCCAGGTCCCTTCAGTGATCCATGGAAGATGGGACATATTCGATCTTTCCACGGATCGGGGAGTCGGGCCAGTTTTCACAGTTTTCACAAATGCAGCGGCCATGGCTTCCCCCGTCAAAATCAGCTGTTTGTTGGGGGTCTTCCTTTTTGAAAGGTGTGTTGTCTGATGAGGAATTTCAGTCACAACTTATTGTTGATGGTCTATTAACTATTATCTATTACTGGAGATTCCATTACGAGTGGGGGAAGGTAAATGACAACTGCACTGTGCACATTTCAGACTCAGAAAAGTGGGTGTCACGGTTCAATTCCATTGATGACATATCTTACCGGACTGGCCTATATTAATGACACGTATCGAGAAAATGTCAGCCATTTATTTACAGAAGGACCAAGAATACTAACCAAAATATATTATGAAAAAAATCTGCATTGTCAGAACAATACATAAAACCAACAACACAATCCTGGTAAAGTCGAGTAGAACCGCTGTGCGTCTCTGTGAAAGTGTCATATTAAGAAAGAAATGAATTCTTATAAAACTACAGGATCTGAAGTGGAGTCTTACGGTTTGTTGTCCCCACTGTATTTATACAAGGAGTGGACGGTATGTCACTGTTCACACCACATTGGTTTAAGTTTAATGTAAATTTTCCAGATTATAGCTCCATGTTTTGCAAAGGAATCTTCTGTCCTGTTGGTTGGAGGGGTAACCAGCTCTGGGAAAGTGCTTTAATGCAGACCCATTGTTTAACCCAATTTGAGGGCAACCATGTTTTCAAAAAGGGGGGGGGGGTGCAGAACCAACAACCTGTCAATTCACTAGCTTTTCCATTTTTTTTCCCCGCAAATTCCACTTAGGCCCTGTTCACATCTCCGTCAGAGGAGCAGAACAAGGGAATGCCGGACGCAATGCTTCCATTGCACTACCGGCAGCTGACCGAACCAATTGACTTTAATGGGTTACGTCGGCTTTCCGTCGAGGTGTGTCCGTCGTTTTACCGGAAACAATAGTGCAGCACACTGCCCTATTGTTTCCGGTAATTCCTGCCAGCCTAAAGGAGCCTCTAACGCAGATGTGAACAGCCCCTTAGTGTCACCTAATCCTTATAATGTTCCTCCATACTCCAGTGCAGTCCACACTTTAACACCATGATATTTTAGGTCAACATTCTGCACTGATACATTTTGTGATCTATATTTAAAGCGGTCAGAGCTCCGTTTTTCTGATGCAGAGCCCCATATCCCCTGAATAGACATAGAGGGTAAATAATAAAATTCTCACTGCCTGCAGTCTCCACAAGGGGGGAGCGTATTCTTGAGTCTAATGTATAAACTGTATACAGTAATTACCTAGGCTCCCCCTAGTGGTGGCTGCAGAAAGCCTGGAATTTATCATTTTACATCTATGTCTCTGCAGGGGACTTAGAGCTCTGCAATAAAGATATATATATAAAACAAGATAATCGGCACAGAAATGTCGTTCTGTTTAGAAAAAACTAAATGGTGTTCAAGGGCAGACAGACGCTTTAAATCTTCTTGTGCTTCTAAACCTACTAGGACCATGAACATCGTGCTCCAATTCATCTATAATCTTCCACAGGCCACACTATTACTTTTCATTGCGACACTTCTAATTGAATTGACAGGCTTGGTTCAGCATGGCCACATCCGCTCAGGTTTAGGAGACCTCCTTTGGGTCATCTGGCGCCTCAGAACATTGGCTTGACAAGGTCTTGCCTTCCAGAATGTGAAGCCGGTGTCCAGTCTGGTTGAAAAAATTGGATATTAAAGGTCCGTGCCCACTTAGCAAAAACTCTCTTCTCCGTGATGAAGCGGTGGTGGCTTCCTTTACGCCCTCGTTCATGGGAGATATACATGGTACACTCGTCTGGTCCCAAAGGTTCATAATAATGGTAAGGTACTGACGTGTGGTTGGCCGCCCTGTGGAGAAGAACAAGAATGTAAAATGACTCAACGAAAAACATTCATATACACGATGAAGCGATAAGTTGCAGACTTTAACCTTCTCATGGTCAACGAGAGATGCTAGAACTTAGAATTAACCCTGGTTGTCGGCCCGGAAAGTGCCCATAAGTTTAACTCTAGGGGTATCATGTAGATGCCCCTATTTAAAGTGAACCCGTCTCATGCAATGAGTGGCTACAAATTAGTGCCGCATGTCTTCTTCTTCTTCTTCTTGATGTCCTCAGTCAATCCAATAATAAGCAGAACGAATCAATACATTCTGCAGAATTTGTCCAATTTTTTATTCAATTTTTCTGTACATATGTGTAAATGTATACAAGCAAAATGAGTCAATCATTTTCAGAGAAGCTCCTGTAATTATTACAGCTTTTTTTAGGTTTTTGTTTTTTATGGGTGCCAGTTTACTGAAAGGGGCCAGTCTCAAAAAGACAACCCGTGTCCATATGTCTGCAGATATGACTAGTAAATTAGGACAGAGGCCAAAGGCAAAAAAAAAAGTTATCTAAAGCTACATTCAGAATTATTCTGCTGGTTTGTGAGCAGTGCATTGTGGGAGCTAATGTGCCATATACACACTTAGGGCGGATTTACATGATTTGCGCAAAAAACGTGGCGTTTTGCGAGCGCAAAAGGCACTAAACAGCTCCGTGTGTCATCACCATATGATGCGCGGCTGCGTGATTTTCACGCAGCCGCCATCATTATGACACACTGTATGTTTGTAAACAGAAAAGCACGTGGTGCTTTTCTGTTTTCATTCATACTTTTGACTGCTGTTGCGCGAATCACGCGTGTCCCACGGAAGTGCTTCCGTGTGGTGCGCGTGATTTTCACGCACCCATTGACTTCAATGGGTGCGTGATGCGCGAAATACGCACAAATATACTTTCTAAATACTTTGTATCTCAAAAAGTAAAAATATTTTTTAATAAAGCCGTTTTGTATCCTGTATACAGAGCAGCTGTATCTTGCGCTGAAACCTGAATCCGTTAGGTTAGTGGGACTGACGCGTTTAGTGTCGGTGGGTCCACGCAGGATCGAGCTGTTACCAATCACATCGAAGTTCATAAATATTTATCAAAACGATCTACTGTCTTGTTACCCATAGTAGGAGTAGGACACAGCACAGAAAACCGCCGTGGGAAAATGTACCAAATACTTCATGTCTGAACATAGCCTTATACTTCTCTATCAAGATAAGCAGGAAACGTCTGAGACCTAAATAAAATTCTCTTAATGTACTTTTAAAACACGCGATTTAATTTCCTCAGGGAGATGATATATTGATGTACACGTCTCTGAAAGACGAACTGTCGAACTGTATAATAATATTGAGCTGTAATCATAATCTGGAACCTAAAAATTTACATCCTGAATCAATATCTGGAGCGAGTGATGAATATACAGCCAGTCAGGCATATACCAGAATATTAAGACAGAACTAGAGTCTATTCACACACGCAGATCCGAGGACGGAATTTTAATCAGGAAACATATGCAGAACATCTGTCTTTTTCCCTTGTAATGAATTCACAATATTAAACACAAATTTAAAGTCAGTTGTAGTAAGAAAGAAAAATGAAATGTGACCTCCTTATCAATTGTATGTATATATCAAGTAGAAAAGAGAAAATCGGAATGGAGAAGCAACAATGTTCATATGCCGGCAACTAGTGCAGACAGAAAGGGGAGGAGTTAGATATAGGTATGCTGGCAACTAGTGCAGACAGAAAGGGGAGGAGTTAGATATAGGTATGCTGGAAACTAATGCAAGCAGACAGGGAAGGTGTTAGATATAGGTGTGCAGGCAGAAAGGGGAGGAATTAGATATAGGTTCTGCTGGCAACTAGTGCAATTAAAAAGGGGAGGGGTTATCTATAGGTATGCTGGCAACTAGTGCAGGTAAAAAGGGGAGGAGTTAGCTATAGGTATGCTGGCAACTAGTGCAGATAAAAGGGGAGGAGTTAGCTATAGGTATGCTGGCAACTAGTGCAGGTAAAAAGGGGAGGAGTTAGCTATAGGTATGCTGGCAACTAGTGCATGTAAAAAGGGGAGGAGTTAGCTATAGGTATGCTGGCAACTAGTGCAGGTAAAAAGGGGAGGAGTTAGCTGTAGGTATGCTGGCAACTAGTGCAGGCAGAAAGGGAAGGAGTTAGATATGGGTATGCTGGCAACTAGTGCAGGCAGAATGAGGAGGGCTTAGATATAGGTTCTGCTGGAAACTAGCGCAGGGGAAAAGGAGGAGTTAGCTATAGGTATGCTGGCAACTAGTGCAGGCAGAAAGGGGAGGAGTTAGCTATAGGTATGCTGGCAACTAGTGCAGGCAGAAAGGGGAGGAGTTAGCTATAGGTATGCTGGCAACTAGAGCAGGCAGAATGGGGAGGGGTTAGATATCGGGACCAGATTTCTAACCTGCACTTGGAATATAAATGCTGGCATCTCATTGGTTGCTATTGGCAACACCTTCAATAGAGACGCAGAGTGTAGGTCCTGAAGAGGGCCAGATGTGTTTGTATAGACTTTTCCTTAGCTGCACTGCCCTATTTTATAAGCATATGCCTGAGTATTTCTCTAGACACCAGTGTATATGGTAGGGGTGTTCTTTTTTTCTGCATACACGTTGGCATGAGAAGAGACTTGTACAAACTGATGTCTTTAGGAAAAAGACATCTGTCAATTCTTTGTTACATGCAACATCAGCACATATCCAATCCACAATAAGGGCTGTCCCAGTTGGCCAGTTCCTTAGGATGAGGCGAATCTGCCAATCAAGTGATGTGAAAGAAAGATTCCTTGAGAGGGGCTATAGTCATCGAAACATCAAACCAGGATATAGGCGTGCAAAGGCCACCGAACGTAAATCATTACTAAATCCATCAAACCATAAAGGTGCTGGAAATAATACAATTAGATTCATTTCCACCTTCAATAATCAGTGGCAGACGAGGAGATCTATATTAACTAGACATTGGCCCATCCTACAAATGGAACCGACCCTTGCAACGAGTTTATCCCAAACTCCTTTAATGGCAGCTAGGAGAAGCAGGAATTTAAAGGATATACTCGTGAAGAGCCACTACCTGGCCAAAGAGCAGAACCGCTTTACTTCAAGGGGCCCAGTGTGGAGAAGTTACCCCTGTGGGGACTGTGTGGCATGTGCCAACATAGTCCGAGCATCCTCCTTTGAACCAGTGGGAGGGGGTAGACAATTCCAAATCCGACACTGTATATCCTGTAGCACCACGTGTGGCATAATATATGTTGGGTTAACATCACGTCAGTTATGAATTCGGACTCGCGAGTAAGTGGGGGATATAATTGCTGCGAAGGAAATCAAGGATTTGACCCTTCTCAAAACTATACCAAAACATTTTAAAGGTTCTTGGGTTACATCCACGGCATAGTTTAAAGTCCGAGGGATTGATAAAATACATTGCGGTGTCAGAGGAGGAGATGTGAGGAATTTACGTGCCCGGAGAGAGTGTAGATAGAAAATAACCCTGGGTACAATGGTCCCTTTTGACCTTAACGAAAAATTGAGTTCTGCGGCGTATTTGTAGTCTCTCTCTGCCTTATTTATTTTTTGTATGTATTAATTGTGTGTTTATGTTCAGTTTTTAATTATAGATTCCCAGTTACCATTTTAGAGATTCTGTTTTGAGATGTCGAGAAATTCGGAATAAGAAGTCTCCTGGTCCTTGTCTACTTTGTGTCCTCGGGACCCATTAAGTGTTGAAGAACCGTATGATGGATCGTTTCTCGGTTTTAAATAATTGTTTATACAAAACCTGCCTTTTATTTTATTTTCCCATAGTTATTTTCCTTTTTATTTCTTTTCACTTTGTATATTTTTTCTTTAGAAGTGGTACTTTGTGCACTTAAAGAGGCTCTGTCACCAGATTTTGCAACCCCTATCTGCTATTGCAGCAGATAGGCGCTGCAATGTAGATTACAGTAACGTTTTTATTTTTAAAAAACGAGCATTTTTGGCCAAGTTATGACCATTTTTGTAGTTATGCAAATGAGGCTTGCAAAAGTACAACTGGGCGTGTTTAAAAGTAAAAGTCCAAGTGGGCGTGTATTAGGTGCGTACATCGGGGCGTTTTTAATACTTTTACTAGCTGGGCGCTGTGAAGAGAAGTAACATCCTCTTACCTGCAAACGCTGATGCTGCTGCAGAATCAACTGTAGCCTCTGGTGCCGATGTGGCCGTCACGATGCAGGACCTGTGAGTGACGTCACAGATCTGCACTGCCAGAAGCTGGGCGTTCTGAAGAGAAGAGGATGTTACTTCTCTTCACAGCGCCCAGCTAGTAAAAGTATTAAAAACGCCCCGATGTACGCACCTAATACACGCCCACTTGGACTTTTACTTTTAAACACGCCCAGTTGTACTTTTGCAAGCCTCATTTGCATAACTACAAAAATGGTCATAACTTGGCCAAAAATGCTCGTTTTTTAAAAAATAAAAACGTTACTGTAATCTACATTGCAGCGCCTATCTGCTGCAATAGCAGATAGGGGTTGCAAAATCTGGTGACAGAGCCTCTTTAAGATTTTTTCATCATGTAATATTCCTTTATTTTCTAGTATTTTTTATTATCAATATATAATTTTATGCATCACTATGTTACTTCATGTAATTAATTTGTATGTGACTGTTTTTGGAGGCACTATTTTCACTAATGATTGCTCTTTATGACATTGACGCACTAGGTACATTTCGCTTATGATTAATAGCGTATTTTGGTCTTTCACATGTGGATATTTTTGAATTTGGTATCTAATAATTCTCATTTGTTTTTCTCTACACGATGGCTGTTAATAATATTTTTATCATTGGCATTACTTTTAATATGATATATTGTGTCAATTGGTGTGCTATAATGTATACCCACATGGGAGAAGGGCAGGTCTAGGTCTTACCTTGTCTTATGAGAACAAACCTCAAACTATTTGGAGTGTTCTGCAAATTCAGATATTGTAAAGCGCTCTGCATTTCTTACCATGGCTACCTGGGGTTGCGCATGGATCGCAGATCCGTTCTACAGAGCTGCAGGTCCAGGTCTCCAATGCGGGCGCTGTGCGCATGCGCCATCTCCTTGGTGGCGCATGCACGGCCGGCGATTTGATGGCCTGGATTGGCAGTCTCGCGGTATTCCGATTGATCCCGCACATGCGCCGTTGACTAGGAGGGCTATTGGTCTAATTATTATCTCATGACCCACACAGTGTCCTTTCTAAAACAGGAACTTGAACATAATCATTAGTACCCCTTGAAAAAGTGATTAATGCGCGTCGGGGGGCTACACTGGGCACACGGCAGATCACTCGGCACACATGGGTAAGTTACCCCGCATGGTTCATTAATCCACTCCTAAAAAAAAATTCTCACTAACTTTGATAGGGCATCCTGCAATAGTAGAGATGGAAGGCTACTTTACCATATAGACTCCATGCTGACTCCTTCTCATGTGGATATACATCCAGGCGTATTTATAATGCTTTAGATAGCTATTCTATACCCATTGTGCATATGATTACTGACATGGAACTTACCATTATGTATTTTATACAATATTTTGGTGTAGCCCATGTATAACTGTATTCTATGGGATCCTCTATGTGATTTTATCCCTTATGTTTTGTACAAAAATAAAATATTTGATATTTTTCATATTTATACAAAATAGTGTTGACTCCTTGTCCTTCTTATGTATACAAATGATGTTGTGGAGTTTCTATTTGTTACCATTTAATATTTTTGGAGGTGAGGTACAGTGTATGGAATCCAGGGCCGGACTGAGACAAAAAAGCAGCCCTGGCATAGAAGCCCCAGCAGCCAACACATTCTGTCTAAAACCGGCCTTGGCCCTGAGCCCCCCAGTCACAGCACACAGCGCACGTCAGTCGATTCGGTCCAACGTGATTTCTGTTGAATGTCAGATTACCACACTTTTTGGGTGAAAGTGCGTTCCGGTGGAGCAGCGAGCTGACAGCTTATGTTCTCAACATTTAGCTTTCCCCCTTCTCCATAGAGCAACACTTATGGGGTGATGGAACGTGATACTTGATTGAGTGATAAGTACATTGCTGAAATCTGCAATAATGTTCTGTAAAAGAGAACTGGTTCAGCCGCGTAAGTAACTTTCTTATGCAGCAACCTCCTCACTACACCGCCTCCACCCAGCAAGGTATCCTCTCAGACAAGGCCTCAATTCAGTATTTTAACCAGGGTCCACACTGAAGACATTGCTTAAAGGGGTTGTCCGAGATACCAACATTTTTTTAAAAACTCTGTCATACATTACCCCTTATACAGACAACCTAAATAAAGCATTATTTTTAAAAAAAATTCTACTTAGCACATTTCTTCTTTGAATTTAGCACAGTTTGTTTACATGCAGTTCAGCTCTGGTTTGTTGATCTTTCCTTGTTATGAAACTTTTTTCCCGTGCACGCTCATTGCAGGCTGCAATGAGCGTGCACGTACCTTCCAAGAGTTCACGTGAGCTGCCCTTGCTCCTCCCGCTGACCTCCTTCACTGCACTTGTCTTCTTGATGACATTCTTGAAGGATGATGAGCAAATGTTCTCCCCCCATTATGTTTTTCACATTTATGTTTTCTTTCTCTTTTCAGGTCTATAAACCTCTTCGTGTCTACCCTCACCCTCGTCCACCCTCACCCTCGTCCACCCTCACCCTCGTCCACCCTCACCCTCGTCCACCCTCGTCCACCCTCTTCTATCTCATGTCTCTCTCCACTAAGGCCATGTTCACACAGAGTTTTTTTGCAGGAAGAATATCTGCCTCAAAATTCCGTCTTGAAGTTTGCGGCAGATTTACCTCTCCCTGCACGTTGATTTTTGCGTCGTTTTTACCCGTTTTTTGTGCGCTGTTTGCGTATTTGTTTGCCGCTTTGTTCGGGGCGTTTTTCGCTTCGTTTATCTTGGCGTTTTTTGCTTGTTTGTTTGCATCTTTTTTTGCGATGTTTTTTGCTGTGTTTTCCATTGCGTTTATCGTAGCCTTTTTCACGTCGTTTATCATTTCTTTTTTTGCGTCGTTGTTTGCGCCTATTTTTGCTGCGTTTTTCGTTGCGTCTTTCGTGGCGTTTTCCCAGTTGATTTTTGCTGCGTTCTTTGCCTCTGTTTGCGGCGTTTCTCGCGTCTTTTTCCGCTATGTTTTTTGCAGCTTTTTCCGTGGCGTTTATCGTAGCCTTTTTTGCGTCGTTTTTCGCGTCTTTTTTTGCGTTTTTTTTTCTGCGTTTTTCATTGCGTCTTTCGTGTCGTTTTCCCTGTCGTTTTTCGTGGCGTTCTTTGCCTCTTTGTTCGCGGCTTTATTTGTGATGTTTTTCGCGGCATTTATCGTAGCCTTTTCGGCGTTTTTTTTTTGCGTCTGTTTTTTGCGGCATTGTTTGTGGCTTTTTTTGCTGCGTTTTTTGCGTCGTTTTCCGTGGCGTTTTTCGCCCGCGGCAATTGAGCGCCGCAGGCATAAAACAACGCGAAATACGCTTTCTCTGCCTCCCATTGAAGTCAATGGGAGGTCAGAGGCGTAAACGCCCGAAGATGGAGCATGTCGCTTCTTTTTCCTGCAAGGCAGTTTTAATGCTCGATTTTAATGCTTGTTACAACAAATTGCAGCATAAATCACGCACCAAACACGCTTGTTTGGTGCATGGTTTTCACGCATGCATCTACTTGAGTGTACGTGCATGATAACGCACCAATAGAGGACATGCAGTATGTTTCACGCAGCGGACTCTCGCTGCGTGAAAACGGCCCCATTGAAATAAATGGGTCGCATGTGCTGTGCGTGGTTTCGACGTGGTGTGAATGGAGCCTTATGCGCGATTTACACTAGCGTGAATCAAGTCTGTGTGCTGTGCTTTGAAAAAACGCACAACACACGCAACCCATTTATTTCAATGGAGCCGTTGACACATGTGTGACTTTTCACGCAGCGAGAGTCCGCTGCGTGAAACATACTGCATGTCCTCTATTGGTGCGTTATCCTGCACCTACACTCACATTGAAGTCAATGCATGCGTGAAAACCACAAACAGCACACACGTGTTTGGTGCGTGATTTACACAGCAATTTGTTGTAAAAAAGAAGGTAAAAATGGGCTGGCTTTGTGAGTGCGTGAATAACACATGAAAATCGAAAAGCACACTGATGCATAAGGGCGGATTTAAACGAGCGTGTGCGTTTTGCGCACACAAATACGGTGGCGTTTTGCGTGCGCAAAATGCACTTGACAGCTCCGTGTCATGTTCATACGGATGCGCGGCTGCGGTTCTCGCGCAGCCGCCATCATTATGACACTCTGGATGTTTGTAGCATGTGGTGCTTTTCTGTTTACATTCATTATTTTACTGCTGTTGCGCGAATCACGCTCGTCCCACGGAAGTGCTTCCATGGGATGCGCCTGATTTTCACGCACCTATTGACTTCAATGGGTGCGTGATGCTCGAAAAACGCAGAAATATAGAACATGTCGCGAGTTTACGCAGCGGACTCACGCTGCGTAAAATTCACGGACTGTCTGCACTGCCCCATAGACTTGCATAGGTCCGTGCGACCCGCGTGAATACCACGTGGGTTGCACGGACGTATAGCACGTTCGTGTTAATCCGCCCTAACGCAAACACACGGATGGGATTGACGCAAGTTTTTCACGCGCGGAAAATACACACGCTAGTGTGCATGAAGCCTTACTAATGGACGCTGTTAGACAGTGGCCATTAATAATGAACTAGTAATACATTTTTAAATAAATGAGAAGGACATAGAAAAAATATTGTAATGAAATATCACACATAACACTGGTTAACAATTTTATTAAAAATAAAAAAGGTGTCATTGAAGTAGTCCTTGAACTTGATGTAGTACCGAGGACCCAACCTGTAAAAAACACCTAATAACTAAGAAAAAAAAAAAAAGAGGGATGCTTAGATACACTGCTCATGTGTGATACTGTTAGACCATGTATCTAAGCCTACCACAAGGTAGCCTTAGTAACATTACCCAAGCAGACAGTGTCACACATGGGCCATGTATCTAAGAATACCACATGTTAGGCTTAGATACAGGGCCCCAAAACACTAATCTTAGGGTATGTTCACACGGCAGCGTCCGTAACGGCCGAAATTACGGGGCTGTTTTCAGGAGAAAACAGCCCTGTCGTTTCAGCCGTAACGGCATGTGCAGGCGCTTGAACGCCGCGTCCATTACGGACGTAACTGTAGCTGGTTTTCCATGTAGTCCATGGAAAACGGCTCCATTTACGTCTGAAGAAGTGACATGACACTTCTTTGGCGCGGGCGTCTATTTACGCGCCGTCTTTTGACAGCGACGCGTAAATATACGCCTCGTGTGAACAGACAAACATCAGCCCATTGCTTTCAATGGGCAGATGTTTGCCAACGATTTCAAGCCGTAATTTCGGACGTAATTCGGGGGTTAATACGCCCGAATTACGTCCGTAAATAAGCCGTGTGAACATACCCTAATACAGGAATAAAAAGAATGTCATCTGGGGTCCTGTATCTAAGCCTACATTGTGTTAGGCTTAGATACAAGCTCCATGTGTGACACTGTTTGTTAGACCCTGTATCTAAGCCTAACAATGTAGGCTTAGATACAGGACCCCAGAAGATCTTATCTAGTTCAGGACGGGGCACCGTTTAGCCATTTTTAGCACGTGTTAGTTAAATGGCTATAACTTTTTTATTTGTTGCGCTAACGACGTTATTTTTGCGGCGTTTTTTCCGTAGACAATGCAGGTTTATTTTTTTATCGTTTTTATACACACCTTTTTTGCCATTTTAGAATTTTCATTCATAAAGTTTGAAAATAATAGTAAAAAAATAAGCTTTTTTACGTTTCAGCTATTTTTTTGGGTAATAACATAGTTTTACCCTAAAATAGACCTTTTATTTGTGATCGTCATTGTCTACCGTAAATTTCTATATATTACATGTCTATATTAGGGTAATTGGGTCAGCGCTAGCGTTACAACAATGATTGACAGGGGGAACGGTATTTTTTTGGGGGTGGGTATTTTATGTGTATTTATTATTTCATTTTTTTTTGCACTTTACTATTTTTTTTATTATTATTGTCTGTCCCTCAAAGGTCAAAAAAGACCTTTGGGGAACATTATATATTTTTTTTCTTTTTTTTTTACACCATCTTTTCCACTGTAACTGGATGCACAGCAGCCCCAGTTACAGGGGAAATCAGCCCTCTCATAGTGACGATTGTCACTAATAGGGCTGTGCTGGGTCTGATTAGACCCAGCAGCAGTTTGCCACTAACGGTACCCGGTGATCATGTGACCAGTCACATGATCACCGGGAGGAATAGAGACAGCGCCGCTGCTGCTGTCTCTATTCCTATACACAGCGTTCATTGAACGCTGTGTAAAAAGACATCGGAGAAGACAGAAGCAGCGAAAGCTGCTTCTATCTTCTCCTCCGGGTCCCCGGCAGTCACTGACAGCCGGAGACCCGACATTCCCGCAGGTGCCGTCCCTCTTCACTTTTTTCACTGTGAACACGCATAGGCGCGCTCACAGTGAAAAAAAGCTGCATAGGCTGGGCGGGCACCCGCAGAAACGACACGTCTCCAGTGACGTGTCGTGTCCCATTCGAGGTCTCGCTGGGGCGAGACCATGTGATCGGGACACGACACGACAGTGGAGGAGGAAGAAAACGTGACGTCAGAAGACAGGTGATCGGAAGAAAAGAGCTGCCAGAACGGAGAACAGAAGCAAGATTGCACAGGTAAGTATATTAGGGCATATTTAATGTGTGTATTGTGTGTTTAACTTTTAAATAAAAATTTATCTCGGACAACCCCTTTAAGCACCAGACCACCAGCTCCACACCACCCAGCAGAGTTTCCTTTTAGGCAAGGGCACACATCAGGATTTGAACCAGGGTCTGCACAGAAGACACTCACTGTTTAGGGTACAACTTAAGCACCACCAGCTCAGGCTGATCTCTGTGCTTTCGTATTGTCCCCCTAAGACCAAATGTAAACGTTACTTCCAGCAGGAATAAGAACATGACATCTGGAAGAATTTGTTGCCAACAGTTGAAAGCAGAGGTAGTGCACTGGTAAAGATCTCTGCTAATAAATTCGATGCGTGAGGACCATGTGAGTTCTATCTCCAGGATCTCCAGCCTTAAAAGCAGTTAACCTCCAAGCCACTGTGCGGTCATGTCCCAATGTGATACAAGGTTTTTCTTGTTGAAGGTCCGATTACTCGTTTTTAAAAGAGGTGAAAAATGCATCCTTGTAAAGCTGCTGTGCAGCTAGCTCACAGCTTGCATGATCCAAGTTGAGCACGGGAATCACTTCTGTACAATGTGGGCTCTAACCCCCATGTTGTCCTCCTGGCGACCTTGGGCTGCTCCCTCTTTCCCAAGGTGCCACCTATAGAGGTATGGATTATGACACCTGTTTGAGTGATGAGTATATTGCTGAAATCTGTAATAATCTACTATATAAATACAGCTGTCTCAAAAGAGACAGCTGCATAATTAACTTTCTTATGCAGCAACAATCTCCACCGGATAGGTCATCAGTACATGATCTGTGGGGGTCCAACCCCTTGACCCCGCACAGATCAGCTGGTCTAGTGCCTCCATGCATAAATACAGCACATACACAGCACCAGAACCAAGCTCGGTTATATATATATATATATATATATATATATATATATATATATATATATATATATATATATATATATATATATATATAGAGGCCCAGAACCAAGCTCAGTATATGTGCACGCACGCCACCAGAACCAAGCTCAGCATATAAATACGGCACCACAACAAAGCTCAGTACATATATACAGCACCAGAACAAAGCTCACTACATAAATACAGCACCAGAACAAAGCTCAGTACATATATACACAGCGCCACAACAAAGCTCAGTACATAAATACAAAGCTCTGTACATATATACAGCATCAGAACCAAGCCCTGTACATATATACTCACCATAACCAAGCTCAGTACATAAATACAGCACCAAAACCAAGCTCAACACTGTATTTATGTACTGAGCTTTGTTCTGGTACTGTATATATGTACTGAGCCTGGTTCTGGTGAGTATATATGTACTGAGCTTGGTTCTGGTGTATATATGCATTGAGCTGGTTTCTGATGCTGTATATTTGTACTGAGCTTCGTTCTGGAGCTATATATATGTACTGCGCTTGGTTCTGGAGCTGTATATATGTACTGAGCTTGGTTCTGGAGCTGTATATATGTACTGAGCTTGGTTCTTGTGCTGTATATATGTACTGAGCTTGGTGCTTGTGTATATATGTACTGAGTTTTGTTCTGGTGCTGTATATAAGTACTGAGCTTGGTTCTGGTGCTGTATATAAGTACTGAGCTTTGTTCTGGTGCTGTATTTATGTAATGAGCTGGGTTCTGGAGCTATATATATGTACTGAGCTTGGTTCTGGAGCTATATATATGTACTGAGCCTTGTTCTGGTGAGTATATATGTACTGAGCTTGGTTCTGGTGTATATATGTACTGAGCTTGGTTCTTGTGCTGTATATATGTACTGATCTTGGTTCTGGAATTGCATACATGTTATGAGCTTCTCTTTGGTGGTGTTATATATATATATACATATATATATATATATATATATATTGAGCTTGGTTGTTATGTACTGAGCTTGGTTCTGGAGTTATATACACCATATCTACAGCATCAGAACTAAGCTCAATACATAAATACAGCACAAGCACAAATGCAGCTCAGTACAGAGATCATTTGCAAATTCAGTTTAACCCCTGTCATATAAGTTTGTACAGCATAAAACTACAGCTCCCAGTATAGCCAGAATGATGGTAAGGATATGCTGGGAGTTGTTTTTTCACAAAAAAAAGAACGATAGTACTGATCAGTAACCGGGAGAATAAACATTTACATTTAGTGACTCACCGGTCATGACTTCTCAGATTGGAGTCGTTCTTTTTCTCTTTTCTTGGGTCCTCTATGATGACTTCTCCCAGCCACGACCCATTTCTGCAGTTTGCCCCTCAAATAAAGTTGTCAGGTTCCTGCACTCTATGCTCCTAAACATAATAGTACTATACACTGTGATCCTGAATATAATAACCATATACTGTGCCCCTGAATATAATAGTACTATACACTGTACTCCTAAATATAATAGTACTATACACTGTGCTCCTGAATATAATAGTACTATACACTGTACTCCTGAATATAATAGTACTATACACTGTGCTCCTAAACATAATAGTACTATACACTGTGCTCCTGAATATAATAGTACTATACACTGTACTCCTGAATATAACAGTACTATACACTGTGCTCCTGAATATAATAGTACTATACCCTGTGCTCCTGAATATAATAGTACTATACACTGTACTCCTGAATATAACAGTACTATACCCTGTGCTCCTGAATATAATAGTATTATACACTGTGCTCCTGAATATAATAGTATTATACACTGTGCTCCTGAATATAATAGTATTATACACTGTGCTCCTGAATATAATAGTATTATACACTGTGCTCCTGAATATAATAGTATTATACACTGTGCTCCTGAATATAATAGTACTATATACTGTACTCCTGAATATAATAGTACTATACACTGTACCCCTGAATATAATAGTACTATACACTGTACTCCTGAATATAATAGTACTATACACTGTACCCCTGAATATAATAGTACTATACCCTGTGCTCCTGAATATAATAGTATTATACACTGTACTCCTGAATATAATAGTACTATACACTGTACCCCTGAATATAATAGTACTATACACTGTACCCCTGAATATAATAGTACTATACACTGTACTCCTGAATATAATAGTACTATACACTGTGCCCCTGAATATAATAGTACTATACACTGTGCTCCTGAATATAATAGTACTATACACTGTGCTCCTGAATATAATAGTACTACACACTGTGCTCCTGAATATAATAGTACTATACACTGTGCTCCTGAATATAATAGTACTATACACTGTACTCCTGAATATAATAGTATTATACACTGTGCTCCTGAATATAATAGTACTATACACTGTGCTCCTGAATATAATAGTACTATACACTGTAATCCTGAATATAATAGTACTATACACTGTACTCCTGAATATAATAGTACTATACACTGTACTCCTGAATATAATAGTACTATACACTGTACTCCTGAATATAATAGTACTATACACTGTGCTCCTGAATATAACAGTACTATACCCTGTGCTCCTGAATATAATAGTATTATACACTGTGCTCCTGAATATAATAGTACTATATACTGTACTCCTGAATATAATAGTACTATACACTGTACCCCTGAATATAATAGTACTATACACTGTACTCCTGAATATAATAGTACTATACACTGTACCCCTGAATATAATAGTACTATACCCTGTGCTCCTGAATATAATAGTATTATACACTGTACTCCTGAATATAATAGTACTATACACTGTACCCCTGAATATAATAGTACTATACACTGTACCCCTGAATATAATAGTACTATACACTGTACTCCTGAATATAATAGTACTATACACTGTGCCCCTGAATATAATAGTACTATACACTGTGCTCCTGAATATAATAGTACTATACACTGTGCTCCTGAATATAATAGTACTACACACTGTGCTCCTGAATATAATAGTACTATACACTGTGCTCCTGAATATAATAGTACTATACACTGTACTCCTGAATATAATAGTATTATACACTGTGCTCCTGAATATAATAGTACTATACACTGTGCTCCTGAATATAATAGTACTATACACTGTAATCCTGAATATAATAGTACTATACACTGTACTCCTGAATATAATAGTACTATACACTGTACTCCTGAATATAATAGTACTATACACTGTACTCCTGAATATATTAGTACTATACACGGTGTCCATGAATAAAATTGTGTCAAACACTGTAAAGTAATGCACCACACACAGGGACTTTTACACCTGCCAATATTCAACCGATGCAGAGAGCGCCGATCAGCGATACATCGTTGATAGGCACTCGTTTGCTTCTGTCACACAGAGCTATGGATGGGGACGAGCTGTCGTTACTCCGATCGCTCGTCCCCATACATTATTATCATGTCTGCAGCGCGTCTCCCTGTTTACACAAGATGTGCTGCCGACAACGATAATATTTAACTTTTTTAAGACGATACGACTAGCAGATTATTGAGCATTTGCTCGTTCATCTGCTGATCGCTGCCCTGTTTATACGGGGCAATTATTGGCAACGATAGTTGCCCAGTGTAAAACCCCCTATAGTGTCTCTCATAGAGCCCCCTGTCGATAGTGCTCCCCATGGTGTCCTCTGTAGATAGTAGCGTTCCCTGTAGTTAGTGTCCCCTATATCGTCCTCCCCTGTAGTTTGTGCCCCTATACAGTCCTTCCCTGTAGTTTGTGCCCCTATATAGTGCTCTCCTGTAGTTATTCTCCTCTATATAGTCCTCCCCTGTAGTTATTGTCCGCTATATGGTCCTCCCCTGTAGTTTGTGCCACCTATATAGTCCTCCCCTGTAGTTTGTGCCCCCAAACAGTCCTCCCCTGCAAATATTGTCCCCTATATAGTCCTCCCCTGTAGTTAGTGCCCCTATATAGTGCTCTCCTGTAGTTATTGTCCCCTATATAGTCCTCCCCTGTAGTTGGTGCTCCCATATAGTCCTCCCCTGTAGTTATTGTCCCCTATATGGTCCTCCCCTGTAGTTGGTGCCCCCATACAGTCCTCCCCTGCAGTTATTGTCCCCTATATAGTCCTCCTCTGTAGTTATTGTCCCCTATATAGTCCTCCCCTGTAGTTTGTGCCCCTATATAGTCCTACCCTGTAGCTATTGTCCCGTATATAGTACTCCGCTGTAGTTATTGTCCCCTATAGTTAAGGCCCCCAACACTGCCCACAATAAAAGGAAAAGTACATTATATTTGTTAGGGATCTGCCAGGTACTACGTCTAGGTATACTCCTGGGATTAATCAATCCACACCTGAGGCCAGACCTGTTCGACTGACACCATCTCCCACCAACCAGGGTGGCAGGCTCAGGAGTGGGAGAGCCTATCGCGGCCTGGTCAGTCTGAGTTAGCTCCGCCCCCTGTCCTTTATTACCTGCTGTGTTCTCCTCCTCAGTGCTTGTAATTCTTTTGGATTCCTGGCCCCACTGCTGCTTGCTCCAGCCTGCTCCTGCCGTGCTTCTGCCTTGCTGCTGTTCTGCTTAACCCGCTTTGCTATGCCTCCGGCTTGCTTCCTCCTCCGTGCTCACTTGGGTATACTCCACTTCATCCTGGTCTTGACTACTCATTCACCGCTCAGTTTCCTCGGCGTTCCGTGGGCTACTGTCCCTTCCCTTGCGTGTTCCCTGTTTGTTCTCCCGTGCACTTAGACAGCGTAGGGACCGCCGCCCAGTTGTACCCCGTCGCCTAGGGCGGGTCGTTGCAAGTAGGCAGGGACAGGGCGGTGGGTAGATTAGGGCTCACTTTCCCTTCCTCCTTCCTGCCATTACATAATTACAAGCCCCTTACCTAGTCTACTATTTCCCCTACGCTGACGCTATCATGGACCCCCTTGAGACCCTGACCCAGCAGATGCAGGGCCTCTCCCTACAGGTCCAGGCCCTGGCTCAGAGGGTCAACCAGGATGACGCTGCCGTAGTAGTTCCCCTCACCTCACCTCTAGAACCCGACCTCAAGTTACCTGACCGGTTCTCAGGGGACCGTAAGACGTTTCTCTCCTTCCGGGAGAGTTGCAGACTGTATTTCCGCCTTAAACCCCACTCCTCAGGTTCCGAGAACCAGCGGGTGGGTATCATCATATCCCGACTCCAGGAAGGGCCCCAAGAGTGGGCCTTCTCCTTGGCTCCTGACGCCCCTGAACTTTCCTCTGTTGATCGCTTTTTCTCTGCCCTCGGACTCATTTACGACGAGACTGACAGGACTGCTTTAGCCGAGAGTCAGCTGGTGACCTTACGTCAGGGTAGGAGACCGGTTGAGGAGTACTGTTCTGATTTTAGAAAGTGGTGCGTAGCTTCTCGGTGGAACGATCCGGCCCTAAGGTGCCAGTTTAGGTTAGGATTATCTGACGCCCTGAAGGATCTGCTGGTTAGCTACCCCTCTTCTGACTCCCTTGACCAGGTTATGGCCCTAGCAGTACGACTTGACCGACGTCTCAGGGAACGTCAGCTTGAACGCTTCAATGTGCTCCCCTCTGACTTTTCTGCGATCCCCCCCGAGGTCCCGTCTCCTCGCCCCTCCACGGAGGACTCGGAGGTACCTATGCAACTCGGGGCCTCCATGTCCCCTCGACAACGTAGGTAGTTTCGCAGAATGAATGGTCTCTGCTTCTACTGTGGGGACGACAAGCATCTTCTGAACACCTGTCCCAGGCGCAAGAATAAAAAGCCGGAAAACTTCTGCGCCTAAGTGATCATCGGGGAGGTCACTTGGGCGCACAGGTATTTCCCGTTAATGTGAAACGCAATAAAATTTTGCTTCCCTTTCAGGTCTCGTTTGCTGGCCGGTCAGCCACTGGCAGTGCCTTCGTGGATTCTGGCTCATCTGCTAATATCATGTCTGTGGAATTTGCTATGTCTCTAAAAATGCCTTTTATTGATTTACCTTATCCTATCCCTGTAGTGGGTATCGACTCAACTCCCCTTGCTAATGGTTATTTTACTCAGCATACTCCTGTTTTTGAACTCCTGGTTGGCTCCATGCATTTGGAGCAGTGCTCTGTACTGGTGATGCAGGGATTATCGTCTGATCTGGTATTAGGTCTTCCCTGGTTGCAGTTGCATAATCCCACGTTTGAATGGAATACTGGGGATCTCACCAAATGGGGTAGTGAATGTCTTATGTCATGTCTTTCTGTTAACTCTATTTCTCCCCGGGAGGAGGTAAACACGCTTCCTGAGTTTGTTCAGGACTTCGCCGATGTGTTTTCTAAGGAGGCCTCCGAGGTGTTGCCCCCCCATAGAGATTACGATTGCGCCATCGATTTGGTGCCTGGTGCCAAGCTTCCTAAGGGTAGGATATTTAATCTTTCATGTCCTGACCGTGAAGCTATGAGGGTGTATATCCAAGAATGCCTGGCCAAGGGTTTCATTCGCCCCTCGACTTCTCCTGTAGGTGCTGGCTTCTTCTTTGTGGGGAAGAAGGATGGTGGTCTTAGGCCGTGCATTGATTATCGTAACCTGAATAAGGTCACCGTAAGGAACCAGTACCCACTTCCTTTGATTCCGGATCTTTTTAATCAGGTTCAGGGAGCCCAATGGTTTTCTAAGTTCGATCTACGGGGGGCATATAACCTTATCCGCATCAAAGAGGGGGATGAGTGGAAAACTGCGTTCAACACACCCGAGGGTCATTTCGAATACCTGGTCATGCCCTTTGGGTTGTGTAATGCCCCTGCTGTCTTCCAGAATTTTATTAATGAAATCCTGAGAGATTACCTGGGTAATTTTCTTGTTGTGTACCTTGATGACATACTGGTGTTTTCCAAGGACTGGTCCTCCCACGTGGAGCATGTCAGGAAGGTGCTCCAGGTCCTTCGGGAGAATAATCTGTTTGCTAAGACTGAAAAATGTGTCTTTGGGGTACAGGAGATACCATTTTTAGGGCAAATCCTCACTCCTCATGAATTCCGCATGGACCCTGCCAAGGTTCAGGCTGTGGCGGAATGGGTCCAACCTGCCTCCCTTAAGGCGTTACAGTGTTTTTTAGGGTTCGCCAACTATTACAGGAGATTTATTGCCAACTTCTCGGTCGTCGCTAAGCCTCTTACGGACCTTACTCGCAAGGGTGCTGATGTCCTCCATTGGCCCCCCGAGGCCGTCCAGGCCTTTGAGACCCTCAAGAAGTGCTTTATCTCGGCCCCCGTGCTGATTCAGCCCAACCAAGAGGAGCCATTTATTGTGGAGGTTGACGCATCCGAGGTGGGAGTGGGGGCCGTCTTGTCCCAGGGTACCAGCTCCCTCACCCATCTCCGCCCCTGTGCTTACTTCTCTAGGAAGTTTTCGCCCACGGAGAGTAACTATGATATTGGCAACCGCGAACTTCTAGCCATTAAATGGGCTTTTGAAGAGTGGCGGCACTTCCTGGAGGGGGCCAGACACCAGGTAACGGTCCTTACGGATCACAAGAATCTGGTTTTCCTAGAATCGGCCCGGAGGCTTAATCCTAGACAAGCTCGGTGGGCACTATTCTTTACCAGATTTAATTTCTTGGTTACCTATAGGGCTGGGTCCAAGAATATTAAGGCTGATGCCCTGTCACGTAGTTTCATGGCCAATCCTCCTTCCTAGAAGGATCCTGCTTGTATTTTACCCCCTGGTATAATCATTTCTGCCACGGATTCTGATTTAGCTTCTGATATCGCGGCTGATCAGGGTGCAGCTCCCGGGAACGTCCCTGGGGACAAACTGTTTGTTCCCCTGCAATACCGGCTAAGGGTACTCAGGGAAAACCATGACTCCGCTCTATCTGGTCATCCTGGCATCTTGGGCACCAAACACCTCATTACCAGAAACTATTGGTGGCCTGGGTTGCCTAAAGACGTTAGGGCTTACGTCGCCGCTTGTGAGGTTTGCGCTAGGTCCAAAACCCCTAGGTCCCGACCTGCGGGCCTACTACGTTCCTTGCCCATTCCCCAGAGACCTTGGACCCATATCTCCATGGATTTTATCACCGATTTGCCTCCATCTCAGGGCAAGTCGGTGGTGTGGGTGGTAGTAGACCGCTTCAGCAAGATGTGCCACTTTGTGCCCCTTAAGAAGCTACCTAACGCCAAGACGTTAGCTTCTTTGTTTGTGAAACACATCCTGCGTCTCCATGGGGCCCCAGTCAATATCGTTTCTGACAGAGGGGTACAGTTTGTTTCCTTATTTTGGAGAGCCTTTTGTAAAAAGTTGGAGATTGATCTGTCCTTCTCCTCCGCCTTCCATCCCGAAACTAATGGCCAAAACGGAGAGGACTAACCAGTCCCTGGAACAATATTTAAGGTGTTTCATCTCTGACTGTCAATTCGATTGGGTCTCATTCCTTCCCCTTGCTGAATTTTCCCTCAACAACCGGGTCAGTAACTCGTCAGGGGTCTCCCCGTTTTTCTGTAATTTCGGGTTTAACCCAAGGTTCTCCTCCGTTTCCCCTGGTTGTTCCAATAATCCTGAGGTAGAGGATGTTCATCGGGAACTGTGCACTGTCTGGGCCCAGGTGCAGAAGAACCTAGAGGCGTCCCAGAGCGCACAAAAGATTCAGGCGGATAGTAGACGTTCTGCTAACCCCCGGTTTGTCGTCGGGGATTTGGTCTGGTTGTCGTCCAGGAACTTGCGCCTTAAGGTCCCGTCCAGGAAGTTTGCTCCCCGATTTATTGGGCCTTATAAGATCATTGAAGTCCTCAACCCTGTATCCTTCCGTCTGGAGCTGCCCCCATCCTTTCACATACATGACGTCTTCCATGCCTCCCTCCTTAAACGCTGCTCCCCGTCCTGGTCCCCCTCGAGGAAACCTCCTGTTCCCGTTCTCACCCCTGAGGGGGTGGAATTCGAGGTGGCCAAGATTATGGACAGTAGGATGGTCCAGGGCTCCCTCCAGTACCTGGTCCATTGGAGAGGGTACGGGCCGGAGGAGAGGACTTGGGTACCTGCCCGTGATATTCACGCTGGGGTATTGATCAGGAGGTTCCACCTTCTCTTCCCTACTAAACCGGGTCCTCTTAGTAAGGGTCCGGTGGCCCCTCATAAAAGGGGGAGTACTGTTAGGGATCTGCCAGGTACTACGTCTAGGTATACTCCTGGGATTAATCAATCCACACCTGAGGCCAGACCTGTTCGACTGACACCATCTCCCACCAACCAGGGTGGCAGGCTCAGGAGTGGGAGAGCCTATCGCGGCCTGGTCAGTCTGAGTTAGCTCCGCCCCCTGTCCTTTATTACCTGCTGTGTTCTCCTCCTCAGTGCTTGTAATTCTTTTGGATTCCTGGCCCCACTGCTGCTTGCTCCAGCCTGCTCCTGCCGTGCTTCTGCCTTGCTGCTGTTCTGCTTAACCCGCTTTGCTTTGCCTCCGGCTTGCTTCCTCCTCCGTGCTCACTTGGGTATACTCCACTTCATCCTGGTCCTGACTACTCATTCACCGATCCGTTTCCTCGGCGTTCCGTGGGCTACTGTCCCTTCCCTTGCGTGTTCCCTGTTTGTTCTCCCGTGCACTTAGACAGCGTAGGGACCGCCGCCCAGTTGTACCCCGTCGCCTAGGGCGGGTCGTTGCAAGTAGGCAGGGACAGGGCGGTGGGTAGATTAGGGCTCACTTTCCCTTCCTCCTTCCTGCCATTACAATATTCTTACCTGTCCCGTTGCTGCACCATCCTCCAGCGACGTCAGTCCTCCTCCAGCGGAACGACGCAGCGGTGCGACTACGTCATCGCGCCGACTGCATCATTACTAAAGCGCCGAATTGCGAGGCCAGGGCAGTGCTAGTGAACTCATTTGTATCTGCGTCCTAAGGACGCAAATACAATTGAGTGCAGGGGACCGGTTCCGGCTTCCCACTTCATCCGATTCTGCAAACCGGCTATCATTTTAACAACCGGTTCGGGGGAACCGAGGTGAACTGGCCGGATCCCACCCCTGGATAAGCCCTATAAAAAAAACAAGACAATAGTATAGGCTGCCATTTTGTGATGCCCAGTAGGGTTGTCACTTCACTTGCTGAACACAGGAGTGAGCGGGGAAGGGCCTCTCCTAGTTCAGTGCATTGTGCTACTGTATCAGAACTCTATCAGTACCTATGTACAATTTGGGAGACTTCTCTTTTAGTTACCCTTAAAAGGAAAACTAAATTTTTGCACGACAATTTAAATCTCCATAAAATGCTTAAAATGTTGAGGACCTTTTTCAATATATTACTTATTTTAAATCACATGACAAGAGGAGAAAATTCTGACTGTTTCCTGTACCCAGAGAGCAGTGTATCATGGGAGCTCAGATGACTGTTAAATTGTTAGGTCATGTGTCTGACAGCAGGGTGGATCTACAGCTGTCTGTTTCCAAGGGCAACCCTCAGAATTTTGAAAGCAGCTATGTATATTACCAGATAAAACAGTTACAAAAAGGGACTAACATTTTTATTTAAAGTTCAGTCTTTAAAATGTTAAACACATTATTAAATCTTTGGCTTTGTTCACACAATTGAATTTTCACACGGATTCTGATGCATTTTCTACGTCAAATTTAGCATGAATTCCGTCGGTAACAACAAGGCTGCCATTTCAATGGTAAATTGCCTCGTTGTTAAGACAGGGCAGAATTTTCAACGGATGGAACAGCAAACCGCCTTGCTGAAAAAAAAGACATGTCGCTTCTGGACGTGGTTTCCAGGGCATATTCCGCCACAAAAACAGCATTGGAAGCCACAAGCATATTATTCACATTGAATGTGGAGAACACTTCCAAAGTGCCAAACCGACGCAGAAATCCCTGAGTCCGCCTTGGATTTCTGAAACTGAGTTCCTGTAGAAAACACGTCAGATATTTCCACAGGAAAAATCCATTGTGTGAACAATGCCTGATATTTTATTCTAATCTATAGGTTTCCTGTACTTTATAAACTGGGCCCGTCCTAGACAAAAGTTCAATAACATCTTCTGTCCAGGCCATTAAGATGTATTGTTGGATATATTACATTTTCATCTCTCCCCTAGCCGGTCGTCCACTGGTTCATTGACTTCATAACATTACTTCCAATACCTTTGAGACGTCCTTCGTGTGAATAGATAAGATATCCACTTAGTTCCATGGCAGTGATTATACTCAATCGGTTCTCTCCTAATTAATACTTATGGTTGTCAACCATTAAAGTGTTCTAATCCTGGCGAGGCGGCATCCTAAATAAGGATTAATACAGAGATCATGATGGCTCTGAACACGGACGGACAGTGATCACCCGCCTTCAGTCGATGGGAAACCAATCTCTGTTAACTCATAGTGCATGTTATGTAGGAAATGGAAGGTTGTATTCAGCCCCTGGTATCTCACTGTAGAGTGTAATAAGTAATATATTGATTGAGTCCTTTTTGATAAATGTCATTTCACGCCCACAGTCTCTGTTCTGCTTTAGGGGAGGCAAATTATTGTATAAAATGAAAAAATGAGGAAAGTTAAAGGCGTGGAAAAAGGCCAAGAGGTAAAATTATTTTTGAAGTTCGTGGTTTTCTATTGTGGCAACCAAAATCCATCGTCGTCCTTGCTTTGGTCAAGGTCATTTATGAATATACTAAAGGATTTGACGCAAAGAGCTAAAATTTACTGTGTTTCTGTATTGGAGCTGTCATAAGAAAAAAATACATGGCAATATTTTTTTTACTATAAAGGATCTTTACAGATATAGCAGGTATCAGCTTGGCAGTTGTCACCAGGCCAGTCTTGCTTTATGCAGCACCAGATGGCAGTGTACAGTGTTAGCGCGTGCCATCTAGCTGCAGGTATCATTGTAATTCACATAATTGTTATATCTGTATAAAGAATAGTAAAAATGGACCAGCAAGCATGAGCTTTCCCCCAACATGATCTTCCTATTACTTCCATTGTGTTTTTTATAACAATTACCTCCACATTTATTTTCTTATATTTCTAGAATTTGAATATTCTCAGGTGGATTCTTCCTTATGCTCAGGTGGGATTTTTGTTTTTAGCCCAAATGGCCTTCCTGCTGCCTACTTTTGGCAGAACCAGGGTTAGCAACCTTTGACCCATGTGACCTGGTTGTTGAGGCAGAATTTATCCTCTGCCCAGGAGCAGGTAGGTCATTGGATTTGCAAAATCACGTGACCTACCCGTTTGTGTATTTTAGAAGTAATGACCTTATTTTAGTAAGGAAGTTATTTATATATTATTGAGTTGAAACTATTTCATCCAATATTTAATAAAGATTGCCGTGGCCAACTACCTTCCACAGTCCTGTATTCTCACCTCCTAATTATTCAAGTTTAGAGTAAAGTTTCAATTGTGGTTAATGTTATTTATAATCTCATGTACATTACAATATTCAGAGGTCTAAAATTCATTTTAGTTTCTTTGTGGTCTTATTTTTACTCCCTGCACTAACAAAAATACTTTTATGGCTTTATATACTGCAGGCTAGGACAACCTACCCTGCACTAATGAGCACACATAAGGAAGGATGAGACTCCTCTCTAGGCAAAGGTCTCAAAATATAAATTCATAGAGGGCAGTGACTCAAATGGCCACCAAATGGTAATCCCTTTTTCTTTTAAGAGTCTTTTTTGAAACCAGTAAATTCTTTATAACTTTAATATTATAAATGTATTGTAATTGCAAGAACTTGAAACAGTGGTGCACAGCATTTCATAAGATGCTAATCGGCCACTCTACCAGTACTCTCAAAGTCGAGTAATATAACCAGGATGGGCACACTATGTCCCAGGAACCATGAAATGCGGTCTATGGGGATCTTTCAAACAATTCTTGAGTCCCCCACCCCATATATTCAAGATTCCAAGTCAAGAGTCAAAGATTCCTGGCACTGTCTCAGAACACCACTGATAGGTCAATCATACAAAGCTTCTGTCCAATGGGATTCTCCAAAACGTATCGATGTTGCACAGGGTGCCTGCTGATTGGCTGTTGTAATGTAACTTTCTCGGAGTGGAGAGCAGTGCTGGACTGTAAAGGCGTCAAGTGTGTTTTATTATAGGGGCGCCATGCCAGTCGCATTTCAATGGGCACTTTTGTGAGTAATTTTATGTGATGGGTACAATGGTATGGGCAATTCCGTATGAATATACTATGCTGCCCCTGCTGTTTGGTCTACATTTCTGTATGGGTACTACAATGTAGAATATGTGGTACCACTGTGTAAGTACTACAGTATGTGGCCCTATTGTGGAGACAGTCCTCTATGAGTACTATGTGGCAATATTGTGGAGACAGTCCTCTGTGAGTACTATGGGGCTCTATTGTGGAGACAGTCCTCTGTGAGTACTATAGGGCCTTATTGTGGAGACAGTCCTCTGTGAGTACTATGGGGCTCTATTGTGGAGACAGTCCTCTGTGAGTACTATGGGGCCCTATTGTGGAGACAGTCCTCTGTGAGTACTATAGGGCTCTATTGTGGATACAGTCCTCTGTGAGTAGTATAGGGCCTTATTGTGGAGACAGTCCTTTGTAAGTAACATGGGGCTCTACTGTGGAGAAAGTCCTCTGTGAGTACTATGGGGCCCTATTGTGGAGACAGTCCTCTGTGAGTACTATAATATAGAAAAATTTTGAAGACTCAATGGCAACACTTGGTTTGGGTACTCAGAGAATACAATATTGTCTCGAGATTACAACTAGGTTGGTTTTGGGGACCTATGCTTCTTGATTGAGGCTCCTGAATGGACCATTATTGTGGCTGCCAAGAGTCAGCGGGACAGCCACTGCTTTAATATAATGTAAAACTGATAAATATAGGGTATGAGTCCTGCAGAGAGATTTTGGCATTCCAGTTGGCCTGACAATACCGAGCATAAGGAATGCCAAATTCATATGAATGCAAATAATATATCCGTGATCACTGGTTGTAAATGAAGGTTATGACGTGGGCGAAATGACTGCTACGACTGGAGATTTACCTGCAGAAATCTGGTGGAACCATCCCATACACATTGATTGTATCACAGAGTTCTAGTGCAATTGACATGGTGAACCATCCCGTACTGAGCCAAGTGTTGGAAACCTTCCTGTAAGAAGAAGACGCAGTTCTATTAGTATAAAAATGGATGCATAAACAATAAAAAACAATAACATTATTATAATAGAAGCAATATCAACTCTCATCACTGCTATAGAGTGGACTTGTGACATAAGACTCGTTCAGAACTTGGCAGTAAAAACACGCTGCTCATTGGCAAGTACCACGCACTTGAGGTACTGCAGGCAGAAAAGTTATTGACTCCGAAGCCACAGCAAATCCATAATAATATTTACTAGCTGGGCGCTCTGAAGAGAAGTATCATCCACTTCTCTTCACAGCGCCCAGCTTCTGGCAGTGCAGACACAGCCATGTTCTCGAGAGATCACGCTGTGTCGTCACTCACAGGTCCTGCATCGTGTCAGACGAGCGAGGACACCGGCACCAGAGGCTACAGTTGATTCTGCAGCAGCATCAGCGTTTGCAGGTAAGTAGCTACATCGACTTACCTGCAAACGCCGATGCTGCTGCAGAATCAACTGTAGCCTCTGGTGCCGATGTGTCCTCGCTCGTCCGACACGATGCAGGACCTGTGAGTGACGACACAGCGTGATCTCTCGAGAACACGGCTGTGTCTGCACTGCCAGAAGCTGGGCGTTGTGAAGAGAAGTGGATGATACTTCTATACACAACGCCCAGCTAGTAAAAGTAGTAAAAACGCCCCGATGTACGCACATAATACACGCCCACTTGGACTTTTACTTTTAAACACACCCACTTGGACTTTTGCAAGCCTCATTTGCATAACTACAAAAATGGTCATAAATTGACCAAAAATGCTCGTTTTTGAAAAATAAAAACGTTACTGTAATCTACATTGCAGCGCCGATCTGCTGCAATAGCAGATAGGGGCTGCAAAATCTGGTGACAGAGCCTCTTTAATTTCAACGGGCACCCTGTCATGCTTCCTTCAAGTACAACCACTGACATTGGCATCTCCGTCAAGTGATCTTAGTAGCTTGACCCTTCACCCTAATCAACTTCTGGGAGGGTAACTAACTAAATAAGGTTTTGCCCAAACTGGACACGTGAGATGATGGCATTGGTGAAGTCTATGATCTCGGACCACCTCCGATTTCTAGCATTAAAGGACTTTATGGAGCTCAAACCCTGTTGGCATCAAAGGAGTCTGAACACTTTCTGTAGAGCTCTTTAATTCAGGAAATCAATGGCAGCCCGGGATCACAGACGCCTCAGGGAGCTCCTGTTGAGAATGTCTTGGTTGCAGCATGACAACCTAAAAAAATAAAAACTCTACAGTAGCCTTAATGCCCCTCGGACCACTTTTGATAGCTGTGAGTGCAGGGAAATGGTTACATGCCAATTCTTCCCTCTAATGATATTAAACGACTACCTGCAGCCTTGTCTATCCCATCGCTATCTGAATTACAGGGAAACAGAGAAAAAGACCAAGTGCAGAAGAAAAACCATGTATTAGCTAATGGTCTGAACACTATAATTACTCCGTATGAAAAGAATTTTCTTCACATTAGTAACCATATCCTCGGAAATGCCATGCGCTCTTTGGTAGATGTAGAAATGCATTTCTCTGAGATTATGCTGGGCTAGAACAAAAAGAATAATACCCAACTGTATATACTTGTAACCGGTCTGGACCTGCAGCTTTCCATAACTGCTGAGATCTCTAGTCCCACAGGCCACTGACTTCCACCATGGATAATTGTACCCCAATTGAAAATGTGCATTTCACTGTGTGAACCACAAATAGATCACGGAGGGTGTAAGTTATCCGCAGTATAGATGACGATTTTAGATCTAATATTCTGTGCTGAATAATTTCTTAAAATATCTTTATAGCGGTCACAGCTACGTTTTTCTGATAAATAGTTCAAAATCCCGTGCATAGGCATAGCGTTATATTATAAAATTCTGTCTGCCTGCAGCCACCACTAGTGGGAGCTTAGGAGCTGGAGCGCTGAGGACCCCTCAAAACCTGCAGGGGGCACTGGAGAATTTGAAGGGTAATTATATTAGAAAAGTTATTATTTTTGTTAAACTTGCCCAATTTATTTGTGCAATTAGGTGCTGCAGTCATTGGTCCAGAAAAATCTGTACACCCTTGCTCTAAATCAATAGTAACCTCTGTGTCCAGCAGGGCTTCATTTTGCACAGGACATAACTCCGAGGCATCAGTAAATTTTAATGAATCTTCTTTCTATGTTCAAACAGAATAATTCAGCCTTTAATTGGATGGGAGATTGCACTGCGCAGTGTTCCTGCCTCAGCACTCTGGAAGGTAATCTGCGTACTCAAAGCCGACATCTGTATAAAATGACTGCTGTTTAATCAATAATACGTATTAATATAGTACAAGGCAGGAAAAACAGCCAGGCACAAAATCCTGGGTTACTTTCCGGGGTGAGTTACAAACGGAAAGCAAATTTAGGCGTCTGCGGAGTGACCGCATGTAGGACTAAGCTACGCGGGCGATGTTTTGGCTACCAATCAATCATGGGCGACCAGAATGTAATTATACTCCGTGGAATTAAGGTGGATCACTGGTCTCCCACCGTGAAGATCTGCAGTATAGTATATTTCCTACAATAAGCAATTTAATAGAAAAAACAAAATGTAAAATTGAAAACCACAGGCCAACGGCAGAGGTCATTCTATGTATACTTTACGGTAGCACCTTAGTTCTCATATTACTTATTATATTGAACTTCAGAGTAAGCCACGGAGTCTTTTAGAAATGCCTAGCCCTGATTTTGTTAGATGGGTCCCTGTCGATAAGCTTTAATTTGTGATGGAACCAAGCTGGAAGTGTTCAATTTTTCTGCAGTGCCGCCACAGGTAAACGGAAGTATTACACAATGTCCATATAAATCAATGTGCTGTCCATGTGATTCCCAGTCAGGCTGTGTCCTCCAGAGAAACAGACACTCTTTGTAGCTGCTCTTCTTTCCAGCTAATACGTGAGGGTCCTGAATGGGGAAATCCCCTCTATTAACTCATAACACCCGAATAGGGTATTTGAAAATAGGTTTCCTACATAAGAAAACCCCTTCAAGTGCATACTTTAGATGCTCTCATAAAATAAATCAAAATTTTTTTCGTTTTAACAATCTTTTGACATATCATAGAGCCGACATATCACAGTGGGGGTCCACATGTGAATTATAGTTCCCATTATTTTTTGAGCTGCAATACCAGACACAGCCTATAGACAAGAGTGGCGCTGTTTTTTTTTTGTTTTTTTTAAGCTCATAAATCTGCTTGAACAGTGATTAGTAAATCTTAAAAAAATTCTCCATTGATCTTCTAAAATGCAAGTCACAGCAAACCTCTTTTCATTTTTGAACGTGGCGAATTTACCTTGGTTTCAATAGAAGTCGTATTTTTTATGCACATGCAGATAATTTCTCTTAATTTAATTTCAACCAGCGTTTACATCTAATGCCACGAACGCACTTGTACATCTATAGAACCTGCCTCTTGCAGAATCTTTTGAATTTTGTCTCATTCTCAGCTCTGTCTTTTCATGAGTATAAATATTAAAGGGAATTGATTTATTGACTACAGCGCTATGCGTTTGCATACATTGTGAGACTAAAGGGATCATAAAGACGACCAAGCGTCAATGTCAACACCAGACATCATCATAAGCCATGACATGTGTAGCTTTGGTCATTGACTGAGAAAATGTCCTCTTGATGCAGAACATTGGAATACCGTGCCACCTAAAATGCATTAGATCTCAGTAACTACCCTCTCCCTTATTTGTAGCCTTAGCGGTCTCCATTTTTTACTATCTTCACTCTGATTAATCTCACATCAGCAGAGGTCCCAAGCATAGCACTCAACCCAAACATCTGTATGATACTACCTTAAAGCATTTTAAGGTGGCATATAAATATACCACCTTAAAATCGTTCGATTTTATTTTCTTCACTGCCCTTTGTTTATAATATCAGAACTGTCCATTTTGACCATCTTCATCCTATATAGTCTCACTTTAGACCACATAAGTCTCACATACTATGTCAATATATTTTAAGGTGGAATAATAATTCACGCCACCTTAGAATGGATTTTGCTGGGATCACACAGACTTTTCAGTGTTAGCATATAGGCACTCTGCTTCGGTGTCGTAAGTCTTATAAATGGTGAGTTACTAATCCTAATCATTCAGATACAGATACATCCTATATGTTTTTCAGGTATAAGGGGCAAATAGCTTTACTCCAAAAGGAAGGAAACTGCTTACAAAGTGCCATAGATTTGGCTACCCTGTTACTTAAACTCATCCTTGACCTGCATATTTGATAACCAGAATCCCTTATCTCTAGATAGACCTGTTCTGTCCTTTTGGACCTCATCAGTTCAGGGTCGACATCTGATTTGTCATGGCTACCACCTCATTGGTACACTAAAGGCCCTTTTACATGGACCAATTATCGTTCAAACGAGCGCTCATAGATCCGTGTAAACAGGGCAACGATGGACGAGCGAACGCTGATTGTATCGTTTATGCAGCCTAAAATATTATCATTGTCGGCTGCACATCTCCCTGTGTAAACAACGATGTGCTGGCGACATGATAATAATGTACTGGGACGAGTGATCATAGTAATGAGCGCTCATCTCCATACATAGCTCCTTGTGAAAGGAGCAAACGAGCGCCGATCAACGAGCTGTTTACATGACCCACGTCGGGGCCGTGTAAGAAGCCCCTTAACCTGTTGGGCTGTCCTCTGCTTTGGACAATCCCTGTTTGTTACAAGTATCCGCCAATGATAAGCTGATCACAGGGTGCTAAGAACCCCAGTGATCAGTTGTAAACTTGGAGGAAGCTAGCAGGAAGTGTTCAATTTCTCTGCAGCGCCACCACAGGGGAGATAAAGCATTACACAGTTTACATTGAGGTCAATGAGCTGTCCATATAATGCACTGACATGTCGGGTCCTCCAGAGAGACACTCTTTGTAGCTAATAGATGAGGGTCCTGAACGGGGGACCCTAAAATATTTAAAAATGTTTTTTTCTAAACTAGACAACCCCTTTAAGGAGAATCAAGAAGGTAGGTATGAGGATAAGTTATATAATACTCTGGGACCTCAGGGCAATCATTCATTAGGTGCACAAAGTACCCATCTGGCACCACCATAAACAAAGTATTCATCCTAATAAACACTGCAAATCTTATTAATGTATCTTTCCTGAAACAACCTTTTAATAGCTTCCCATACATCCATCTCCATTTTGGATCAATAATTAAAACGCTGTCCTGTGGATTCCCCTTGAATACTAATGTAAGCCGAGACTCAACATAAATCTGAAATGAAAAAAAAAAAAAAAAAGATCCAGGATTGAAAAACTGTGTGTAATATTTAGTAATGGGTGAAGCGCTGTGACGTGGTTCAGATGATTCAGATGTCGGTTATCAATTATCCACTTATCTGACAAATGTTCTCGAATAACCAACGTCATTGAATAAAATACCATCACTTTACAGAAACGGGTTCATACTTCACGCTCGCTTATTCCTTGCAAGATTCCTTCACCCTGTGATTGGAGGTTATTTGCACCTTGCCCACCCTTGATTGGACAGAAGACCCAGGACCGGACGTCAATGATCATTGCAAATCCTACAAATATCACCCAACTTCATGGAGCAGGTTGTTCCCGATGTATGGGTGTCATGTGGTCGGACAGCTTTGTATCGGCCACATCAGCTTGATATATTCTTTTCTTTAGACTATATAGGTGACATTGATTGATCGTCTTGGAAACACCCTATAGGGGTTTTCTGGGGATGTAAAAATTTGTCAAGGAGCCCAACATGTTAATATCAATATACTCTCCTTACCATTCCCTCGCTGTTGCTGTTTGGGTTTCCCCGCCATATCTATGTTTACACACTCATGTGATAATCATAAAGGTAAATATATTGCTAAGTGTGTTATATTAACATGTTGGACTTTATTTCATTTATATATTTCAGGTTTTTTTTTCTTCCCTGGATTATCGCGTTTTAAAGGTACCTACATCTTTCGCAACCATTTGGTTTTACTTTTCCAATACAGCTAAAATATAAAATTAAGCAAATTTGGCAATAGTTTTGATTAAAAATCTCCTGTCGTTCTGTGTATACGCTCCTATGCAGATCTATGTGTCTCCATAGTTACAGACTACAAACAAACCCTGTGTAGTCTGATCCTGCAGTCATACTCCTATCTATCTCCTGCTTTTTGAAAACATTTGGCAGGCTAGCAAGTAGGGGACAGAAGGTAAGGAGTATACCTGCAGGATTAAATCACGAAACGGCTTGCTTGTAGTCTGTAACTACAGAGAAACATAAGCCTGTATATGAGCTGTGAACACAAAACGGTAGAATATTTTTTATCACAAGGTTGCTACATTTTTTATTTTAGATGAATTGTAGAATCTAAAAAAATGACAGACTTTAAAGGGCCCCTTTTAGGGCATAGGGACGTCATAGAGGAGGGTCTATGCTCAGTAGCCCCCTCTATGGTCTAGAACTGACAATCATGAGCCCTTCATGTTTTACATGATCACCGATTCGTGTGAATAGCCACCATTTTTGCTGCAGGGGAAATGTCTGGCTGAGCTGTGGTTGAATTGGCCAGGGGTCTCAGGTGCTTGCTCCCATATGAAAGGTGTTGTCCGATTTGGTAAAACCGGAACCCCCCTTAAATACACCTCCTATTGAATTGGCCCTGAAATTTATCTACCCGAGATTGTGAAATAATATTATCAATGCCAAAACAGGAAAATAAAGTTTTATAAAAATACATTTACTGGAGAAAATTCCTACCTGTCTCTTCCGGTCTCCTTCTTGAAGAGCTCATCAAACTGCAGCATCTTGTGCCGGGTTATGATGTGCACCTTTAATCGAGGTAGGATCTTGTTTATGAGTTGCAGGTTGTTGTAAACTAATCCTTTGCCGTCTCTTCTCATGTAGCTGCTGGGCCCCCAGAAAATGAAGACGGTGCCTTGGCTCATGTTCAGAAGTTCATTGCGATTTCGGAGTATCCTCTGTATACTGGAGTGCGCAATCACTCGCAGGCTGGTTTTGTTGCCAACATCCTGTCCATAGCCCCGTGTGGGAGCATCATTCATACGTATTATACACTCCGTCTGGTCAATCTTATTACCCAGTTTACTGCCGACCAAGTGTCCCGAGCTGGTGACTAGCGCACAACTCTTGCAGTGCATTTTCAGGGGCTGTGGAAAGAAATCTTTGTAGCAGTGAAAACATATAGCAAACCATAAAATCACGGGGTAAGCGCTCATATTTCACAGCATGAAAACTGCGCTTTATATTCTCTTAGACAAATGTCCCTAAAGGCCGTTTCACCGAAGGCGTTTGGAATGCAGGTTAATACTCTGAAAATACACAGAAATGATGATAAATGTGATCGAACAATATTCTTCTCCTGGACAAATGGTTCATAAAAGTAAAGTGAAGAAGATATTTATCTCCAATACAGTCAACATTAGAGGTATTGAATTCAGTGGCAAACACTAGAGGGCGCTCATATAGACATTGAAATGGAAGGGGACCTGCTGCTGAGACAGGCGCCGTCACATTGAGACATCTTACAGAATAAAATAGAATAAGAAAGCATCAAAGTGCCAACGAGGAGGCTGGAAACAACTGGTGACACATCAATCGTCTTCTCCAAACTGGCATTTTGCAAAATCCTTTAGTGGGATCAATTGTGCCTACCAGTTTAGCTTTAATGAGGGATTGTTACGCAGAAGCCAAAATGGAAAGGTCAGGTTTTATACTTAGCTTCTTTCTTTTATCCCAATGTAACCCTTTCAAATAAATTGCATGAAATAGCTGTAAAGGACTAGATTTTAAAGTGTATCTATCATTATGCGGAGATAGGCGGTAGTCACCCTTTTCCTGCTTTCAGGTTCTGTATAAATGTTCAGAAACTTCCTAAGTCACAAAAAAGTATGAAATAGTAATAACTGAAGACAAAGAGGAGGGGAAGCTGCAGTAATGAGACATGCTGTGAGAGGGAAGGAGGAGGATCCATATCAAGAGAGAGCATATTCTTGATCCGGCCTAAAGGTGGCAGCACTGATCAATCATGTAGACAGTCTGTACCTGTCTGCAGAGTATCATTCTTATATCTGTAGCATATGCTGGCAAAAAGTGAGGTTATCATCGATTTTTGATACAAATTGAATGCATTTTAGTAGTTAAATTGTTGTGATTTTGAACAAAAAAGGTTTAGTGTGTATGTGACTCAAGTGTTCCAATAATGAAATAGATCCCAATATTCATAGGATCAGGGACAAAGCTTTTTGTCTATTAGAACTCATAATATTGTTGATGCCAAAACTTGTCCGTAAGCATCAAGCCATTTGTAAACTCAAAGTCTTCGATGCCACTTCCTCCTCAGTTTTAAGTTTTTACACCTGGAACCTTAGAAAATACCTAATTTTTACAACAAAAAAGTAGGGGCTCGTAAAAAATGGTTGGAAGATTGTTGGTTGAGTGTAGCCTTTGGTTGAAAGTTGAAAGATTGTAATTGAGTTTAGCCTTTCAAATGTTTGTTCTTTAGAATTTTGTTTCCGCGGCAGGAAGCAGCTGCCTGACTGCTACTATGGTCAGCCGTATTAGCTCTCATAGGGCTAATTTGTTGTCACCTGGATCTACCGGACAGTCAATCATATCCCTGAACAATGAGAGGGATAGGAATGGTAAGTTCTCTTAGTGTGATTGACTGTCAGGTAGATCAAGGTGACCAGGTGACAAAGAAATGAGCTCTATGAATCTATGCCTGTAAAGTGAGAAATGTGATCTGATATTATTGACCAAATGTTGCTTTGTCCATCAGGTATGGATCACGCACATTATATATCACTATAATGTATAGCCTCCCTGTTAAAATAGCGAAAGTGAGGAAGGAAGTAGCTAGCTTCTCAGCCTGTTTGAGCGAATTGGTCATTCCCCTTTCTCCCTATTGTATTCCTTTCCATCTTCCCTGCATATGTGGCCTTGTATGCTCCAATTCTTCCAGTTTCCAATTCCACACTATCATCTAAACATGCTACCCCCTGGGCATGAAAAGAATTGCCACCTAAAAATCAATACAGTCAAATAAGTCCTTGTCAAAAAAATATGTTCAGTAACGTTTTCTCAATTTCATCTGTTTCTGGGAAAGCTGAGTGACTACAAATGGACCTGCTTATATCTGTGTAGTTATATAGTGTTATATCTCCGACTCCAACTCTTGTATTGCTGTAAAATGAGATTTGCCATTCAGGACTCTGGGAAAGTCAAATAACAACCCTTTTGGGGATCTGATAGAACAGCCGTTTTAAGTATTATCCACTTTGGGGGCAGAGATATTAAAATCAAGCTGAAGGATAATATTTACTATTTTTTCCCTCTACTTGGGTAATCGAGCAAGGTCCTAACCATGGGACCCCCTTGATTAACCCCATATTTTCATGGGACTATCGCATGAATCAGACCAAAAAGGGGTGGGGATATACTAATTTGCATTAAAAGGTGTGGGGGTGGGGCTTAAAATATCCAGCGATCTAGGATTTAAATGCTGGTCAGTACGCTTATTTTTTGCAAATTATATTTTTATTATTATAGTCCCCGACAGATTATCATCATTCATTCTCTCATCCCCTTCTATGAAGCACATACATGTCACGCCGTGTTTGCCGATACATTGTCAACAATTGTCAGCAATTCTCCGATGTATTCTTGATTGTCAGCCGAAAAGATGCCAGAAATAATCAGCTTTTAAGAAAAAGCCGAGCAGCCCCATAAATCTATGGAGATCTCCATTATAGCGAACGTCTCCGCTCTCACAAAAACGTCAATTTCAAGTCATTTCTGCCGTCTTTAAGAATATCCTGCAATTAAAACATTTTCTTTACTTCTGTCTGAGCCGCTGCAATCAGCATCTTACACAATCTCGTCTCAGCATTTTCATTTGCAAAAAAGACTCTTGACATATTGACTAATGAACAGACTCGTACTACACGGAGAGACGCTAATTTTTACGTGTTGGAAGTCAAGAAGATGCGATACTTCAAAGAATAAAGAGCATTTCCCCCAAAATAAAAAATCACTAAATACAAATCCACGGCTCTTGGCCACAGTGTTTAAAAGGGATGTTTTAAAATTCCATTCACTGACATCCGGCAGCTACGGTAAAATACCACAATAGTGACATCAATAGTAATTAAAAAAGTATTCTAGTTTAAGCAAATAAAGCTTATTCATTGTATAAAAATTATACAATTTTCCATTATACATTTCTGTAGAAATTCCTCATAGTTTTCAAGATCCCTGCTTGCTGTCATTCATAGAACTTTCATTATTGCCTTCCAGGGGATCAAAATCGGTCTGGTTATGTGATAGACACACAGGTGCTCCGGTCCATCACACGACCAGGACAGATTTGTATTCACTGGAAGTAAACAATTAAGGTTTCTCTTTAACGACAGCAAGCAGAGATCTTTTTTTATACAAAGAATACATTTATTTGTCGAAACTGGAATCTCATCACAGAATTTTATGACATATCTGCTGATATGCAATAAAAGTCTGATCAGTAGGGGTCTGCCTGTTGGGACCCCCACCAAGAACCCTGAGAACATGGGTGCCCACTCAACATTAAAGTCAATAGTCAATACGGAAACGGCCAAGATCAGTGGTAGTCCCAGCGGTTGGACTCTAAGAGAAAAAAAGGATCGGGCATACGGAAATGTAACATGCCCAAACCTTCTCTCCCCCCACATCTGCTGTCAGGGGAGAGTCGGGATGCCGCCATACACATTAGACGGTCGGCCAGTCCTGCTGAAAATCGACGGGTTAGGTCGACATACTGATGTGCATGGCCACTGTAAGGATTAAGGGAACTCAAGGGCCTTTATGCCACATTAGAAGTCATCAGTATTATAAATGGCACTTTAGTTGGGGGCCCTGTTACAGATTATTCACTGGAACCTGAAGCTTTAAAGAGGTATTCCCAGAGCCGACAATTAACACTGATTTAAATAGATGATAATTGTCTGATCGCAGGGAGCCACACGATCATTAGGACAGGGGTCTTGAACTCCCGTTCCTCGTCACTGCTCAACCGCAGTGAGGAGGACATTGAATGGAGCGCCGGTCGAGCGTGCACGCTGCTGCTCCTTTCGATATCTATGGGACTGATGGAAACAGCCCAGTACATTGCTTGGCTGTTTCTGTCAGTCCCATAGACATTGAATGGAGCAGCGGGTGCACGCTTGACTGGTGCTCCATTCAATGTCCTCCTCACTGCGGGGGGCTGCAATGAGGAGGATCTGGGGGTATGGGACCCCCATTCTTGTGGTCGGTAGGGGTCCCAGCAGCGGGGCCCCCAGCGAGCAGACAATTATAATTGTTGATTCTGGTACAACCTTTAAATAACACCTCTGGCTATATTCTTTATAACACATACCGTATAAAAAAAACTATGGTCTACTCTACAGCCTTTAACACCATCTTACACTTCAATATATTCATAATTTTAAGAAGGAGGAGGGATATGCCGTTCAGGAGTCTGGGAAATCTGAATAAAACCCGGTAATGGCGACCATCTTGAATGGCACCCAGCTTTCCCTGGTAAAGATATAACTAAGGAACGGCTGAATGCAATTTTTGGCAACTTAACCAATGAGGAGAATGCAAGGATTTATGATTAGCAGTGATTTATTTGGTTTTAAGGGGACATAGCTCAGTCAAATACAGAACCCAAATAGATTTAGTCATGTGCTGCTGACTGAGGTCTGTTATTTGCGAGCTTATGTATATATTTTACTTTAAAGTGGACACTTTGTGCTCAGTTAATTGGATTTCCATTGTTCTATAATTTCCAGCTTTGTCGTCCGTCCTAATTCCCGGCACAAGAGTGTTATAAAACTTCCTAATAAGCTGCCGCACTGTTAGGGGACATCGAGTGGCCCCTCGTGTGACACCAGCAGCAGTTGCCATCGTATCTTTTTTGCCTTTACAATAGTGTTGATTGTGGGGTAACGACCTTCCCTTCCACATCCCCTACAATAGATGTATGACGGACCTGTAAACCGTAAGCACCTATAAAACTCAGATTTACTGAGCCAGTTCTGTTCTGCTCCCAATAAAAGTGTCCGCTGAGAAAGATCAGTATCAATCACGGCCTTATTGGAGTGGGTGTTAGGATACAAAGATAACCCAAAGCTATCAACCAGAGTAATGGTCAAACCAAGAGAAGTAATCAGCAAAGAGAAACGCGCCAGCACAAGGAGAAACGCGCTGCTAATGTGGACAGATAGATCATTATGATGGATTTCGAGGGATCCATACTGGATGGGGGAGGGGTTCATGAGCGGCGACGCTTGGGTTAAGTGCAGTCTGGTTTTTCGGATGTAGAAAAGAAAGAGATGGACCTATAGCACGATCCTCTTACTGCTCATCAGGCCTCCTGCAAAAGACCAATAAAGCCGAATGGTGAATGCCCTGATCTCTGCTCTTCTGTCACTGCCGGGCACGCTGCAGAGAAGATCTAATTTCCAACTTTTATTGGGCTAAATGTTTGCAATGGTTTCAATCCAATATAACTTCCCGCAGAGGAAACGGACAAATCAATAAATACTCAACTCTGTTTCACTTTTGCTCCTTCTAAAAGTGTCTTTAAGCAGCGGAGGCGGCCATTTATATGTGGACCGAAGCCACAGACATAAGAATCTGGCTTCACTTGGAACCTGTGATGATATTAAAGGGGGTTGTCCATTTTTATTACAGTACAGTAAAAAGTTTAGCAATTTTCTACTTGGTGTATCAATATCTCACTGTTTTCAAGATCTTTGCTTGCTGTTAGTGAATGATCATTTGCAACAGACACCAGGTACAGAGCTGGTTTGCTAAATGTTTAGTTATTTTTAATTTAAAAAAATTAAAAAAAAATCGGTCCAAAATTCTGTGATGGTTCATTTAATTATATACCATAATATACCTTTTTTTTAAAAAAAAAAAACTACAAAGAGCTCAAAATAATCCTACGACACTGTCTTTGAGTTCATAGACAAAATTCTGTCTGTCAGAAGCCGCCACTAGGGGGACCTAACTGAATACTGATTTATATACTGTAGCTTCCATTCAGTTCAATAATTAAACAGTATGTATAGTAGTAAGCTTTTAGGCTCCCCCTAGTGGTGGCTGCAGGTAATTTTATAGCTTTCTGAAGGATAACGGAATATGGAGCCCTATAAGATAAAAGAAAGATCTTTAAAATGATGAAGAATCAAAACACAAAATACAAAAGAAAGTTGCGTAACTTTTTTCTATGCAATAATTAAGCATTATTGACATAAAACTGGAAAATCTGTTTAAAGGGGAAATCCAATTATAATCATCTTCTGAAATATCACAGCTTCATGTCAAAGGTTGTTATTGTGGGATGTTTGTGAGCTTCATTCTCAAACCAAATGGGCCTCTGTGATCTGTAAAGCATCCAAACCCCTTCTGGCATAAATTCTTGCAGGGCAATGGACGGTATGACTGAAGCCACCACTAGGGGGAGCTTACTGCATAGTCTTAAACATTAAACCCAACGATAAGACAGTATACAGTAAGCTCCTTAGCTCCCTCAAGTGGTGGTAGCAGGCAGACAGAATTTTATTAATTATCACGGTCTATATAGAGCATTTGAAGCCTTGTATTAGATAAACTAATCTCTGACTGCTATAAAAGATATAGTAATAAATTAACGAGCAAAGAATGTTGGACCTAAAAACGTCATAATAGTAAAAGATGGAGATTTCCCGTACGTAAAATATGAATGTCATTTAATTATGGCATTAATAAAGTCATAGAAGAATTATGTTTCGTGCCACAGCAGCTTGTATGATGAAAGGAGAAGACAGAGACGTTCACCTCTAGGGCTCACATGGGTTCTAAATTATTAGCAGAAATGAGAACCGTCCTGCGAATTAAACATGCAGAGGCAGCAAGCGGCAGACAAATAGCTGAACATGTTCCTTGGATTGAGAACAAAACTTCAACAAATAATGGACTGGCATCTAATCACACATCTTCATATTGATTGCTGTGCAGAGTGCTTGGTACAGGACAGTGCCCACAATGTGGCTGGCACCCGTCCTAACGTACGGTTTTGTCTCCACTGAAGTGGGATAGAAAATTGCAAGTGAAATAAAATCAATCGTAATCGACTTTCTTTTGTTTCCCTCTGAGTTGACCGTCATGGACTTAATTGAATAATGAGGCAAAGCGTTAAATAAAAACACCATTCCGAAACACCCGTAAAATTAATCGTATTTTATTTACATTTAACTCCGTTCAAGCGTGTCTGTGCTACAAGAGCAATTTAAAGCCTATGTCCAGCTTCGCCAACCCATTTTTTTAATTATTATTGCTCCAAATCATAAAAAATTTAAAATGAAGAATCTTTGCAAATATTCTTCATTACAAATCTCCTACCGCTTTGTGTCTACAGCTCCTATGCAGAGCTGCATGTCTCCATGGTAACAGACCACACACAAACCCAGAGTAGTCTGATCCTGCAGTCATATTCCCTTCCATCTGCCCCTTACTTATTGTTACCTACCAAATGTATGTTAGTAAGAAGTAGGGGACGGATGGGAGAAAGTAGGACTGCAGGTTCAGACTACACAGGGAATTGTTAATAATCATTTGTGATAATATTTCCATCAACCAGAAAAGTAAAAATTGACCAACGTGTTAGTAATGTGTATAGGAAGATATTTTTAATTTAATTATTTATATAGATTTTACCCCATAAGGACTGGATCAATTTTGGCCTCAAGGGGTATTCCAGCAAAAACATTTATCACTTAGCCAACGGATAGGTGGTAAATGTAGATAAGTGGGGGGGAGGGGTCAATCGGATAAGACACCCACCAATTGCTAGAAAGGGGACCCCGGTCCCACATCTCATACCCAGCAGCACAACCGTTGCAAGGTGGAGTTTGTACAGTGCAGCAGTTTTTCATGTGCGCTGCTGCTCTGGTCAAAATCTATGAAAGTCCAGACACAGCTGAGCACAGCGCTGAGTTAGGGTAGGAGTGTGGCTGTCAATCACGGTTACACTCCTGCTGTTGATCGAATGGATACAACGGTGGTGTCTCGGCGATCACCATGACGTAATGCGGAAATTACCACCCACCAATGACGTATATGTACGTCATTGGACATTAAGAGGTGAAGAGGGTATTCCCATTTTATAAAGTGACAGGGCGACTGCAGCTCCCTGCACATCCGAGTTGGTGGGTGCACCGCTGTGCAGGGAAAACTTAAAAGGGCATAAATCAGTTGTGGAGACAGGAATTACCCTTTAAAGGGGTTCTCTGGTTCTACAATTTTGGTGGCCTATCATTGGAGCGGTGGGAGTTCAACCCCTGGGACCTCTGCCAGTCAGCACAATAATGGGTATCGGCGTTCTTGCGTCTCCTTAGACAACTGTGCCCGATACTGCAGCCCGTTCCATTCAGTCCCCGATAAAACATTCACGGACTAAGTTTTGACGAATCCTTTTAAGGAATCAGAGAACATTTTCCTATATAATGTAATAATAATATTTTCTTTTTTATCTTACACATAAAATCTATGAGAAAACCTTTTTCTAGATAAAACGAGGACGCGTGTGCTCCGGAGAGACGAGTCCGCTACATACCACAGACAGATACTCCACCGGCAATTTAACGATCCATCTAGTACCAAACCGCATGTGTCATGAGTGGTAACTACGGCTGTGTGATCGGAATGTGGATGGGGTAGTAACTATGTTATTCCACAGGATGCCAGAGGGGATTATTAAGCAGCCTGCTATCTCAACACAGAGACTTTCTTGAAACAAAGCTGGGTTGTCATGACAACATGGTCTGCGGAATACTAAATGAAGAGAGAAATATGAATTTATCAGCTGGAGTTGTAAAGTCATTTAATTAGTTCTAGATATTCATTATACCCTAAATAATGATTGCAGCAATATGTCACCTCACCATCTTACCCCGTCACACTCTCGTACACGTCTCAGCAACCAGACACATGCAATTAAATACCTGTTATCTGTATCCGGCTGATACGTCCGTACCTTCACGTCAGAGCGTATGTGTATGTTCAATAATACCGAGTATAATTTATCGCTTAAGAAAGAAGTGCTTAGTCTCAGATGCCCCAAAATGCCTCAGCTACAGATGTCACCAAAATCTCTCAGCCTTAGATGCATCCGATGCCACCATCAGTGCCGCAATCACAGGTGGCCCGAAGGTCTTAGCCAAAGATGCCCTAATCAGTGCCATTGCCTCGGATACGTCAAAAAGTAAACAGCGACAGATGCCCCATCGGTGCCTCAACCACAGGTGGCCCCAAAGGTATTAGACAGACAAAGATGTCCCGATCAGTACAATTGCCTCGGACACACCAAAGTGACATCAGCCTCAGATGCCCTCCTCAGTGGCTCCTGAGAGCCACCCCTAGTGTCTCAGCCTCAGATACCCAACCTGGACTTACCTCTTACATTAGGATTTGTGTGTCACCCATTCTTCCAGTGTTTGACTTAGATAACAGAGGAAATTACTAAAAGTTTTAAAAAAAAGTGGCTGAGCCTTAGGGCCACGAAAAAGAGCGCCGATCAACGAGACAGGTTGATTGGTTATGTATGGGAACGAGTTACTACGATCGTTCGTCCCCATACATTTCCATCATGTCGGCAGTACGTCTCCCTGTTTATACAGGGGGATGTGCTCCCGACAACGATAATATTTAATGCTGTATAAAAGAGCAGATCAGGCGATGAACGAGCGTTTCTTCATTTATTGGCTGATCGTTGCCTGTTTACACAGAGCAATGATCGGGAACGAGCGTTCATATGAAGGCTTGTTGGTCCGATAATTGGCCCATGTAAAGGGGCCTTTAGGCTTTGTTCAAAAGTGTCGGATTTAACTATGGCAAATCCGACATGGACAGAAATCTGAGGCTAACACTCCTTTTCCTACAGAAGATGTGCGGTGTGATGTGTCGCGGATCCGCTCTTGGATTATCTCCATTCAATAGAGTTTATCCAAATGGAAGGATTTCGTTCGGAATCTGTGACAATAAGTAGCATGCTGCAAAAAAAAATTCCACGTTGTGGAACCTGCATGGAAATTTTCTGTTGCATGTGAACAGGGTTGCGGATACCCCATTCACTTGCATTGGATGCCTCAGATGCCTCCAAAGTGTCTCAGCCATAGATGCCCCTAAAATGCCTGCCTCAGATGCCCCTAAAAACCCAAGCCCATGCTTACCTCTTGGTATGTTCTTTCAGGGTCTGATATGTGGGCGTTGGGCGCTATGACACTAAAAAAAAGTTACAACTAATGGATCATACGCAGGCTCAATTTTCTTATATTAAGCCAATGCATTTCAGAACTATCGAATATTTAATTCTGGAGAGGACCCTTGCGCATATCTGTTATTGGCAGGAGTATATTGAAGGACAGTTTTATCCATTTTTAAGTTTGTGAAATTTATCCAATGAATGTCTGACGGCCTGTACTGTGCAAAGTTCACTTATCAATCGATAGTCCTGACGCGTTTCACCTTTCGCCGGCATTATTTAATAAAAGGGACTCTCCCACCACGGCTGATATTTACTTACAGATTACATGTCTTATTTTATAATCTCTTGAAGACTTAGCTTTGACATATTGCTGGCAAAGACGTTTGTGTGAAAATAAGTCTAACTCTGCTATAGACATAATCTTATACAAGGTCCAATACCAGATCTAGAGATCGAGGGAAATAACAACAGCACCTGGTACTGGAAGCATTGATCATATAAAATATGGATAGAATTCAGGGTCCTACCCATACCCAGGCGCTGGAGTCTGATGGGGGCAAAAGGTCCTATTAAAGACACAGGATAGTTAGGGGCCCTACTACAAATTTTGCATTGGGGCCCAGAAGCCAGTTATGCCACTGATTTTTCCATTCTGTTTTCATATTATCATGAGGCAAAAAAAATTGTGAATCATCACAAGATAATTGGCACTGTGCCATATTACAGAACTTGGGTAAAACTGGTTCACCCCCTCCCCATGAGCGAAACTATATAGGGTGCAAAGGTAGTAGCTTCACATTAGCCCTGGAGCCTAAGGTGGCCCAAAGGCCCCTCTGTCACATTAGAAGACACTCGTTTTATCACTTACATGGTAAGTGGGGGCCATGTTACAGCTTTTACATTGGGGTCCAGGAGCAGTCACTTTGAACTGAATGTACTACCAGTGATATAGTTCATCCTTTGTGGTGGCACTATAGGTGCCATGATTCACTGCTATGGGTATCCTCTAATATACCAGCATGGTACTTCTGTCAACCCCTTGGTCAAACCAGGAGGTCTGAAATCAGAAAAATTAGGACATGTCTGCCAGGATTGTAAACTGACCAATGAAGCGCCTCATACCAAAATCTAATTTTTTTTATTGCATTATGTGTATTATTCATTTAGGGGGGAAAACTTTTTTGTAATTGGTTTTATTTAAAGTGTAGCTAAACGTTTGACACACTTCTGACATGTCATAGTGTCTGCTCGGCTTTTTCAGGAAAGCCGATGCATCAGAGTACGGGCTTATAGACTTTCTATTGAGTCCGTACACCGATTTACTTCCGGAAAAAGCCGAACAGACACAAAGCGGATGAGCCCTCACAAGAGCACTTCAGCTGTTTCATTCTAGCGATTGGTGGGGGTCCCAGTGCTCGGACCCCCACCATTCCAATCTTCTGACATGTCACTATGGCATGTCAGAAGTTTGTCAAACGTTTAGCTACACTTTAAAAATTTTGCACCGTTTTGCATCTGCAGCTAAAGTGTTTTACAATACATCGCAAACTACTCAATGTCAATCCCGACAGCCGGACTCACTGTTGGATCACTCTCTGGCCCCTCCTCAACATTTTTGGAATCTGAGCCTCTATGGATCGCCTTTTGCCAAAGTATCTATACTGCAAAATGCCTCTCTAAAGGGCACAGAATATGTTTCTAAACTGAGGTCATGCCGTCACCCTTCATTAACCTGTTCTCCACCTTCCATGAAAATTATTAGGGTCCCGATATCTGCTAAAGTAACATTTCCAACAACCTGATGTGGAGCGTGACCGATGTTCTCTTGCCTACAGAAGCAGATCTAGGTGTTAATGATTTTCTGTCCGTTCGAGCACATTTATCCAATGATCCGATGTACGTGTCACCTTCCATTATACAGTCTTTTTATATCCTCCTTTCAGCATTAGCAGAGGCCGCTCTTCATGAGAGATGCAAATACATACAAACTATAAGAAAACAAAAAACATTTTTAGCACGGCAGCACATGCAATGTTGGGCCCACCATAGAATTGATAAAGTGGGGGCTGTTGCTCAACTTTCCCCAAGAAGCACCAATTTCTGTGAACCCAAGTAGTTTATTTTGCTTGTGATTCTTGAGTGGTGGCAAATCACATTTCATTGTACTGATTGGAATCACCAAAAGGAGGGCAGTTGTAATGGGCAGCCGCATTCTCACACTAATGGACAGGAAGGGCAGGAAAATGCCCACCCTTGAACACCGTTTACTGCATACGGTTTATACATTGAACTCAACAAGACAGTATACAATAAGCTCCCCCTAGTGGTGGCTGCAGACAGCCAAAATGTTTAAAGGGGTTGTCCACGACCAGTCAACAGATAACTTATCCACCAGATAGGTCATGAGTATATGATCGGTGGGGGTCTGACACCCGGACCCCGCACCAATCAGCTGCTCCGGCTGCCTCCGGGCTTCCATGCTGGAAGCAGATGGCTCCAGTCACGGAATAGCGGCCGAGGTCCTATTCAAGTGAATAAGAGCAGAGCTGCAGTTCTGCAGAACGGCCGCTATGCAGTGGTCGGACCTCTCTACTTCTGCCTCCAACTACTGCATACCGTTCAAAACATCCAGTGCCCGGAGGCAGCCGGGTCAGCTGATCAGTGCAGGGTCGGGGTGTCAGACCTGCACCGATCATATACGGATGACCTATCCAGTCGATTGGCCATCAGTTGTCTGGTCGTGGCCAACCACTTTAACTCTACGTCTATGCAGGGGATTTGGAGCTGTGTATCAGGAAAACAAAGCTCCTACAGCTATAAAGATATATTAACAAATTATTCAGCATAGAAATTTGGGCCTAAAAATGACATGATGATAAAAGGGCGACATTTATTTTAAAGGCAAAAATTAGCTAATATCTTAATCCTAGAAAGAAAAAATTCTTATGGCAAAGCCTATTGGGATTTGTTGATATATATATATATATTTTTTTAATCTGCAAAAGCCAAAATACTTATAAAAACAAATGTGTGCTCAGCAATTTCCTCTAGAAGAGCCATAAACTAATAACACATTAATGCTGCAAACTTCCAACTCAACTCATCAGTCGAATCTTTTTGCTTCTGTCACAAGATAAAAACTTGGCTTGACGGAGTTTCGAGGCGGACATAGCGAGTCTGCAGATCACACAATGATCCTGTTATGTAGAGCAATTGCCTTCTGCATTTGAAGATATAAAGATTGGAAGCTGTGGTTCTGGATGACAGAGAGACAATTATTTTCATTGATATGAAGCCTGAAGGAATATGCACAAACCGCCTTGATCCTGCAATTTGTACATTGTTCTCGTGGACGGCTGGAATCAGCAGCTCAATAGATGGATTTCAAAATGGTTTGTCTGACTTATTGGCTAAATGGAAAGTATATGGCTATTGAATTGTGCAGAATTGTCAGCTGAGAGTGGGATTTGTTGTTGTAAATCAGAATTTTTCCATAAAACTTTTTTTCCCCAAGTTGGATGAAAAACAAAAAATTCTATCATGATCACATGCAAATTTAGCTTTTCCTGTAGGGATGAATTTCTCTGCAACGGCAGGTATTCAGACAGCGTCAACATTTTGCCTCCTGTTTGCAGCATTTTACCAAAGGCATCGTGGCAGGACTACCAGCTTTTAAGAAAAATGGAGGAGCCCAGATCAGAATGGTCTCATCTTCCTTCCTCATAGATGGTATGATGTGTCGTTCCTATCATAGAGGCAGGACACTTGACCACAATGGGATCAGTGGTGTGAGAGGAACAAGCCCTGAACTGCTTCCCCTGCCTGCTGTAAAATTTATCATTGTGGCTACCTGCAGCCACCACTAGGGGGAGCACAGCGCATACAGACTTGTACATCTCCCCTTGAATTCAATATTAGATGTATCAAGTCATATATATAAAAATAGCTCCCCCTAGTGTCTATTTATGTTTTTATAGTTGAAAAATACTGGAAAAAGTAATTCAATATTGACATCGATAAGGAGGAAGTAGCTAACTTCTCCACCTACTTGGATTTCAATAGAAATTGATATAGCTGCAACTCATAAGATAAATATACCCATGGATAAATATACTCTCAGCCTCAATTCATGAAGAATCCACAGCATAACCCAAGTTATACGTATGTGCACGAAACGCGTTTTCGCTCAACTTCAGGGTTAATGTTCAGGATTTCTTGGTAAACAGCAGCAATGGCGGAAATGACCACTTATTTTCTTTCTTTAAGATTTTAAGGATGAATGTGAGTCTCTGCCACCTGATGAGAAGTACAATACAGGCCAAAAAAAGAGTGTTTTTTTTTATCCGGAGTCATTTATATAAACCTCCCAGTTGGTAAGAAACAAGGACGCTGTGTATTATAATGTGAGGGTTTATTTACCATTGACCTGTCACCTACAAACATTTTTTGGGGGCTGTATTCATCCAATTAACTCATTGGGAACTAATGACATTCATGAAGCGTGAGGTCCTTTGTTCCTCATGTCTCTGCCTAAATTATGTAGGGTGTAGATCCAGAAATCTCAGGGTCGATCGGTTTTATTCACTTTTTCCTTAGATTTATCCTATAAAAAGAAGGATTATATTCCACCATTTTTTAAGTATATCTGTTTCTTGAAAAGCTGGGTAGCAACCAATATGATATTCATTCATGCACCCACATTGGCGCTCAGCCGGCTTTCGTAGACGTCTGAATGGCAAATGTACTTAGGTGTTCACTGACACAGGAGAAGGGTTATTTATTACTGCCCATCTAGGCAGGTTTGCCATTCAGGAGTCTAAGGCTGGATTCACACGAGTATGTTCGGCCTGTAAAGGACGGAACGTATTTTGGCCGCAAGTCCCGGACTGAACTCAGTGCAGGGAGCCGGGGTCCTAGCATCATAGTTATGTACGACGCTAGGAGTCCCTGCCTCTCCGTGGAACTACTGTCCCGTACTGAAAACATGATTACAGTACGGGACAGTTGTCCTGCAGCGAGGCAGGGACTCCTAGCGTCGTACATAACTATGATGCTAGGAGCCTTTACGGATCGAACATGCACATGTGAATCCAGCCTTAGGGCTCGTCCACACTTAACGGAAATGCTGTAGAAAATGTCTGCAGCAATTCCGCAGAACCTAGCAGGATTTCCACTGTGGAAAAACCACACGATTTTCTGCGTCTTTTACTGTATTTTGCTGTATTTTACTCAATGTTGGGGGATGGTGACATCTCCTCTGAAAAACGCAGCAATTCAGTCCACTTTCCGCAACAGGAATTGACATGTTGCAGTATGAAAAATAAGCACCGCAGGTCAATTTGTGGTTGAAATTTTTTTGCAGCGTGTGGATGAGATTTGTTAAATCTCATCCACTTTGCTGCTACTGTATTCTGCTGCGTATTTTCCGTCCACAATTCCGGAAGGAAAATATGCAGCAATTCTGCTACATGTGGACGAGCCCTAAGAAAGCTGTGTAAAGACACCTATAGGATTTGTAATGGCGGCCATACCGTTTTAACGTAACCTGGACTGATGGCACAAGTTGTCTTTAACGTCAAGGATTTCCTTGCACCGAGAGACTATAAGCAGTGATTTTGCTCGGCGACAATCCCTTGCTTAGGAGACGGAATGGGCTTCGTTGGGACTGTTACTAATTGCTTTCTAATATTTCTGTCACCTGAACCAACCGCGTCTCAGCCGTCTTCATGGTTCAGTTTGCTGATGCACATAAAATATGAGTTTCTGGGGATAACACTAAGAGGAGCACGTAGTATATTAATGTGCTGATGCACTGACACTATTTTAATATTTGTAGGACGAGATCATACTGATATTTGTAGCAACTAAATGTAAAGTGTAACAGGCTTAGATAGATAGATAGATAGATAGATAGATAGATAGATAGATAGATAGATAGATAGATAGATAGATAGATAGATAGATAGATAGATAGATAGATAGATAGATAGATAGATAGATAGATAGCCATGCAAAAGTGAAATACAAAAATAACTGAACCAAAACTTAATGAATACTACTACAGGGTATCAAACTATAACTCAGCTACGCAAACTTAGGCTGACAGAAAGGAACATGGATATGAGACAAATAAATAAAAACATATATAGATATAAGATAGAGAGCTACCCGTACAATAGTGCCAACCACTACTCATAGATTAAAGTCAAACAGCTATAGAAGTGCCCATACAGATATTCCGTCCATATTAGTGCTGAGAAATTGGCATTGGAAAATGAGAACAGAGCAGCTAACAGATGGCAGCTGCTCCACTCAGGAGCACAAGTTCCAGGACAATACCTATACATATATTATGTTATATACTGCATGGTTTGTGGGGGATGAAATCTTCTGTAGTACCATATGCTCTTTTACACATAGTGACTTGTAGCTTCATTCTGGAGCATGTACAATGCTTACAAGGACTTAGTTATCTGTTTGTTCTGTGCCAAAATATTATAAACACACCTTAATTTACAATATAAAATATTTCATAGTTGGGGAATATAAAAATCCAACAAAATCTCTTCCCCCTGCTTTACAGCAACACATATGGGGTTGAGTAGCAAAGGTTTTTCTCATGTAACCTAGAGCTAGACAGTAACTTGTACCCCTAGAAATGGATTCAGTCATACAATTTGTAAAACTCAATGCCACGGTGATTACAAGAGCTCAGTCACGTAGAAGTAGAAATCACGTCATGTGATCTAGGCCGGTTTTTGGGACCGTGGCTCAAGAGGGAAACCTTATGAAAAGCAGCAGTGTAGTGCTGGCCTAGAATCCTGCCTGTCTACAGGTCTAGTGTTATATGTGACATAGAAGTACGTGCATTAGTCATGGAATTAAACATGCTTGCCATGTAGCGTGGATTGGATTTACACTGCTTTCCAGGGCTATGAAGCATCTTTTGCTGCATCGCTTGTAGCGAGCGTGCTCGGCTCTTCTCCAACCCTATAAGATCATTGAAGTGGGACGCTGCCCTTTGATACAGCTCAGTGCAATTTCAGGGAATGGGTCCCGTTCTGTGTGTTTATAGAGGAATTGCTCGGTAGCGGCATGCAAAGAGTTGGTAAATTTATGTAAATTTATGCGGGATTTAGGCCACTGACCGGAACTGTTCTGTTGGATGAATCATCGCTTCGCTTGGAATATGGAATATTAGCGAATGGTAATATGCAGAGAAATGACGTTTTCTGGGCAGAATCACGAGTGTTCATATGTTTGTATATTACCGCCGAACATTTACAGGAAGATAAAGCTTTACCAAACTGCGCTGGGCATATGGACGCAGATGTGGACATATAAACATCTGTGGATTATATGGGAAGTCATAGGTAATAAACAATGGAGGAGGGTTAAGTAAAGATTTAATAGAACTGAATTTGACATGTCACAGATTTTAATCATTTGGATTATGGAGTGAAGTTCACCTGCAGTCCCATGCAAAACCTCAGCTAACACACTGTGTGATATCACCATGATCCGTGCCAAAAGACAAACTCAGCACTGCTACTTCTCAAAAACTCAGTGCTACGACATCTGCCTAAACCACTAGTGCAGAGGCAAAAATCGGCTAGGTTTCTGGCAATTAAATGGATGATTGCTTTCATATTGTAGCTCTTCCTGGTAAAATAATGATCAGATTGTTTATAGGGGACCCATCAATTCTCCTGCTATGTCTGTTTTAGTATGTACTTTGCCCCGGAAAAAAACCAAAGCTGGACCAGCTTTTCTTTTGAAAATAGTTTTGGGCCATTACTCCGGAAGAATCGGAATAAATTAAAAAGTGGGCATCACCATTCCCCCTGTCAATAGGACGTGTCCCTGCACAGTGTAACACCGTCAGCACTGATTGGAGCATGCTGTAGGGAGACACCTCTTTGAGTAGGGGAATGGTAACACTCAGTTATCAACATATTAATACATTTCCAGGATGAATAACCAAGGAACGGCACAATGCAGAGTTCTTAAAAAAGATGGTCCAACATTGGTTTTACATGGGGAAATGTTTGGACTATGCCCCTCGTGATACAGAGCACTAACGCCAACCCCATAAAACACCCATGGGCTTAAATTATGGATACAAGTCAAGTCCACCATCAGCGAGGAAATCATGAGTTATGATTTTTTAAAATTTAAAAAATAAAATTAAATGCCTCCTATCACCTTTTACGAAGCACTCAACATCATAAATTAACCTTTAAAAGGGTAACTAAACGTCTAACAAACTTCTGACATGTCAGAAGTTTTGATTGTTGGAGGTCCGAGAACTGAGACCCCCACCAATCGCTAGAATGAAGCAACTGAAGCACTCGTGTGAGCGTTCAGCCGCTTCGTTTCTGTTCGGCTTTTTCCAGAAATCAATGTATCGGAGTACAGGCTCAATAGAAAGTCTACGAGACCATACACCGCTACATCGGCTTTCCAGAAAAAGCAGAACAGAAACTAAGCGGCTGTGCCCTCACACGAGCGTTTCTGCCGCTTCGTTTGAGCGACTGGTGGGGGTCTCAGTGGTCGGACCACCACCAATCAAAACTTCTGACATGTCACTATGACATTGAAGAAAGGGATGGTTGGATCCAGCGTTGATGGAGATAAAAGGAATCTTTTTCCAAGTTTTAATTATTCTTATTAAAAAATAGGGTATTCAATAGCGTATATATAGTCTTTGCAATGAAAAAAAAGGTGTAAAGGTAGGTAGCCTACGCGTTTCAGACGGTGTCTCCGTCCTTATTCATGGCTTAGGATAAGAACTCTGACTGTGTATGCTGGGTTTAAATGTGATTAACCACAGGTGTGGGTTTTTAATTGCGTTCCAGGGATGCATGGTGTTGGAGCGCAACTTTGGACCCGCCTCCCGTATTGGCCGGTTCCTGGATTCATAGGCTGGATAACCCGATGATGGTAAGTATCCTTTAAATTATTTATTTATATATATACCAGAACGCTTATGAACTGTGTGTATCCAAGTTGTTTGTTAATGTTATTGGATAGGTGGACGGGCGAAAATGCCATTGTTTGAATACGCATTATTGGGATATATGTTGCATAGAGTCAGATTGTGTGTGAATGGTTGTTGAGTGAGAAATGTTGAAAAAGAAGAACAGGATCGTATTGATCAAGGAAGTTGTGAGTATGAATTATTGGAAATTCATGACCAATCTGTTAAAAAGCTTATGTATCCTGGGGGATAAATATTGCTGGTTAAAACCGTATTAAATTGAGATATGAAGGTAGTGATGTGTTTGTACTTAGTAGGTATAAATTTATCTCCTACTTGTGTTTTGCATTATTGAACGTTTTTTCTTTTTTGGTATATGCAAGTAACTGCGGCATACTTTCATGGGAGTTGTAATTGTATATTGTAATAGACATGGAAGTATCTATATAAAGTGGATAATATGTCATGTCAGGATTTTTTCCCCTTTTTTATCCCCATTGAAACCAGTAATTCTGTGGTTAGTAATAGTGCATGATCTCTCTTTTTAGATTAAGACCTTCTGGTACTCTAGTTTTTAGACGAAAAATCCAAAAAGCTTCTCTTTGTAGCATTTTTTCTTTTATATTTCCGCCTCTTTTGGATTTACGGATTTTTTCGATTGAAATCCTCCCTATATTACATGTCACTATGACATGTCAGAAGTTTATTAAACATTTAGCTACACTTTAACTATTCTACGGCACGCACCCACAGGAAACCAGTGCTGGACTGATCAGAGCCCAGTGTGTGTGGAGGTACTGCAGGCCTGGCATGAGAAAAGTTGCACAGAACGAATAACCCGCACCCACTCTGCTCCGGTTATACCAGCTGGTGGGCTACGGCAATTTTTACCCTAGTTAGGAAGGCGAGCAGAGCCAGAGTTGAGGTATTATACATAAGGACTTCACATCACAAAGAATTAAAGTCTTCCTGCCTCTATCAGACCTTGTATGCAGCCGTTTAACTATTATATACAAAAAGACAACATCCCTGAAATGCATAAGTGCTCTAAAGAACAAAATCTAGCATGTAAGATATCTTTATTCTATGAGTTATAGAAATTTTGTAAGGAACACCTCCAGTAAGCTGCTGTTGATGGATCTGTTATCCTTATTATGTGTCTGTTTAGCGCTTACATGAATATATGAGCTCTCTTCTGACTTTGTACTGGTCCAGTGCTACAGTCAAAAGAGAGCTCATATATTCAAGTAAGCGCTAAACAGACACATAATAAGGATAACAGATCCATCAACAGCAGCTTACTGGAGGTGTCTCTTACAAAATTTCTACAATGCATAGAATAAAGATATATTACATGCTAGATTTTGTTCTTTAGAGCACTTATACATTTGATGGAAATTGCAGCAATAACTAGAAATAACTGCAATAGACCTAAATAGGAAAATATAGCATTGGGGTTAATAAAAAAAAGTGCTAGGTATTTTTTATCATCTAAACTTCTTCTAGTTTGAGTTGCAGCTAGGAGAACTCTATTGTCATTCACTGCTGTGTGGGGGAAGGGGGGTGAAATGGTACTCACAGCTTGAAGCTATATCTATAACAGCCCCCCCCCCCAACTATTACATGTTATTGGACCTGGGATGTACATAGAGGTGAGGTGGGTCCAGAGTAAAGATTAAAATGAGGTCCCCTCCTAGTGCTGGTTAATGCTACTACACTCGGAACCACCTGAGAAATTGGGACTTGGTGCGTGTTCGCCCCATCTCCTCTCCATGATCCTTGGATAGATTTCCCACACCCATATTTGCGAAAGTTGTAAGACCTGTGGAGAGGGATCCCAGCACTGGTATTCATTAAAGGAGTTTTCATCATAATCAATATTTATCACCTATCCACATGATAGGTGATAAATATGTGTTCAGTGGGCTGACCGCTGAGTGCCCCACCGATCCTAAGAACGGGCTTACCTGGCCATCCCTGTGCGCCCCATATGAATTAGGGATGCACAATGCATTGAAATTCAATACTGTTTTGATACCGTGCACCCTCAAACGGTTCAATACCATTATTTCACATATTTCGATACTAAGCTGTGCGGCCGCACAGCTTAGTATTGCAACACATGAATGTAGTTAGAGCGGGGATGCGGCTGTGTAGTACAGCCATTGGCCCGCCCCTGAGAAGTGCGCGCGCGGTCAGCATCATGTGAAGCGACCAGCGCTGCACTAATGAGCGCCGGCACTGAAGACAGAACATGGCGGGAGCACTGCAAAACACCCCCATGTTCTGTCTTCAGTGCCTGAACCGCCGCTCATTAGTGCAGCGCCGGCCGCATCACCTCATGCTGACCGCGCGCGCACACTTACTGTCAGGAACTGGGCAATGGCTGTGTTACAGGGCCGCAGCCCCGCTCTAACAGCGGAGATCAGGGAAACCTCTCATCTCCGTCACTATTCCCCTGAATGCTGCGATCAAAGCTGACCGCAGCATTCAAGGGGTAAATGAGAAGGGGGGGTGCCCTTTGGATCACAGGGAGTCCCTGTGACGCGATCGAGGACCATACCATATAAGGGCAGACAAGCCCAGGGTCCATTGAAGGACCCCAGGGCCGTCTGACCATATTTCCTGTTGTTAGAGCATACTGAGGTACGTCCTAACAACTGCCTGTGTACTATCCGCATATAGATATATGCCAGTAAATTAAAGTTTAAAAATAAAAAAGTTAAAAAAAATAGGTAATGTTAAATAAAAATATTTTTTTTACAATAAACATTAAAATAAGTTGCAATACATAATATACACATATTCGGTATTGTCGCAACTGCTAATAACAAATTTATAGCGTCATTTATGATGTTTACGCGGTTATAAAATAACAATACTTTCATTGATGTGAGGCACGAGGTATTATGAATTTTGAACCTCCATGTGCCTCACATTAATAGTAATTAACCCCATTATGTACCTTACACATTAACTCAATGTTGTCCATTATGACTGAGGAACATGATGGGGTTAATTACTATTAATGTGAGGCACATGGAGGCTCAAAATTCATCACACCTCGTGCCTCACATCAGAAAATGGAGGACCTTTTTTTCTTTTATTATCGTTGGCAAAGTATCGATTTGGTATCGAGTATCGCAATACTACACGAAGTATTGGTATCGAAGTCCAAATTCTGGTATCGTGACAGCCCTAATATGAATGGAGTGGTACTGCGCATGCTCGGCCAACGCTCCATTCACTTTCCGCTTGGCTATCTACGGCAACCTGTGGATAGGTGATTAATACTGATTATGGTGAAACCCCTTTAACGTAAGGGATACAGGAAACCTATGCGGAGTCCCTTCCCTAGGGGTCCCATATCAGCTGCAGGGACTACATATAGGACAAGTATGACCTGGGCAACGAGGGTTCCTATTTATGTGTTCTTGGCTCTCCTGATTTGTTAAGTTTTTCTACTCATGTACTATTTCCAGCTCCGGGTCCTTTTTTTTTTTCCATTTACAGAACGCAGCATTGACATTGGTCACCACGATTGTGGATTTTACTTTTTTTTTAATTTGAAAAATGATCACTGCAAATAGATCAATTACCGCTGGTTATACTCTGGGCACACTTCATTGTTCACCTGTCTTTGCTCATTTATTTTTCCTCGATTTATCAAAGTCGTGCAGCTAATGTGAACCCTGTGTTGTCTTAATGACATTCACACAGCGGAGAGCTGCCGCCAAGTCACCCAAGAAATCATAATTAAATGTCTACAATAAGGACTTAAAATAAGATCTGTGCTCCCAATGTTCCCTTTTTTTCTAAGAATATCTACATGTAAAGATACTACACCATGGTTAATACCTTTAGCTGGTGCATGTTGTGTGATTCCACCATATGACACTCGGCACAAACACGACCAATGACTTCTGAACCATAGGCACCTTTACACGCTTTGATAACACACACGATTCGATGAATTACGATCTTCGTTTACAATGGTCTTGACGTGTAAATACTTGTAGGCGACCAGTTCCAACAGTCTAAAGGCCCTTTTACATGGGCCAATTATCGGGCAAACGGTAAACAGGGCAACGATCAGCCGATGAGAAAGCAAATGCTCGTTCATTGGCTGATTGTATCGTTTATGCAGACAGAAATATTATCGATGTCGGTAGCACATCTGCTGCCGACATGATAGAAATGTATGGGGACGAGCAATCGTAGTAACGAGCGCTCGTCCGCATACTAGCTCCTTGTGAAAGGAGCAAACAAGTGCCGATCACCGAGCTGTCTTATTGATCAGCGTTCGTTTACACGGTTGACATCGGGCCATGTAAGAGGAGCCTAAATCGCGATTGCAGATCCTACGCTGCAGTTCCCTGCACGGCGAGTGGCCTCGGCGCCACTGTGCAGAGAAAAACAGTAAAAGGGTCATATCACTAAATCTGAACGGCGGCCTCTTTTTTTTCTCAGAATTGTAGGGGTCCCAGAGGTCAGACCCCCACCGATCATAAAGTCATCAGCATGTCCTAGAGATATGCCGTCACTTTGATCTGATCAAGATTTCGGAGAATGATATAAATTGTAAATCTTATTTTTCCTTGCATATACTCTCGTCTGCGCCTGAAGATGTACTACATCTGAATCAATATTCCTACACGGAACATCAACACTTTGGGCTAATTTCCAAACTTCCAAAGAAGCTGATGAAAAAGTGAAATATTGGCAGTTAATTCTGAGTATTCGTGTTTGAAATGTCAGATTTTTTTTAAAGATGAAAAGAAAAACTCTTTATGTTTGCTGACTGCTGGGAGCTGCCACCACGGGCCGGCTCTCAGGATGGGCAAGTGCAGGGAAAAGTTACGGCATAAGAACAAAATCTGATACTAGAACTTTTTATTTAGGAGATTCCTCATTGGTCCCCTTTCTTCTCCGTCTTTTGTTTCGGGTCTTGGGAAATTCCTTAATATATTGAAGTTTTGTTTAGGAAACAAGTGCCGGATTATTAGGGTATGTTCACACGCAAACTCAAAAACGTCTGAAAATACGGAGCGGTTTTCAAGGGAAAACCGCTCCTGATTTTCAGACATTTTTTAAGCCACTCGCAAATTTTTAGCGCCCATTTTTTATGCGGCCGTTTTTCAAAACGGCCGCGTAAAAAGACGGCCCTTCGGGGCAGAACACCGTTTTTCTCATTGAAATCAATAGGCAGATATTTGGAGATGCTCTGCTTCCAGTTTTTCGGGTGTTTACGGGCCGAAAAACGGTCGAAAATAGGCCGTGTGAACTTACCCTAAGACTTTCTGGACGACCATGACAAACGGATTCTCTGTAGAAGAGCTGATACAAGACACATGCCACCAAGGCAGCTGGTTATGAACTCTATCATGCAAGTCAATACAGGTGCAGAAAACTTTACGTGATCAGATTGCGCTGCGCTGACTACATGTAGCCTCCTGACGGTCGGTAGTGAATGAAACTATGGAGGGAATTTATTAAGACTGGCGTTTCAGTGATCAGTCCTAAACTGAACTACGCTGGAGAAAATTTTATTTCATATTTGTTAAGGAACATGCCTCTTAATAAATTTGGCGCATCTTTGCCTGTCCATACTGCAGAAAATCAAATCTATGCCTGTTATAATGGTATGAGTTGACGCAGATACGTGATAATTTATGCCAATTTCTGGCGTAAATTATACTAAATCTATTGGTCAGCGGTAGGCAACACCCATGCCATTAAACCATGCCTACTTTTATTTCCACTTTCCGAGCATAAGCAAAAAAACTTAAAAACTGCAAAAAGCCTCACATTTTTGCACTTTTTAATGCCACAAAAGTGCCGTAAACTCGTTAATAAATCCCCCTAGGAGTGTATAGACTCAGAACATCTCTGGTGGACTGAACACCAAGGAAGGACTCACTAGACCACTGGCCACTAGCGACTGGGCTACTAAACCACTGGATACTAAAGAGCCGGAACTAAACCACTGAAAACCATTAAATAGGACACCTATCCATTAAACACTAGACTAAAGACCAGGGCCGGCTGGCTGGATTTTGCCCTGTGCAGTACCTTCTATTGATGCCCCCCTTAAGGTGTATCATATGGTGCCCAGATAATATGCAATCATTAAGTGAACAAATAAAACTGCCTTGAAGCGTTGAAATAATACCGCGTAAGCAACAAACTAGGGAATGAATCTGCATCCCGGGCAGCTGCCGTTCTGTAGGTTCGGGCACCAAATCTGGGATCGGAGGTACAAGCTCCAGGTGCGGATATTCAACTAATGATGATGGGGCATTAAACCACCGCGTCTCTAGTACTGGGGTAATTTGTTAGTGCTTGATTTCTGTGCATTGCAACTAAAGGCAAAATCTAAGACAGGCATGCGGCTCTCCAGATAGACAGCCATTCTTGATGACGCACTCAGCAATAGAGCAGGTCGGACTCCTGTCTAAACTGAACAATTCCTTTAAGCTGCCACATATAAATGCATGAGATATTTATACATCTGACTTTAACTTTTACTGGTCCATTATAGTACTATGGCCGCTAAGTCGCCAGTAATGTCTTTGCCTATAGTAAGCCATAGTTTGGGTATCAGTGTCTACCTGCCGCTGGTGGTCTAGAGGTACTCTAAGCTAAAACCATAATAAATATTTTTTCCATCAGCCGGATATATATATCTGAAAATAAAACAAAACATTGCTCACATCCCGGGATGCAGTCGATGTCGTAAATGTTGTTGTTTTTAAAAAAAATATATAGAAAAAATTCAAAATCTCATTGTATTGTTGTTGGGAGAGGTTAATAAGAAATACAGTAGTCAATACATTTTTGGAAGGGGGTAAGACCTCTGCAGCGCTGGATTTTATGAAAAAGGATAACACAGATTTTTATGAAACTCAAGATCAATAGTACGTGACTGCTCTTCTGGAAGATTAAAGAATGTCTGGAATTAAAATATATTCTGTATTTTTGAGAGCAGCTTTAAAGGTCAGCACCTCGTTCTCCGCCTGAAATAGAAAGAACAGTATTTCCAAGAGATATTTGTTTAAAGGTTCCCTCTGGGACTTCCCTCCTTCTATAGTAACTGCCCCCCTGAGTAGTAATCCAGCGTGGGTCTGTGCTCGGTAACATCTCTATTACTCTTTAAAGTAGTCTACCTGGACTTCACGCTTTCTCACACAGTATAGACAGTGGTCAACTAAGAACAAGTGGTCTTGGTGGGAGATTTATATCTACAAAGATGGGAACAGCAATTGAAGGCCCAGACGAGACATCAACTTCTGGCGTATGCCTTCGAAAACCGGACCTTGCAGCTCAATGATGCCAGTTTTGTGCGGTACGAGGACAACTTTGTACTTCAAAAAAGGGCCACGAACAAAAAATGTTGCTGAGATGACGTGTCTTATTTAAAGTCAACAACCAGTAGCAGTAGAATAACTAGAATACTAAGGCCCCATGCACAAAAATATACGGGAAGGTGTCCGTGTCCAATAGAAATTAATGTGTCAGTATTTTATCCGCAATTATGGATTCGTAATTGCGGATAAAAACTACAGATGGGTGCATCAGGCTTTACCTGAAACCGGGACCATTTTAATAAAGGGGCCAACTAAGAAGAAATTGTATGAAGGTCCACCAGGGCACTGCAACACCAGCCAATACACCTTATCGAGACTGAGGGACGAACATCTTGAGTTGCACTCCATTAGAGGTCATGAAATCTTCTGTACTTGTCTTTTGTGATTTATTTTGACTTTTATTGGAGTGTAACAGTATTGTGCTCGTCAAAAGTCAATGGGGCTAATTTATGAAGTTTTCTACGAAAGTTTTCTGGCGTAGAAAAGTTGCAATAGGGCCCAAACGTCGCAATTGGCCTTTTTTTTTTTACCCCCCTTTGTCACTTTTGTGGGAAGGGAGAATGAGAAAAGTGGGCGGGGCCACACCGGACTGACAAATTTATTATCATTTAAGCCAGAAAACTGGCGTGAATTATAATGGAAATCTAGCCCCGCTCCTAGCTGGCATAAATTCCACTCTACAGAGTGTAGCAAGGTAGGGGCCCATGCTGGGACCCACCACATCAGACTGCCCCCCGACTCCCCCAATGGATAGTTAAGCATGGATGACATTGAAGTGCTGCGTCATATAAAAGGTCCTGCTTGGCATCAGGACCTTGTATGAGCTGCGCTGGAGTGATGAGGAGTCCCCGGGGGTAGAAGAGAAGATGAACGGTGAGGTAAGTATGTGTTTTTAATATTTTTTTTGCTGATGTGGGGGGGAATAGGTGACGCACGGTCGCTTTCGCCTCTTAATGAACGTGTCACAGTTTTGTCCAACTTTTCTTACTAATAAGACTGGCATATGATACACCAGTCCTAATAAATTGCCCTCATTGAGTGGTATAAGTATAATGACCAGTCCTCTGACGTGTAGCCAAGACATTTTCAATAAGTGGAAGGGATAAGACTATACAAGCCACCATGCAATGTTCAAGACCAGGTGCAGTACATCAACAATAATGGTAAATAATTTAGAATAAATTGGCTAATGATGTCTTCATACAGAGTCAACGTACCAGGTTGTCATGGGCCTTTATCAAAACTGTCTCACATCTGTATGTAAGGCTCAGTTAGGGGCGTCCGTCGCAGATTCTGCCAAGAAAAAAATGCCCCAAAAAAATAGAGCAGCATGCTGTGCTATTTCTTCTGGTGAAATAACGGACATCCTCACGGAAACCCGACGGAGATCATTAAAGTCAATAGGTCGCATCAGACGCCCTTAGGCTGGGTTCACACAACCTATTTTCAGACGTAAACGAGGCATATTATGCCTCGTTTTACGTCTGAAAATACGGCTACAATACGTCGGCAAACATCTGCCCATTCATCTGAATGGGTTTGCCGACGTACTGTGCAGACGACCAGTAATTTACGCGTCGTCGTTTGACAGCTGTCAAACGACGACGCGTAAATTGACTGCCTCGGCAAAGAAGTGCAGGGCACATATATACATTATATGCAGGGCACTTATATACATTATATACAGGACACTTCTTTGCAACGTAATTTGAGCCGTTCTTCATTGAACTCAATGAAGAGCAGCTCAAGATTTACAAGCGTCACAGACGCCTCGCATAATACGAGGAGGAGCTTTTACGGCTGAAACGAGGCAGCTGTTTTCTCCTGAAAACAGTCTGTCTTTTCAGCCGTAAAAGCCAGCTAGCGTGTGCACATACCCTGAGTGTACGTGATGCCATGTCTCCAACACTTCCGTTTTTCATTCTTCTTTTCCTACGATGGAACAAAACTTAACGCAGATGTGAACTTTAGCCTAAGGGTATGTGCACACACAGAATCAAAAACGTCTGAAAATACGGAGCTATTTTCAAGAGATAACTGCTCCTGGTTTTCAGCCGTTTTTTAAGCCACTCGCGTTTTTCACGGCGAATTTTGGAGCTGTTTTTCTATGGAGTCAATGAAAAACGGCTCCAAAAACATCAAGAACTTCTTTTTCGCGGCCGTTTTTGAAACCAGCCACGTAAAAAAACGGCCCACCGGAACAGAACACCGTTTTTCCCATTGAAATCAATGGGCAGATGTTTGGAGGCGTTCTGCTTCCGATTGTTCGGCCGTTTTTCGGCCTGAAAAACGTCCGAAAATAAGCCGTGTGAACATACCCCAACAGAAAAACTGTCCTTGTTGCCCATGGTAACCAATCAGAGCTCAGCTTTCACTTCTTAAACTGCTCTGGTGAAATTAAAGCTCCGCTGTAATTGGTTGTGATGGGCAACAAGGCCAGTTTTTCTGTTAGGCTAAAATATTAGAAAATATTGATAAATGAGGCCTATGTGAGATTATTTAGTCTTTCTACTAAGGGTCATCTAGGTCTAAATTGTCCCCAGTGTCCACTAAGCTCACTATTATTGGCATGGCCAGCTTTGTGGTCTACAAAGCTCTTCAAGGACAAAACTCAATGGAGCAGATTAATCAAAATTGTCCTTTTTGCCCATAGCAACCAATCCTGATGCAGTTTTCATTTTTCAAGAGCAGGTTAAGAAATGAAAGCAGAGCTCTGATTGGTTGCTATTGGCAACTAGGAAAATCTTACTATAGACAGTCTTGATAAATTTGCACCATTGTATTCCTGCTCTAGGTTGAAGATTCAAGGATCCGACTTCCCATTAATTGTGACTGAATAATGGAATCTAGACACTTATTAAGATTAAGAACCCTTCAATGTAGTGTATATTCAGGTTATTACTCACAAAGTATGTGATTAATGTGTAGACAAAAAAAAAATCTGCAAATCCCTAGGAGCTCTGCACTTCTTCAATCAAATATCTCCGAAGCTCTTAAAAAAAACACAAAAAAAAAATAAATATTTTTATTGAAATTTCAACTAGATTCCGAAATACCATCTATATCCGGTTACCCTGACGCCATGGGGAATCCTCCCCCCCCCCCCCCCCCCCCGCATATTATATAATGTTGAAGGATATGTGTCTGTGGGATCTCAAATTAACTCCACGTCCAGGCCAGAAAAAAAAAAATCACATCATATATTTAATTTCCAGACAATAATTTAAAATTAACTTCCAGCAACCAGACGTAAAATTATTATTCTACTTGAGCAATGTTTTGGAAAACAACAACTGTCTGGCCCAGCACAATTTAATCAGCAACACAATTAATGACCTTAACCCTTAGATGCTTCCCGCACAGAGACTTCAATTACCCGGCAAACCTATCCTTGAGATTTTCATAGACCAGCCATGGCAATTTTTGATTTAATTTTTAAGTAACAAAATAATAAAATAAAAAAAATATACAGAATTTTTTTTTGAACCTGCGGACGTTGCATCAACTGCCGCCCGCACCTACAGGCCGAGTCATCTGTTAGGCCTAATCCCACGGGTTCAATTAGTGAAGGAAAATTACGTTTGCCATGATCGGTGAAGGTCTATGTACAATATGATGTGGGGTATATTTACGGAGCAAAGTCAAAGCATGTTTGTACATCCATACACAGGCCCTCACATTAAGGGCTCATTAAGACGAGCGTGATTCTCGTCCATGTGCTGTGCGTTGAAACAACGCACAGCACCATTGATTTCAATGGGGCTATTCACACATGCGTGAGTTTTCACTGCATGTCCTATATTGGTGCGTGTCCTATATTGATCACGCACCTAGTTGCCCATTGAAGTCAATGGGTGCGTGAAAAACACGGACAGCATACGGACGCACATTTGTGTGCTGCCCGTGTTTCACGCATCAATTACAATGAAAAAAAAAGGTGCTTGAAAATGCCTTCATTGGGAAGGTGAAACGTTGCCTATATGTTGGGTGAATAAATATTTTGGATTTTTATAATATTGGAGTGCTGCCTCTTTTCCTTTGAATTGCGATTGCACGTATTTGGGGTCTCATGTCAAGTTTCCCCTGAGGATAGCAGCCTCATTGCATGCTACGGTGCAGCTCCTAGACTCTGCTTTTTTTTCTTTATTATTTATTCATAATACATAGCTCTGTACATTGGCACAGTCGAGGTAAAACCACTTGATCGGAGGATCAGAGGGCCGTTGAGTGGGTGCGGGAGCACTATTGTGTGTATCGGAGTAAGGCTAGGGCTACGCGAGCAACCAAGACTGTGGCAACCTGCAGGTCGCAACACGGCCACATTGACTTTTATTACCTTTAATGCAGGCAGGGCGACTCCACAATCTTTGTTTCTGCGACCTGTGTCGCTGGCAAGAGTCACCGTGTAGGCCGAGCCTTACTCAGATGCGCACATAATAGGGCTTCTACACCCACCCAACGGCCCTCTGATCCTCCGATTAAGGTTGTGTTCCTTATCATGTAAGATATGCAAAGCACATTGACTTAGCCTTCAGGTTTTGGGTCAGATGCCCATTCTGAGTCTTCATAGGCGTAAGTTATCACCACGTGAGCCGTCCCAGAACATCAGGTTGGCCCAAGAGGGCTCATATATAATACCACTTAATAATCAGTCAGCTCCACCCCCCCCCCACCCCCAATTAGTGGAACGGAGGTCTATTTAATGAGTGAAGTAGCACCCACAGGATTGTATTTGCTCAAGGTTTTTTGTAGTGACAGATTCATTATGTTTTTGGAATTTGTAAAGAAACCCGAGAAAGTAAAACTCATCATGTGTTGCCCTTAAATAACTCTAATAAGTCTATTAGAAACAAACTGAAGGCAAAGAGCACCAGTTTGCATCAATTTTGTCACAATCAGTACAAGACCGAAAAATATCAATCCAGCTATGTCCTCAGTGGTGTTTTTGTAAAAGTTTTTTACATTTTTTTTGCCAAAAATACATCAATAGGTGACTTTCATTTTTATGGACACAAAAACGTGTTCATACCGCCACATGCTCTTCAACATGAGACAGGAAGTTCTGGGTCTTCCTTGCCCCCTTTTCCATCCATTGTGTCCTGTGTAGAAGGGGAGCTCTATCCACATTAAGATGGGGCAAACCTTGGCCGACAGCTGCAGAGCCAGACAGGAGAGACTTTTTAATGACGATTTGACCACCAGGTGGCATTCTATTATTATGTTACATTCTACCACAGAAACGGTATTCAAAAACATATATGAAGTATATTGTCCCACTAAAATTCTACTATTTCATACTTTTTCCTCCAAAAGACAACGAACATCTCGGCTTAGCAAATCTACAAAGCTCTTGTATTATACGAACGACAAACCGCAAATCCACTTAAATGACAAAGTGTTTGATAGTTCTAAGATTTCAGCAGTAATGATTATATTATCTATCAAACTTGGCAAGTTACACAATCTAAATTCTATTTGAAACACTTTACTTTACAGAATTTTTTTTTTGCGGAGTGTGATCCTTTGCTGAAAAGATATGACCTTGTCCTGCCCTGCCCATCACTACGTGTCCCTGGTGAGGCTTCAGAACAGGGTTTGCACAAATTGTTTAAGACAGGAAAATGAGTATTTGGAATTGGGGCTGTTAAATTTCCACTCAGATACAGCTTGCGATTGTTCCACATCCTGACAGATCCTAAAGAGTCCCCTTGGGGGTTATAAATTAACTTCCAGCACAGTGACGGATAGAGGAAAAAAAGTTCTAAGTGAGCAATGTGTGTTTTATAACATAAGATATATTGATGTCTGCATGAACACGGACTGTCTTGCAACCTTGAGAAAGTCACATCTACAACGGCAAATTTTTGTGGGTCGTTTGGGGGTCCGTCGTGCTGAAGATACTGTAAGCAGTTCTTACAAAATTGGCATTGGAAGTTTGTTTTTTTCCATAATGGCGAGATAGGGGAGAAGAGTGGAGAGGGGAGGGGTCGCTTGCGCAAATCTTTCCCTGTGACATAACATTTTAGAAGTAATGATATGTGACAGTTTGACAACTACCATCATCTCCAGTGTCAAAGCCATAGGAAGCAAAGGCAGCACAAAAGGATCCATTTACTATCGTTCCTCTAAGTGAATTCCTTGCAAGGAAAGGAAATAATGGCTTAACAACAGGGCATGAGGCTCAACCACGTCACAAAACGGATCCTTGGAGTAGAGCGTGGAACTTTTATATAATGTCTTCATGCCCACTGGGACTCTTAAATGGGTTACCTGGTTTATAAAAATAAATGTTTAAATATTTTATAAGGGCATTCTAAGTTAATAGAAGAGGGGGTTACTCATTCGGGACCTCCATAAATTAGCCAGGGAGGCTACAAAAAGCGTTTGTATCTAAAGGACCCAGCAGGTGCTTACGTCACACGGAAAGCGCATTGATTTCAATGGGCAACATGTAATGCTTCATTTCCCCTGTGGTGGCACTGCAGGGGAATTGAACACTTGCAGTCAGGTTTACCAACAGATTACAGCTGATCGCTGCAATGTAGAGAAGCTTAGTTATGACACAGTCATGGAGACTTTGGGGTACCCAAAAAATAGTGAGAAAATGTTGCATTAATGGGAGGGTGACGTTTGTTTAATGCCTGTTTCGCTGAAAATATATTTTTGAATGAGTGCATGTGTCTGATTTACTTTTCTTTGTTTTCTTTTTTACCATATATTTATTAAAACATTTTTATATGTTGATACAGTATAGGGAATGATGTATCAATATTTGGAATTTGTATTTCCATTTGATGTTATTTGAAATTGCTACATTGTTATACGGTTATCCGGCTATAAAAACGGGCTTCTGTGGTGTCAAAGGTCATATCCCGGAAGAAGCCGGTTCAGGTTCGGTTTATGGCTGGATCCAATGTGGACTTATATGGGTTATTAAATATGCCTTATAACCTATGTTTGTGAATATCAAAAAACACTGATTTATTGCCCCGTTATCAGCCGGAGGTTTATTTCACTATGAAAACTTGTAGTTTTTTTTCCTGAAAAGTAAAAACATTGTTTGCCAACATCGGAGAGGAGAATTGTCTATCGGACCGAGTGGCGACTGATCAGAATTGTCAACTATTTCTGTAACCGGAGGAGAAGTCTACATTTTCTCTCTTTGCGTCTAGACACTGGTGGAGTGCAACATTTGTTATTATGTATACAGGCCTAAGATTTCATGAGCTACTTTTACCACATTAGCTGGCCATATACACGAGTTGTGATGTGGTCGACAAATAGACAACTGATTGATCTTCTGATTGTACTATTGGCCAATGCCACCACAAACATACATCAAATATCGTCAGATTCTTCAGAAAGCAGAAACACCCCCCCCCCCCCCCCCACACACACACATACACACAAACACAGATTTTTTTATAATGGTTCATTTGCCAATCATACAAAGAAATTACATGCGGTGACCAAATGGAAAAAAGTCAACAAAGCAGAAATACATTTTGACAGATGATTTAAGGTTGATCAGTCGTTTGCATGAAATATCCCGACCAATCAATGGACAGTAGTCAAGAGAAACAGTTGGCGATTTCCAACTTAATTTTCTACCCAACATCTTTATATTTATTGATTATTTTGCCCAACGTGGCAATCGTTTGGTTTTCTACAATGTTCCTTTTGTCATGTTACCAGCGCACTATAGTTTAATTTTAGCCCAGATTCACACCCAAACTCACCCGTGGTTCTGCCGGGCAAAACTAAGAATCCTAGACAGAATTTGTTATGGCCAAAATACGACGGTATTATGGCCATAACAAACGGCCTTTATTTTTGTTAACCAGTGAAAGTTATTGACAGGAGATCTTAGTAAACCAATATATTCCTTTTATTAAGTAATAAATAATTCCTTAAGTTCCTTAAATAATATTCCGTTTATTAAGGTTGTTTTTCCATCATCATGTTCTGCCATATCGCTTCCGGAAAATGAAGGGACGGAGGTTTCTTCGATATTTTTCCTGCACAACGCTGATCTTGGCCAACTGTATGTGGAGTTCTGTAGTTCTCTGCATAGCGGGTGGCCGGGAGCATCGCTGTGCAGGGGAAATCATCGTTCTGAGGATACTAGAGGTCCAGACATATACCACCACCCTATCCTAGCTATATGCCATCACTTTCTTTAGTGGAAAATCTTGTCAATTGTGTCAATCACTATCTTTTCAAATATACTGAGGAACTTAAAAAGGTAGTCACAACTCCACCCCCTTTTTAAAGGCTAACTTCACCCACACTTTCATAAGTAGCGAAGTGAGAAATTACGATGGACTATACTCCACATCTGATGATTTCTATGCTCTCTCTTTAGACACATGCAGAGATACACACAAATGAAAGTCAATTTTGACAACTTTCTGGAGGGATATCAGATAATTGGTAGCTTTCAAAAGCAATTGCATAATTACATAGATTAACAATGAACAGCGCAATTTCTTACCTTTTTTTTTTTGCCAGAGACCGATTGAGAAGACTTGGGAACACTTAGCAGCACATATAAGCCGCGCTAATGCTTATCATCATGTGAGGCAATTACTGATTCTACAGATCCTTTATGCCATAATAATGGGATTCCGGAGACATCGCGCAGTAATAGTTTTATTCCATATTTATATTTGCAGAAAATCTTTTCCGTACAAAGCAAGTTTCAGAATTATATTATCCATCATAGCACAGTTGGTCCAGAGTATGAGGAAGATAAAAATGGCAAGTGATTCTCTACGCTCATGTAAGACTATTATACAACAAGCCGCACAAGATGGATTATTCCAAGGCATGTCAGCACGATACTGAAGTTCATGATATAATCCATGCCCGGTTGATGGATTGTTTGTCATTTCCCACTTTTGCAGCTTGTTTCAAGACATTCATAGAGGCCAAGAGGACACAGGGTTCACTGAAGTCCATGTTGGTATACTGGTGGACGTGTCCCAACACAAGGGCAGTGCAAGTCTACTCCAGAAGATTTATGTAGATGTTTAGGGACCTTTGGGGAGGTTGAGGTTGGTTACAAATGTTATCATTTTGGTTTAAATGGATGGACAGGTAAATTGATAGGAGATAAAAAGATATGAGCTAGATAGATAGATAAATAGATGAGAGAGAGAGCGAGAGAGCGAGCGAGCGCGCAATAGAGAGAGAAAGCGAGCGAGAGGGAGAAAGCGCGAGCGAGAGGGAGCGCGAGAGAGAGAGAGAGAGAGAGAGAGAGAGAGAGAGAGAGAGAGAGATAGATAGATATATATTAAAATCCATTTGACAATAAGCATTCCCTTTATATAATTACTGGTATACTATGAATGCCGTCAGCTAGCAGTCCCAAGTTACGGAATCTTAACCCTTCTCGTTGACATGGTGCGCACCGACAGCAAGTGAAAGCCATGACTCGTCATACACCGTGAAATCAGAATTTGCTTTAAAAAATAAAAATAAAAAAAACATACACAACAAATGTGACTGTATAATGGTCTTTGAAGTCAACAGCTTTGTTACAATGTTACAATACTATCTCATATATATATATATACACACACACACACACACACAGATAATCAGTGGACAAGTTATAGTATAAGGCTGGATTCACACGAGCATGTTCGGTCCGTAAAGGACAGAACGTATTTCGGCCGCAAGTCCCGGACTGAACACACTGCAGGGAGCCAGGCTCCTAGCATCATAGTTATGTACGACGCTAGGAGTCCCTGCCTCGCTGCGGGACAACTGTCCCGTACTGTAATCATGTTTTCAGTACGGGACAGTAGTTCCACGGAGAGGCAGGGACTCCTAGCGTCGTACATAACTATGATGCTAGGAGCCCGGCTCCCTGCACTGTGTTCAGTCCGGGACTTGCGGCCGAAATACGTTCCATCCATTACGGACGTAACATGCTTGTGTGAACCCAGCCTAAGTTGTGCGATCTTTACTTCCAGTAACAGGAGAGGTTGTATGGACAACTTTAGCGAAAGTTGCAGTAGGGCGCACAAAACCAAATACTGGCAATTATTTGAAAAAATAAATCCCCCATTTAGAAATGATCTTGGTTCTTACATATTTTGTATTTCCATAGAGGACAACCACACGTTTGAGTGTGTTCTAAACTTGTCACCCAGCTTTCCACAGGCCCTGAACAGTATAGGAATCCGCATGATTATGCAGAGTAACATGCCACATGCATCCGATATCTTCCTGTAGTGTCATGTTAGTTTAGGCAGTTCTGTAATTCTAAAACAATATTTAAGAACCAGGAAGCTCAGGATGCACAATGCTACAAATAGGAGAGTGCTGCAGAGCATAAAATTGTGGGAAGACGCCAGAAATTAAATATTTTTTTAAAACCCGATAACATTAATCATTATCCTCCATGAGGATCACCGATAAAATTAGTAGGAATTCCACCAAATACGGAACAGAAGATCCTTATGGGCGCTGTCCCAATATCTGCAGTAATGTGAATCTGTCAGGACTGGATAAGGGGAGATAAATAATGAATGAACATTTCTGTCTTGCTATGAATCATTCTGGGTTACAATCTATTTTACCAGTGGTGGCATTTTGTTTAAAAAATTTAAAGGGGAAGTTCATGTTTAAAGGTGAACATACACATAAGGCTTCGTTCACATCCGCATCGGGACTCTGTTCATGGGTTCCATCGGACCTTTCCATCAGGAGAACCCATGAACGGAATCCAAACGGAAATCCGGTTCAGCTGATGTTCATCTTAGGCTTCGTTCACATCTGCGTCGGGACTCCATCAGGGCAATCCATGAACGAAATCCAAACTGAAACATATGGTTTCCGTTTGCCTCACCATTGATTTCATTGGTGACGGATCCAGTGCAAATGGTTTCCATTTGTCACCATTGTGTAAGGGTTCCGTCTTTTTGACGGAATGAATAGCGCAGTCGACTACGGTATTGATTCCGTTAAAACGACGGAACACTTACACAATGGTGAGAAACGGAAACCATTTGCACCGGATCCGCCACCATTGAAATCAATGGTAATGCAAACGGAAACCATATGTTTCAGTTTGGATTTCGTTCATGGATTCCCCTGACGGAGTCCCGACGCAGATGTGAACGAAGCCTAAGATGAACATCAGCTGAACCTGCCGATTTTAGCGGAACTGACTAAGCATCTAATGTGTATGGAGGTGTCCAGACTCCCCTCCAACGACTGATGACGAGGGAAAGAAGGATCTGCTATAGCCGTAAAAACCTCTTTAACCTCTGGGGACTTGGTACCTATAGTATTAAACCTCTGGGCAAGGTCCAGAGAAGTAGATTTTTGGGACCAGCCGAGGTCACGGACAACATACACAGCGTCCGGAGAAAGTTAAAGTAAGCAAAAGATGTACTTTTTCATTGGAGATGACTGTTAAAGAGTATGTACACTTTTGTAACCCCTTATTTTATTGCTCTAATTCATCTCAAATAAAAAAAATTAAGCAACTGCAAATAAGTTCCGATTAAAAATTTCTCTCCGTTTTGTGTACACATCTCCATTGCATGTCCATATTTATAAACTTTCCTCTACCTTCTATCTAGGTCAGTAAGAAGAGGAGGTAGCAGAGTAACATATGACTGTATAATCAGACCACACAGGGATTGTTTGTAGTCTATAATCATTATGGGTCGAATGGGAGCTGTATACACAAAACGGTAGAATATTTTAATTCCAGACTTTTTGCAAAGTTGCTTAATTATAAGCCAGATAAAAAAAATTGTTTGCAAATGTATACATTTACTTGGTATCTTTAAAATGTACCCCACTAAACACAATATATAAAAAAAAAAGCTAATAGAAGTGCGCAGCATCTAACCTTGGGAATGACCGATAATAAAATGTCAAAAAACAAAAATGAGCAAAATGAATTAACTAAACAACCGGTGAATCATTTTGATGACATTTTAGAGTCTTTGCAACAGCAATAACTGCTATATTAAAGGGGTTTTCCTATCTTAGACATGTACGGCATATCCACTTGATATTCCATAAATGTCTGATACATGCTGGACATTGTCCCACTAGGTGAGCCAGTCGCTGGCCACAGCATCCAGGTGGAGAATTACTGGAGAGCTATTGCGAATTACAGAAACAGCCGAGCTCGCGGTGCTATGCTGCTTGGATATCGCCCATTCACTCCTATGGGAAGCTCGGCTATTTCTGAAATTCCCGGCCACCTCCCCACTGGTTCTCTACCTGAATGTGGTGGCCAGTGGCAAGCTCACCTGGCAGGACAGGGTTGGGGGACCCCCATTTAGGAGATAAGTTTGGGTCCCAGAGGTGGGACCTGCATCTATCGGACATCCATTCTTTGGATATGCCATAAATGTCAAAGGTAGGAATACCCCTTTAAGTGAACAGTGGTACGTCTGAGCACTGCGCCGGAATTTTAATTACTGCTAGTTCTGTGTTGCGGATTATGATCCCTCATCTCGCTGTCGGTAAACTGTCTCCAAATGCACATCCTGATTTTATGGAGCTGAAATTTTCAACATTTTCCGTCTGTTTCATTTGCAACATTAGACGGAAAATAAAAGAAAGATCTGCACAAGCCCAAACAACCCGGCTCACACAGAATGTTACGAGAAATCACTCTAACAAATGACACCCACAGATTGTTCCCTGAAGTCCCAAACGATCAGCTGTAATCTTAAGGAGATTTGGCAGCAAGTGTTCAATTTCCCTGCAGCACCACCACAGGAGAAATTAAGTATTACACTGCACCCTTTGAAATCAAAGCACTATCTATGCAATGCACATGTCAGACCTCCACAGAACGCGGCCCCTTCATTGTTTATCCACACACAGTGACGTCCATGTGATGTGGATGCGCCTGGTACTTCAGCTCAGGCCTGTTCTCCTCAATGATCCGAGCTGCAGTACTAGACACAGTTACACTTGTACGGACTCTCTGTGCCTGGATACATAATGAAGTTGCTGCAGCCCTTCATTCTGCTGAATCAAGGGGATCCCAAGGGTCGGACTCTATCCGATCCTAAAGATAAACCATAAAGTGAAAATCCCTGAAAAAACTTTTTAATCCAATATCCAGTAATCCAGAAAATCTGATAATCCGGCAATTGTTTCCGGAACAGAACTGCAATATATTGTGGAATTTCACAATACCAGGAGCAGTAGACGGATCAAAGAGAACCCATTAGGAAATTCTTTAGATTTTGTCTTAACATTTTATTTCAGTTTTTTCTTTAAGGGCATTCTCTGACCATTCTTATAATCCAGAATATCGGATTGAATATCTACATACCACCATTTGTACAAAATTGCTTATTAAAATGATTTTCCAGGAATACACATTGATCAATTTGTGATCAGTGGAGGTTCAAACCCAGGGAATCCAGTCGATCAGCAGCGTATTAGCCCCTTTAATGTTTTTCTGCTGAGGTCGCACCCCCCACCGATCTACGGACAGGTTCCCCAGAAGAGCTGTGATTTATATGTAAGAGAAGTAAGGCAATGTTCACATTTGTAAATCCAGTCAGATTTAATGGCAAGAATAGTGTTGCATGCAGCGCTTTTATACTTGTCAAAACAACGAACACCACACCGGGACCCTGATGGACCCCATTGTAAGTCACTGGGGGCCATCACACACCAGTGGTATCTGTCGTATGACGGATCCAGCTCTGCGTTGTGGCTCTTATTATAAATGTCATCCATGCCACAGATGTGAACAGCCCCATAAGTATAATGCTGATAACATTGATTTATGGATGAGGACGGATACAGACAGAAGTAAAGCCGGGTTCACATGTGCGTTCGGTGTTTTCGTTGCTCTGCCGTCATAAGAGCAGAACAACAAAAATACCGGAAGCTCGGATTCTGTTGCATCACGGAAACCATCGGCGCTCTACATAACCCATTGACTTTATTGGGTTCCGTCAGGTCTCGGTCATGGTTTCCATCATTTTGCCGTATATATTTTGCCATTTTGTCCGGCAAAAACAACTAAATCTGTGACGGAAGCTCCAACGCAGATGTGAACAGCCCCTAAGACCTGAGATGCTGTTTACAGATCCATAACAGTGGAGATCATGAAAGTATCTTCCCACCTCCCCAGCAGATGTTTTGAACAGAGATGAAGCCATTGGTCTTGCGTCCCTGACCTCATCATTTAAAACGGTTTATTACATATGGCAACCTTGGTGCGCACAGAGCCAGTTACCCAGAAAGCCCTCAGTTAGGTTAATGTAGCGTGTCAATATTAGTTGCACCATGTGTTAGTTAATTTCTATCTGGTCCAATCTGTCAGCTGCATTAACTTGGTTTTGTGTCATAGAGTCGAACTGAACAGGTTACAACTACTCTACCACGCCATAGGTAAGCAACACAGACGTGTCACTCATTAAGACTCCACATTCTGTGATGAAATAGACACAATCCTGAAGGAAGAGAACATGAACGGGAGACTAGAGGTGTTGAGTTGTAAGATATGGGGTTCGTATTCCCGAGAGAATGGGTCTATTGGATTTTTGTAATGTATTTACTTTGTATTGTGTCTTTAAGTGCTGTCGTATGGCTACATTGCATTTTGGAGTTGTAGCTGTGTGTTGTATTTTCCCCCTAGGTAGGTGGCACTTGTGTCTTGGATGCCAAGATCTGGCAGCATGGGAAAGGACTACATGGACAGGGACAGGGTGTCTGACAACGAAGACGTCTTGTGCAATGGTTGTTGTTGGCGTTTATATAAATAAAGATGTTACTTAAACATTGGGGCCGGGATGTATGCCGCGGGTGCCATCATAGGCTGTGATCGTAAAGATCTGTAACAGGGTGATAAAGAATGCACGTGCGTGTGGTTAGAGGAGGAACGTAAAAGAAGACATTCAAGATTGTCAAATTGAAGAGCGACTTAGAAATAGCCGGGTCTCATACAATAGGTATATAAGGGCCTTCTTAGCAGTCAGCCACCACATTTCACAAAGGAGGCGATAGGCCCGAACTACAGACAGCCACCATCTTGAGGCCTACTAGCTCGACACACACTTGGCCCTAACGCCGCCGGTCACACGGAAAAACATGCCAGCTATCTTGCCAGTCTGCTCCACCTGTATATAGCTGTAACCACGTGATTTACCTCCTAAACCGAGAAGAATGTCTAGAATATTTGTGGCCGAATGCACCATCAGCAATGGCAAACGAAACGTACATATTGTAAAGCTGAAAGTAAAAGATAAAGTTGACGTGCTGATTTCCTAATTTCATCTTTTTCCGTGGCTTTTCTGCGGGCGCTTCACCATCACACTACAATCACCCCACATAACATCAAGACTGTCTTGCAGTGACACTTAATGTCTGTGTCCACCTTCGCAACCATTTTTGTTTATTGTTCAAATGAAGCTACTTTGCAAATAGTCTTCTAGTTACTATGCATCTCCATAGTAACAGGCAACAACCAAACTCTGTGCGGTCATACGTCCACGATCCTGCAGTCATACTTCCATCTGTCCCCTAACTTTTGCTGACATTTAGTAGGTTAGCTGGGCACAGGGGACAAATGGAAAAGAGTTGGACTGCAGGATCAGACTACACAGAGTTTGTTTGTTGTCTGTTACCAGGGAGACGCATAGGACTGCGTAGAAGCAGTCGAAAGAAAGCCATAGGAAATTTTGTTATTCAAGACTATTTTTACAGTTACTTTAGTTTTAATTTTAAACGCACAAGGGGAAGCTGCAGCTAGCGACACATTTCCACTGCAGTGACCCCTGCGACTTTTTGATGTTTTCTGCCACTCACGTTTTTTTTTTCAAAAAGGGGCGGCTTAGCAAGAAGGAGCGGCCCGAGAGATTTACTACAGTTTACACCAGATAACCGGCATCAATTAAAGCGAAAACCTTGAGTAGATTGACTATGTGGCGCATAGACAGCCGGAGATGCCTCTTAATAAATTTGTTGCATCTTAATCCTGGGGGCTCTAAGTTAAACGACAAAACAAAAACAAAAAAAGATAATTGGACAAAACCAGCACACTCTAGGTAAAGTAAATTAGTATCAAAAGAAATACAAAAATATTTATTAACTAAAAGTTAATCTGTAATAGATACAGTTTCCTTCAATGAAATATAACACTCAAAACCCAAGGAATAAGGATCTATTATGACAATTGAATTGGTTAAAAAAAAAACACAAAAGGTCAGCTGAAAAGATGGATATATCACAATAGATACTAAGCTCTACATTAAGCCCGGCGTATGAAACAACAGTCTTAGTAAATCTATCCCACAGAGTTAAAGAATAAAATTCTGTATGAATTAAGTCACCACTAGGGGGAGCTAAGGAGGTCACTGCATACTTGTTATACATTGAACTCCATAATAAAACAGTATGCACTGAGCTCCTAAGCTCCCCCTAGTGGTGGCTTAAGGCAGAACTTTATCATTTAACTCTATGTTTATGCAGGGGATTTAGAGAGTTCTGTATCACAAAAAAAAGCAAAGATCTGACCGCTATAAAGATATATTAAGAATAATCAGTGCGCAATGTTGGATATAAAAACTAAATTGTGTTGAAAAGTTGGAATCTGTTGCACCAGGACTTGTTCATCAGTTACAGTAAATGTTCATTTGGCCACACTAGTAGTCACAGGTTCACATACCGAACCTTCTCTGACCACGGCAATTCATTTTCATCATTGATTTATATACATAGCATTTCTTGTTGTTACACCTTACTAATCTAGTTTTTTGTAAAATGTATGAACTATTCTAAAGGGTTCACAAACTTTCTAGCGCCACAGAGTATACATATGAGATGCACAGGCCGGCCAATAGATTCAACTAAGAATTATTTCAGAAATCCAGCTCGAGCCTTTACTATAAATGAGCTGAGAAGAAGATTTCTTTATGCCGTTCCAGATACTTTTGGCAGTGCTGCACAGAACAAAGACCTGAGCGCAGTCGTCTGGAATATAAAGGTCTAAAAATAAGCTCCACATTGTCGGCTTGGACGTAGATTTCTTGCCTTAAGTGTTACCTTCATTCAATAAATACAAGTTAGCCGGGTAAACATATCACCTGACTCTCTCCTCTTTGGATAATACACTTAAAATTGATGTTCGGTGTCAACCTAATTACTATTATTCTGTTTGCTGCTGACCTTAGTGTCGCCAAGGGCAGAATACGGCACATTCTCATTCAGCATCGCAGCCAAGGCTCGCGGAATACTTTCTATTATATTTAGATGGAGACGGAGGTAATAACAAGTTCTAAATAGAAAAAACACAGAGGAGCCAATAAACCTATTGAGACACAATGTCCATGTAACGTAATTGTATTGGAAGCGCTATGACCGCATCATTCATTGGGCGGGATATAGAAATATGCAGATCATTATGCCCTAATAGCCCCATCAAACTCCTATCATGTTAGAATGGCGCCGTAATAAGCGCTACTTTCTCCTGTATTGCATATAGGCATTTGTATCGCCCAGATTGGAACACTACGCTTGTGCGGTCTACGCCTACAAATTGCTGCCACCATAATATTAGATTGAATATGCTCAGGAGAAACCACAGTTACGTTTTGAAACACTCAATGTGAAAACGCATCTGACCAAGACTTTAACCCCTTAAGGACCAGCCAATTTTGGCCTTGAGAACAGAACGTTTTTTTTATTTTTTCCTCTTTGCATCCTGGGCTCATAACTTTATTTTATTTTTTATTCGACGTAGCTGTATGAGACTTAGTTTTTTGCCGGACGAGTTGTACTCTATGTAGGTGCCCTTTTTTGGTACATTTACATTATTGTTTAATTTATATACATTTTTATTTGGGCAAAAATGCCCAAAAAAAAACAAACGGTTCCGAGGCAGTTTTCATAATTATTTTTTGTACAGCATACACCGATCATCATAAATGACCATATACATTTGTTGTGCAGGTTGTTACGGTCATGATACCAAATATGGGTATATCATTTTGGGACTTGTATTTAATAAAGTTTATTTAGCGTAAAAAAAAAAACAAATTGCATTTGTGTGTATTTTATTTACGGATTTTTTTATTTTATTTAGCATGACTTTTTTTTAAATTAATTTTATATATATATATTTTTTAATCCCATTCGGGATTTTTAGTTTGAATTTTTATTTTTTATCTTTAATGTACTGACATATATCTATATGCCAGTACATTAGCCTGTATACGGATAGTACACAGCCAGTTGTTAGGGCATACCTAAATATATGGTCACACAGCCCTGGGGTCCTTCAATGGACCCTAGGCGGTGTGTTCTTACAAATTTTATACCTGGATGTCACAGGGATTCCCTGTGATGCGATCAAAGGGGGGTCCCCCTCCTCATTTTCCTTTGAATCAGCTTTTTTTTTTTTTTATCAAATCTTTGTTTTATTGAAGATATATAACAAGATATACAACAAAAGAACATTCGTACATAGATCATGGGGAACCGTAGAAAAAACTTACGGCACGCAGGCCGAAGTTCTTTTCAATAATGACAATGCAGGATGAGAAACAATAAAGTAGAAACATTAGTAACTATAAACAGGTTACCCGTGTCATAACATGAGAAAATTAAGTCAAGAAGGTGATACAAGAGAGAAGCCTGATGTCATACAGAGTTTGAGAGAAAAGGAGTAGCGTTAGGGCCTTCCCATGTGGAGGGATTCTGTGCAATCGTAAGGTAAACAACTTCAGCCACCCCCCAAATATCATGAGGGGTAAGGGGAAACATAGGATGGGGAGGGATTAGAGGCATGGAAAGTCAACCACGGTGTCCACACCTTCAGATAGCCATCATGCTTTCTTAGCTCCCAGCTCAAGAGCTCCTCCATTCTGCCAACAGAGTCCATCTTATCTAACCACTCACAGAAAGTCGGGGGTGCGATCGATTTCCAGTGGAGTGGAATCAGTAGTTTGGCCACTGTAATCATTTGCGTTATCAGATCATTACGTTTCGGGTGGAAGTCTTGTGATGGAGCCCAGAGGAGGACAATTGGAGCCCCAAGGGGGAGGGTTTGTTTCGTAACTCTCTGAATTGTGTCAGCCACTTTATCCCAAAAGGGCTTGATTAAGGGGCAGTCCCACCAGATATGGGATAGGTTACCCACGTCAGCATTACATCTCCAACACTGGTTGGATGGGATCAAATTAATTTTGTACAGAAAATCTGGAGTTCTGTACCACCTGGTTGTGGTCTTAAAGGAGTTCTCCTGAATTTTAACACATCTAGAGAAGCCGAATATGTGCTTTAGAATAAAAGCCGTATCTTCTCTACTGAAGGTGACTTCTAGTTCCTTCTCCCAGGCTAGTAAAAAACTAGGCTTGGCAGCCTTTGAATCAGCTTTGATGGCGGCATTCAAGGGGTTAATGGTGAAGATCAGAGGCTTCTTTGACCTCCGCCGTTATAGCAGAGCTGTGGCTGGGTATCACAGCCATTACCCCGCTCTTGATGGTGTGAGCACACTTGCTGTGCCCGGGCAATCAGCATGACATACTTGTCATGACGAGGCAACGTCCAGTCGATCATTACGAGCATAGACGTCAAGCGTCGCTAATCAGTTAAAGGGGCGTCTGGAAAGAAACGTACACAGCGCCACATAGTGCAAGATAAACCTGATAGGTAGGGGAATTCGTAGTAATGGTAAGTTATTGCATCACCTAGGGTAGTTTGTACTGCCAGGTACAACTTCAGGATGTAGGCAGTGGTAAACAAGGTTGCAGCTTTCAATATCCAGATGCCGGCATCAAATATATTGTGCCGCGAGAAATAGCAATTTTAAAAGGTATATATTTTTGAAAAAATATATATATTAAAAGTGGATATAGGAAAGCGCTACTCAAAGGAAGGATAGGCAGAGTGATAATAATGGGTGGATTTATTTTGCAAAGAAGGGCAACGCGTTTCAACACAGAACCTGCGTCTTCATCAGGCCAAAAAAGCCTGGGATCCTCATCAATTAAATCACAGCAGAGAGCAGATAGAAAGAGTGGGGCAAACTGAGTAAAACACTGGCACACATGCCGTGCGCAACATGTATGAAGAATTTTAGACACTTTTAGCACCGCACTAAAAAAGTAGGTGTGGTGTAAAGCAAATAGAGGTGGGGTTTAAAGAAAAGGAGTGTGTCTGTAAGGTGCCAAATTGCACCAAAATTTTACTACCAAAAAATGGTCTAAAGTAAACCAACCAAGGGGTGGCGTAAAGTTAGACAAAAAGTAACTAACATGTCTAGTAAATTCGCGCCAAATTCATCATACAGCGATGTCACTATAAAACATTTGGTGCAATTTCTGCCTACCTGGTCTACTTTTAAGCTGTATAAAATTGAGTATTGATAAATCTGCCCCAGTATCTCGAATTCCTGGAAGACCCAGGACCCATTGATTTCTGTTGAAACGGTGTAATGCTCAATTTCTCCTGTGTTGGTGCTGCAGGGAAATTGAACACTTACTGCCAGGTTTTCCCAGATTACAGCTGATCGCTAGGGTCCCAACAGCAGGACACCCCATACTCAGCTTATTTTCAGGAGATCCTGCTAAGAAAAAAGGATTGAATAAAGTGGACAACCCCTTTAAGAATGGATATAATTTAGGAAAACTATTGCTACCAATTATTTCTATCGGAAATAAAATTTCTCTCATAAAATTATTCTGAAGTAATGAACTTTATGACTCTACAGCAGACAATTTACTACGTTTTTTCCAGTCTTTGACTTGCGCGGACACAGACAGACCGGGTTCATGGACCTAAAAAGATATTTTGTGCTGGGATTACTGATTAAATTGTACTAATGGTTTTGTGCGGCCTGATCTTTATGATACATTTTATTACTGTGTGTGGGAATACCTTTGCTACCATGGCAATTTATGTCATCCCTAAAAAAGAGAAGATTCTGTTAAGGCTCTCGCATAAAGCTGACTTGTGTTTCAATCTTTTGTGGTCTGCACCGGATTACGTGAGATGGAATAACGAGATAATACTCATCTGAGCCAAGAGGTAAAAAAATACAGCAAAGGTTTCCACCATCCAGAATCATCTCAGCCCGTGCGTCATGTGTTGATTCATCATCCTTTTATTAAATTTCATATCACTACTAAATACCTATTTATACGGGTTTGTAATTTGAACAGATCCACAACTAATAAAATATTTTATTGTCTTAAATCTTAAACTTGAATAACATGGTGCCGCTGCAATTGGATATGGGGCAACTTTCTAACATACACGCCATTGTAATTCTGAATTTTCGACCCCATGACAAGGGGAATGGTAACATTCAGTTGTTAATTTATTCATACATTTCTAGGAGGAATAACAGAGGAATAAGGCAATGTAGAGCTCAAAGAAAACATGTTCCAGAATTGTTATTTAATAGGGAATACAAGTACTGTATGTACTAAAAGAGTATAGAGTGCTATGGACCTGGTATAACCTGGGCATCTTCTGCTATATAATTACATAAGTTATACATCTTCTTGTATATAGTGATATGGAGCATGCTGGTATAACCTGGGTATCTCCTATATATAAATTATATATGTACAGCTGGTATAAGTTATACATCTTCTTGTATATAGTGATATGGAGCATGCTGGTATAACCCGGGTATCTTCTGTATATAATTATATATGTACAGCTGGTATAAGTTATACATCTTCTTGTATATAGTGATACGGAGCATGCTGGTATAACCTGGACATCTTCTGTATGTAATTATATATGTACAGCTGGTATAAGTTATACATCTTCTTGTATATAGTGATATGGAGCATGCTGGTATAACCTGGGTATCTTCTGTATATAATTATATATGTACAGCTGGTATATGTTATACATCTTCTTGTATATAGTGATATGGAGCATGCTGGTATAACCTGGGTATCTCCTGCATATAATTATATATGTACAGCTGGTATAAGTTATACATCTTCTTGTATATAGTGATATGGAGCATGCTGGTATAACCTGGGTATCTTCTGTATATAATTATATATGTACAGCTGGTATAAGTTACACATCTTCTGGTATATAGTGATATGGAGCATGCTGGTATAACCTGGGTATCTTCTGTATATAATTATATATGTGCAGCTGGTATAAGTTATACATCTTCTTGTATATAGTGATATGGAGCATGCTGGTATAACCTGGGTATCTCCTGCATATAATTATATATGTACAGCTGGTATAAGTTATACATCTTCTTGTATATAGTGATATGGGGCATGCTGGTATAACCTGGGTATCTTCTGTATATAATTATATATGTACAGCTGGTATAAGTTATACATCTTCTTGTATATAGTGATATGGAGCATGCTGGTATAACCTGGGTATCTTCTGTATATAATTATATATGTACAGCTGGTATAAGTTATACATCTTCTTGTATACAGTGATATGGAGCATGCTGGTATAACCTGGGGATCTTCTGTATATAATTATATATGTACAGCTGGTATAAGTTATATATCTTCTTATATATAGTGATATGGAGCATGCTGGTATAACCTGGGTATCTTCTGTAGATAATTATATATGTACAGCTGGTATAAGTTATACATCTTCTTGTATATAGTGATACGGAGCATGCTGGTATAACCTGGGCATCTTCTGTATATAATTATATATGTACAGCTGGTATAAGTTATACATCTTCTTGTATATAGTGATACGGAGCATGCTGGTATAACCTGGACATCTTCTGTATGTAATTATATATGTACAGCTGGTATAAGTTATACATCTTCTTGTATATAGTGATACGGAGCATGCTGGTATAACCTGGGTATCTTCTGTATATAATTATATATGTACAGCTGGTATAAGTTATACATCTTCTTGTATATAGTGATATGGAGCATGCTGGTATAACCTGGGTATCTTCTGTATATAATTATATATGTACAGCTGGTATAAGTTACACATCTTCTGGTATATAGTGATATGGAGCATGCTGGTATAACCTGGGTATCTTCTGTATATAATTATATATGTGCAGCTGGTATAAGTTATACATCTTCTTGTATATAGTGATATGGAGCATGCTGGTATAACCTGGGAATCTTCTGTATATAATTATATATGTACAGCTGGTATAAGTTATACATCTTCCTGTATATAGTGATATGGAGCATGCTGGTATAACCTGGGTATCTTCTGTATATAATTATATATGTACAGCTGGTATAAGTTACACATCTTCTTGTAAATAGTGATATGGAGCATGCTGGCATAACCTGGGTATCTCCTGTATATAATTATATATGTACAGCTGGTATAAGTTACACATCTTCTTGTATATAGTGATATGGAGCATGCTAGTATAACCTGGGTATCTTCTGTATATAATTATATATGTACAGCTGGTATAAATTATACATCTTCTCACATATACTGTAGTGATATGGACCATGCTGGTATAACCTGGGTATCTTCTGTATATAATTATATATGTACAGCTGGTATAAGTTATACATCTTCTTGTATATAGTGATATGGAGCATGCTGGTATAACCTGGGTATCTCCTGTATATAATTATATATGTACAGCTGGTATAAGTTATACATCTTGTATATAGTGATATGGAGCATGCTGGTATAACCTGGGTATAGACTGTATATAATTATATATGTACAGCTGGTATAAGTTATACATCTTCTTGTATATAGTGATATGGAGCATGCTGGTATAACCTGGGAATCTTCTGTATATAATTATATATGTACAGCTGGTATAAGTTATACATCTTCTTGTATATAGTGATTTGGGGCATGCTGGTATAACCTGGGTATCTTCTGTATATAATTATATATGTACAGCTGGTATAAGTTATACATCTTCTTGTATGTAGTGATATGGAGCATGCTGGTATAACCTGGGTATCTCCTGTATATAATTATATATGTACAGCTGGTATAAGTTATACATCTTCTTGTATATAGTGATATGGAGCATGCTGGTATAACCTGGGTATCTAATGTATATAATTATATATGTACAGCTGGTATAAGTTATACATCTTCTTGTATATAGTGATATGGAGCATGCTGGTATAACCTGGGTATCTCCTATATATAATTATATATGTACAGCTGGCATAAGTTATACATCTTCTTGTATATAGTGATATGGAGTATGCTGGTATAACCTGGGTATCTTCTGTATATAATTATATATGTACAGCTGGTATAAGTTATACATCTTCTTGTATATAGGGATATGGAGCGTGCAGGTATAACCTGGGTATCTTCTGTATATAATTATATATGTCCAGCTGGTATAAGTTATACATCTTCTTGTATATAGTGATATGGGGCATGCTGGTATAACCTGGGTATCTTCTGTATATAATTATATATGTACAGCTGGTATAAGTTATACACCTTCTGGTATATAGTGATACGGAGCATGCTGGTATAACCTGGGTATATTCTGTATATAATTATATATGTACAGCTGGTATAAGTTATACATCTTCTTGTATATAGTGATATGGAGCATGCTGGTATAACCTGGATATCTTCTGTATATAATTATATATGTACAGCTGGTATAAGTTATACATCTTCTTGTATATAGGGATATGGAGCGTGCTGGTATAACCTGGGTATCTTCTGTATATAATTATATATGTACAGCTGGTATAAGTTATACATCTTCTTGTATATAGGGATATGGAGCATGCTAGTATAACCTCAGTATCTTCTGTATATAATTATATATGTACAGTTGGTATAAATTATACATCTTCTCACATATACTGTAGTGATATGGACCATGCTGGTATAACCTGGGCATCTTTAGAGCTGGTATAATTTATATATTTTCTATACAGTCATATTGACCAAGTAAAGTAAAGATAATGCATTAAGTTTACCCGCAGTTCTATGCTAAATAGAAAACTTAGCGCTGCTATATCTAACCAACTGAGCTCTGCCACAAGTTAGTATATAGTGTATACTTAAAGAGGCTCTGTCACCAGATTTTGCAACCCCTATCTGCTATTGCAGGTGATCGGCGCTGCAATGTAGATTACAGTAACGTTTTTATTTTTAAAAAACGAGCATTTTTGGCCAAGTTATGGCCATTTTTGTATTTATGCAAATGAGGCTTGCAAAAGTCCAACTGGGCGTGTTTAAAGTAAAAGTACAACTGGGCGTGTATTATGTGCGTACATCGGGGCGTGTTTACTACTTTTACTAGCTGGGCGTTCTGACGAGAAGTATCATCCACTTCTCTTCAGAACGCCCAGCTTCTGGAAGTGCAGACACAGCGTGTTCTCGAGAGATCACGCTGTGACGTCACTTCCCCAGGTCCTGCATCGTGTCAGACGAGCCGGCACCAGAGGCTACAGATGATTCTGCAGCAGCATCGGCGTTTGCAGGTAAATCGATGTAGCTACTTACCTGCAAACGCTGATGCTGCTGCAGAATCAACTGTAGCCTCTGGTGCCGATGTGGCCGACACGATGCAGGACCTGTGAGTGACGTCACAGATCTGCACTGCCAGAAGCTGGGCGTTCTGAAGAGAAGTGGATGATACTTCTCATCAGAACGCCCAGCTAGTAAAAGTAGTAAACACGCCCCGATGTACGCACATAATACACGCCCAGTTGTACTTTTACTTTTCAACACGCCCAGTTGTACTTTTGCAAGCCTCATTTGCATAAATACAAAAATGGCCATAACTTGGCCAAAAATGCTCGTTTTTTAAAAATAAAAACGTTACTGTAATCTACATTGCAGCGCCGATCTGCTGCAATAGCAGATAGGGGTTGCAAAATCTGGTGACAGAGCCTCTTTAAGTGGTGGTTTTAATAGCAATTTAACAAGCCTCTCGGAAAGTCATAAATTCTCCTAAAATCCTAATTAAATGAACATTTTATGAGCCATTATTTTTTCCTGCTGAGCATGTTGAAACGAAATGACAGCTCTGGACACATTGAATCTGGAGAACTTACAATCTAACGTCTGGTGCCTGACAATGGATAATGAAATGACATCTTGTGTTACTGTATCCTGACACCGGGCCCCGCGGGACTTAGAAAGATCAATTTGCTTCATGTTTCTACTAACATTTAAATTGATATTGATTTCCTAGCGCAACTATCAGAATAATCAGAGACGTCACAATACGCACTTTGTTTCATACAAAGTGAAGGACAGATGATTTGCCAACCTGAGAGTCCTCAGTTACGGAAGCGCGAACTCACGGCGAATTGTCTCCTTTTTTTCTGGGTCATCAGAGTCTCTCATTGCCCAAAACTATAGAAACAAAACGGGCAGTTACCCTAATAAACACAATGGGACAGATTTATCAGTTTTATCATAGGGACAGGTTTCGGAGCTGTGTAAAAACACACTAATTTAAAGGGGAATTCCACTCGACACATACAATTGTCTATATATCAGAAAATCAGAAGTTAGAGCAGCAACCAAAATTTGGTAAGTGTGTTACATTTACTTACAGAGATATTGGCATTTTTCTGTGTTGTTGTTGGTGGCCATATTGGCAATAGTGACAACAGGAAGTGCAGCCATATTGATTGTCTCTTTTGAATTAGCTTATTAAAACCTGATGGGACAACGGTCTTCTTGTTATTGAATGAACATGGTGGAAAACGGAGAAGCTAGTTCTAGGGTGACAACCAATATGGATGCACTTCCTAATTTCACTTTAGAAAAAAAAATGACATTAGAAATGTGTATGGACTACCCCTTGTGAACTAATCCAAGCAGGCACACATGGCCCTGGAGAGCGATTATTGGAGAAACAAACACAAGACTGAGACATGAAAGAGGGGCAAAAGATAGTAGGCAAGTGCCTGTGAATACCTGTATTCAGGCTGGGTGACTGGGTGACCAGAAGACTCCAAAATGGCTGGCTATGGTTGCAGTTTCCTATCCCCAATCAAAACAGTGAGAGCAACTCTGGAGCACAAACTGCTGCTCTAACATGGGAAATAGTGTGTGAACTAAGAGAAGAATATTCACAAGCAAACAAAGATTATTTGGGCGGCAAGGTGGCAAGTTAAGGTCACAGTTTTACGATTCCAAAAGTGATTGCTATTTTCCCTTTCTAAACAATAAATAAGTTAAGTGTGAATACGCCTTATGTGCGCTGCGGATGACTGCTCCTTCCAAAAATATCTGTTTATAGCAAAGAAAGGAGGAAAAACTATTTTTATTTACTAAATCTAATTACGTCCTCCAGAGTGATAGCAAATCACGGAGCCTCCGCTCCGTGACTCAGCCGCTCCGTGACTCCTTAAAAGAGTGGACTAAAAATACAAATATAAGGAATTATGTAAAAGTTTAACTTCTCGCCCATTCACTGATGCTACATATGCGATTCTCTATTGTGATACCTTTATTTTATTACCTTAATTATATGCAAAAATGTGCTCTCGCTCCAGCTCTGAAAATTTTATTACACATCTTGATTACAGGATAGAAAGGGTCGTACATAAAAATCATAGGGTCCCATAGTAATACTCAGAATAGGCTCCACCCGCTACTGTGAGCTCCGCCTTTATTGAAATAAATTCTCTGCTGATTAATTTCATAAAATATCTGCAGAGATCAGCTCCTCTTTTCTGATTTGATAAATGATAGAATTTGGGCTGCATGAAGCCACCACTAGGGGGAGCAAACATTTATATAGCTGTATACATTTGTATGTAGTGAGCTCCATCTAGTGTATGGAATTAGAAGGGAAAGCAGTTCAGTGCCAGAACTCCTTCCACCAAAGGCCTCGAAGTATTTTTGTGACCTGCTTTGTATAGTAGGTGTGCTACTGACCTGCTTTGTATAGTAGGTGTGCTACTGAGGATACTAGGTACAGAGCCAGAGTGGCCACAATACGGATGCTAAAATTCAGCCTTATTATTTGCTGACAATATAGTCAATGTTAATCAAAGGTGGAGCTCCCCTTTAAAATGACTTCTTACAGGAATTTCTCTTTACATTTGATATCCGCTCAGCTCTTTTGCTCTGTTGACAATGAATAATTAAAACCATGCTATAAATTGTCAACTAACTTGGATGCAGCGATTTCTCACAGCGGGCCCCTGTTGTTAGCAGGAAACATGTCTAAAACAATTAATCGTTTAAAAAACAAAAAAAATCTGCGACAATTAAAACGGAGTCTGATGACATAAAGACGCAATTGGCTGCTGTTACTTTTTGTGTTACTTCCAAGGAGAGGTTGACAATTGACAGTTCATTGTATTGTTCATGAATACACAATGGACTCCGGGATTTTTAGACAGACCTTCCTAGCTTGAATCTTTTAATCAATACACTCCTGCTGTGTGTGTAAGTGCCCAATTATACCCGCAAAAGACACGGGCGAGATCTTCTATTTACCTATTGCCATCATCGTCCAGCTGCTTTCTTTTATATTTTCTATTTGCTGGCTTTGACATGGCACATCATAAAGCAGCTAGGGCTTGGGAACACTCTACCTTTAGATGTAACTCTTGCTAGGTTTTGGACTAGGATTTTTTTTTTGAATGAGATTTGCATACAATTGGGGAATTTATCAATAGATCTGCACGGATTTAAAAAATTTGGGCAAAAATGTACGCCTTTTCTCGGCACTCGCCAGTTTTGAAAAGTGAAGGGGGGTTACTTTTTTGACAAATGTATTAATACTAAAGCCAGAAAATGGCACAAATTTTGGTGAAAATCTACCCCTACTCGTAGCAAGTGCAGATTTAACTTTCTGACTTTAGGACAGTGGAAAATAAGCCAAATTTTATGACGTAAATAAATTTGGCGCATTTTATTGCAAAGCACTTTTGTTTCTAGACTTGCGTGTGAATCTCACGTCCTAATAAATCTGCCCCAATGTCTATAAAAAGCACCGCCTATGAACCCCCATCACCATTTTTAAGTTAACTGAATAATTCATTTTTCATTTTAGAGGCTGAAAACCCAACACGACCAGGGCCAATTCTAGCTTTTCTGCTGCCTGAGGTGAAAATTGAACTGGCGCCCCTCAGATTTTGATTGACGTCCCCCTGGCTGTTCTACATCCCTACCAGCCTCCTCAAACACTTGCGGATGCGCCATTGCCTTGTACTCCTCTGGCATGTGCAGTGCAGTGCAGTGATGAAGCCGGGCAGAGTAAACTTCGATGCACGGTGCGTGCCCAAGTAGTACAAGGCAATGGCGCATCCGAGAAAGTTGTCTTAGCCAGGAGGATGTCAATCAAACAGGGAAAGTTGGGTTTGGAGTCAGGACTATGTGACTCTTCAGGATAGCGGCACCGCCCCATGACCCTGTAATGAGAAATTAGCATATAGTGAGCGCCGTTTTAAAAGTTGATTTTATCTGAAAAAAACATACATTTGGAAATATTGTCAGGTCATGTATTACTGCATGGTGGCGGTCGGTTCAAGGGGTTAAAACTACCAGACAGGTTCCCATTTAATATACAATGAATTGAAAACAACTCCAACTAAACTGCAATTTTATTATAAATATATCCTATGTAATTACTTCACCAAAACCAAGCACTGAAATATATACAGTACCAGAACAAAGCTCAGTACATATATACAGCACCAGAACAAAACTCAATACATAGATACAACATCAGAAACAAGCCCATTACATAAATACAGCCCCAGTACCAAGCTCATACATCTATACAGCACCAGAACAAAGCTCGGTACATATATACTGCACATATATACAGCACCCGAACCAAGATCAGTACATAAATACAGCCCCAGAACCAAGCGCTCTACATATATACAGCACAAACACAAATACAGATAAATTTAGTGCGACCCCTGCCGTATAGGTGTGTACGGCGTAAAACTACAGGTCCCAGCATGGCCCGAACAATGGTAAGGATATGCTGGGAGATGCTGTTTCACAAAAAAAAAAAAAGCATATCAATCATACCACCCATCATCTCGCTGCAGATCATACAGTGACTACATTACTGATTAGAGGCAGAATAAACATTTACATTAAGGGACTCACCAGTGACGTCTCAGATTCTAATTATTTTTCTCTTTTCACCTCCATCCGGTCCAGACCTCTATGATTACTTTTCCCGGCCACAACCCATATATGCAGATGTCTTCAGCTTCTCCCCTTTAAAATATTTCTGCACCTATAAATGAAGATAAAATTCTCATCGCCCCTAAATATAATAGCGCCACAAACTGCACCTCTAATTATAATAGCGCCATACACGGTGTACCAGATTATAATAGTACCATACTCTGTGTCCCACGCACACCGTGCCCCCTATAGATAGTGCCCTCATACAGAAGGACTTGCCCCGCCAGTCAGCGCCTTTCAACAACGGAAGTGGCGTTTTCGCGTCATTGCGCCTCTAGCGTCATTGAAAGGCGCTGATTAGCAGGGCAGCATGACTTGCCTCGCCAATCAGCACCTTTCAACAACGGAAGCGGCGTGTTGGCGTCATTGCGCCGCTAGCGTTGTTGATAGGCGCTGATTGGCGGGGCAAAACATTTTGCCCTGCCAATCAGCGTAATTGTAAGGCGCTAAATGGTCGGGCATTCAAAGCTTATGCATGTAACTGTATCTGCGTACTATCGACGCAGGTACAATTAGTGAAAGAGGGAGTGGCGGCGGCAGGTTTCAGTGGCGCCGCCACCCCCTCAGAGAGGCAGCAGGGCGCCGCCTGAGTTGAGAAGCTCATCTCACCTCATGGATGGTGCGGACCTGAACATGACCTAATCCTACTCACACAGGTAAGAGTTTGTTACAATGCATCAATCTAGCTAAGAGCAATTTGTCCTGGAGAGGAGTAAAATACGTGCCACTGTTGTGTTTAGGTCACCAGGGTTTATTAACACTGATATACACCTAAGTATACTAGGTCATGAAATGTGTCAGATGTAAATGAGAATGTTCCCATTCACTGACAGCAAGCAGAGAGCTTGAAAATGGTGAATAAGTGACAGATAAAGTATATCAGAAAGTTATAGAACATTCGATGTTCACATCGAAAACACACATAACTGATAATATCTTTCAGTGGTTTTGGTGCAACTTTCTAATTCGTTTTTATTAAAAATGATTGTTACTTTTTTGAGATAAAGCTGTTTTGTATCCTGTATACAGAGAAGCTGTATCAAGCGCTGAATCCTGTATCCGTCAGGACAGCGGCACATCGATCACATGAACTAAGATGTAATCGGTAACAGATCGATAATCTTTAATAAAAATAAATTAGAAAAGTGGCACTAAATACAACACAATATATATATGTATAACACACTTCCACAGGTGTACAAAGTAGGACTCCCCTCCAGACTCATTATTTGACCTTTGATATTATTTTTAGTTTTTACGATTCTTTTCTACTATTGCAGTTCATTCACTCTACATATGACCAAGGCTGAGATTTTCCAACCAGGACAATTACAATTTTGATAGACAAAGGTTTGTCGCCTGTTAATTTTACAAACCATGGTCGTCCGAAATTGCCAAAATCTGCCATTTCAGTTGACTTTTCTCTTATGTGTACGGCAAGCTTAAGGTTTTGTTTCATTTATATGTAAATATATATAGATAGTATTTAGGTATTCCTGAGCATCTTACAGATTGTCCTATATGCCTGAGGAAGTGACCCTGCACTACAAAACGCGCTGTAAATAAAGATTACTCCATCTTTTACAAGGTGAGTGGTTTTCCTCATTTATTCATCACATATAAGTGGATTTCACAGAGAGGAGCACACATTTCTATTTCTCTCTATTTTTCTGCATCAGTACTGACGGTGCTGCTGGTATATGCTACTGGCTGTGTGAGTGAGCTGCCTACTATATACATACAGTAAATGCCTACTGAGAAGGTTTTAGAAAATCATTATAAGCTGAAGGGTTCTTTCTTTTTTTGGGCTTTTCTGGTTCTCTACCTTCAGAGTTGTTTAAACCTTTTCTTCTGTACTCCTATAGACAGGAATATAATTACTTTATTACTGCCCCTAATGGAAAACAATAACTACTAGAATACTGCCCCCTATGTATACGAATATAACTACTATAATACTGCCCCTATATACAAGAATATAACTACTATAATACTGCCCTCTATATACAAGAATATAACTACTATAATACTGCCCCCTATATACAAGAATATAACTACTATAATACTGCCCCCTATATACAAGAATATAACTACTATAATACTGCTCCTATATATAAGAATATAACTATTATAATACTGCTCCTATATAAAAGAATATAACTACTATAATACTGCCCTCTACAGTATATACAAGAATATAACTACTATAATACTGCCCCCTATGTATACGAATATAACTACTATAACACTGCCCCTATATACAAGAATATAACTACTATAATACTGCCCTCTACATATAAGAATATAACTACTATAATACTGCCCTTTATATACAAGAATATAACTACTATAATACTGCCCCTATATACAAGAATATAACTACTATAATACTGCCCCTATATACAAGAATATAACTACTATAATACTGCCCCTATATACAAGAATATAACTACTATAATACTGCCCCTATATACAAGAATATAACTACTATAATACTGCCCCCTATGTATAAGAATATATATACTATAATACTGCTCCCTATGTACAAGAATATAACTACTATAATACTGCCCCTATATACAAGAGTATAACTACTATAATACTGCCCCCTATGTACAAGAATATAACTACTATAATACCGCCCCTATATACAAGAATATAACTACTATAATACTGCTCCTATATACAAGAATATAACTACTATAATACTGCCCCCTATGTACAAGAATATAACTACTATAATACCGCCCCTATGTACAAGAATATAACTACTATAATACCGCCCCTATATACAAGAATATAACTACTATAATACTGCTCCTATATACAAGAATATAACTACTATAATACTGCCCCCTATGTACAAGAATATAACTACTATAATACCGCCCCTATATACAAGAATATAACTACTATAATACTGCCCCTATATACAAGAATATAACTACTATAATACTGCTCCTATATACAAGAATATAACTACTATAATAATGCCGCCTATATACAAGAATATAACTACTATAATACTGCCCCCTATATACAAGAATATAACTACTATAATACTTACCCTATATACAGGAATATAACTACTATAATACTGCCCCTATATACAAGAATATAACTACTATAATACTGCCCCTATATACAAGAATATAACTACTATAATACTGCCCCCTATATACAAGAATATAACTACTATAATACTTCTCCTATATACAAGAATATTACTACTATAATACTGTTCCTATATACAAGAATATAACTACTATAATACTGTTCCTATATACAAGAATATAACTACTATAATACTGTTCCTATATACAAGAATATAACTACTATAATACTGCCCCCTATATACAAGAATATAACTACTATAATACTGCTCCCTATATACAAGAATATAACTACTATAATACTGCTCCTATATACAAGAATATAACTACTATAATACTGCCCCCTATGTACAAGAATATAACTACTATAATACTGCCCCCTATATACAAGAATAGAATAACTAATCCAATATATGTCCTTGAGTCGTCCTCTATCAAGATAAAATTCTAATCAGCCATTTATAAGTTACATCTGCTTCTTCCAATGCTAATAGCTGCTATTACAGGCCCAGTAGGGGTTGTCACCCAGCTTTTTTATGGGAGCCTAGATATCTCCCCTGCTCCCCAATCTAATGAGGATATCCGGAAAAGCTGGGTGACAACATTTGGAGAGACTATAATGGCCGCCATGCTGGATGTCACAAAGATTCCCCAGAAACAGATACAGCGTGGTGGAATAGGTGTCTGAACTGATGAAATCTGAAGGACCTATATTTATAGAAGATTCTAGAAAACCCCTTTAAGTCATGCTCTTAGGTCACAGACAGATGGAAAACCTTTTTAGAATTAAAATTTGCATAATGTATGAAGAGAAGTCATAAATCTGTTAAAAACATCAACGTGTCTTGTATTTTTATACTAGAGCAATGACCTGAGGAGCGCGGGACGTGAGACATGTCATTCCTATAATTATTAGGGTAAAATAATGAATTCTTTCATCCTCTTAACATATAGGCAGAAAGGGAGAATTTCATTCCATTAGACATAAATCAGAGGAAGAAACGTCCCCTCTGAACTGTGAGAACGTCTCTGTACCTCAGGTATTATAATGATCATTTCATAAAGGGAAATTAAATCTACATCTACTTATCCTAATGGATGATCATTTCAAAAAGAAGGAAGCAGGCCCAGTGAAATTGTGTTCCTGTCACAAAGGGTAGGAACCCACATGGCGTGTGCTGGGCGGACATGCTGCGTCAACCTGCGCTGCGTATCCGCCCTGAACACCGCAGCAAATGCTGCCCGTAAAATCTGCGCACTGCCCGCCTCCTGGGATGACGTTGTAGATCATGTGACCGCTGCAGGCTGTGATTGGCTGCAGCGGTCATATGGGATGAAACGTCATCCCAGGAGGCCAGACTGGAGAAGAAGCAGGGAACTCTGGGCAAGCATAAAGTTTTTTTTTCTTACTTGCGATTTTTGGGGCGGAATCGCTGTGATCCCGCCGCAAATGTCGCAACACACACCACTTTGTTGCGGGTTTAAGCGCACCATTGAATCCAATGGGAAAGCCCGCAACAGAAGAGCCGCGATTCCGCAGCATTAATTGACATGCTGCAGTTGAGGAAACCGCACCGCAGGTCAATTTATGTGCGTTTTTTTCGGCGGCTTTTTTGTTTAAACCTCACCCACACTGCTGCTACTGTAATATGCTGCAAATTTTCCGTAATTAATAAGTTGTGGAAAATCCCCAGCGTTTATGCCATGTATGTTCGTACCCATAATGTGTATTGCCTGCCTTTAATAGCCTCCAATGGGAGTAGTAGTCCCATATATGGAGTTGACAAAGGGTATTTGTGAGTAGCATTGTCATGAGCTGCCATTTTGATTAACCGTAGACCTCAGCCGAGGTTTGATGGGGAGGGGTGAAATTCTAGAAGTATAAATAATTAAAGGGGTTTTCCAAGACCAAAATAAAATTATCTAAAGTCAGGGAATGTGATAAAATTACAAAAGAAACCATACTCACCTGGTATACCCCCCCCCCCCACCGCTCTGGTGGTCCAATGGTCTTTGTTCATTTTATTACTTTTGTTGACCAGCTTAGACCCGCTGAAACTCTACTATGTCGCAGATGTGGCCAAAAACGGCAGATAAAATAGCTCAAGCAAAACTATTTTGTGTGGTAAAATGATGGACACCATGACGGAAATAGAATAGACCCCATTTTAGTGAATGGGGTCCATCGGGTGTAATTGGTGTCCATCATGCAACAAATCCATCACTTTTGTTATTCTGCTCCTGTGACGGAGCAGAACGATGAAAATGAACAACACAAATGTGAACAGAGTCTATGTTTTCGTGATGTGCAGCAGTTCCCCTCTTCATGCATCCCATGATTTTATTTGCCTCGGCAGCAGCTGCCTGACACTAGTTGCTACAGTTAAAGGGGTATTCCCCTCTTATAAAGTGATTACATATCGCAAGGATATGCCATCACTTTATGATCAGTGGGATACGACCTCTGGGACTCTCCACTGATCCTGAGAATGAAGGGGCCGCAGCACTGACTTATTGCTGTTTGTTCTTGCAGCACTTCGGCCACCCACTGTACAGGGAACTGCAGCATTCATTTTAATGGTGCCGTCTTCAGCTCCCTGCACAGCCGGGTGGCTGGGAACGCTGCTGTGGAGGTAAAACTTAGAATCGCTGCAGCCCCTTCATTCTCTGGATTGGTGAAAGTCCTCACAGATTGGACCAAAGTGATAGCAATATGCTATAACCTTATAAGATGGAATGACCCTTTAAGTTTACAGTTGACTAAGTCCATGGTGCCAGATTATCAGACATCTCGAAACAGAAATTATGGACAAACAAAAATAAATTCACAATAGATATCCAGGACTCCAAATTCAGTTCTGCTATATCTGTATTTTCATCCCACATAAAACTGGATGACAAAACCTTTCAGAAAATTTGGAAAGAAATCAAGTTCTATCCTAAGAAATGCCATTTACTGAATCCTATACTTTTCTCTTAAAGGGTATGTCCACCTAACCCCTTACTTCTTACTGAAGGAACGCTAGCAAAGAGTAGGGGACAGATGGAGAGAATTATGACAGTATTCAGGATCAGACTGCACAGGATTTGTTTGTAGACTGTAACCATGGAGACACATACGTCTGCATAGAAGCTGTAGACACAAAATGTTGTCATCCTTAAATAAGACTTTTTGCAAACTTAATTTTTATTTGAAATATTTTTAAGCATGTAAGAAATTGTTTGCAAATGTGCATATAGCCTTTAAAGCTTTACCCTTTCTCAGTCCTAGAATTGGGTCTTTTCTGTGAAAATCAGGATAGTTGGACTGTGGGTAATGTGTAAACAAATAATTATTCAAATTTTTGGACTTTTTTTTATATAGTGCCATATAACACACTCAGCTCTGCTACATCTGTATTTTTGTCCTACACAGAACTGTATGACAAACCCAGCAGAATCTATTAACTTAAAAAATGTGTCAAAGCCAGCCAAGCAAAATGTGTGAAAGCGGGAAAGCTGCTCGATGTGTTTTTGTTCTGCAAAATGAAAACGTGTCCTTCAGAGCTTCTATTCTCCCTTCCATCTCAATTTTTTAAGCTCGGTCCCTGCGTGCGACGCTCTAGAAGTATGGGCTCCGGTGTCATAATCTGCAGACTCTTCTGTTCTAATCAGAAAACTGCTGCTAGAAGCGTCTTTATCTAACATCAGCTTAATGTTCCAAATCACATCATTTATGTATATGGGAATCCATCCAGTGATGAAGTAAATAACCATTCTTAGTAAGAATGCCGGAAAAAAAACCATTAAAATGTCACGTAAACCAATCCATTAGTCGCTGACCAATAAACCTGAACCAACATCTTTGTTTTGTTCCTTATGCTGCTCTGTAAATTACCCTCATACTGACCGGGTGCCCATAATAATGAAATATCACAACCACAATGTAATACAATCTGACAATACAAACATTCAGAAGACGGCCCGTCTCCCCATTATAATACATTCTATTATAATAATTAAACATGCAAGAATATAAAAACAAGAAGTCTTATGACTTAATATGATTTGAACACTAGGGAGCGCTATTCTGTCTAGACAATGATGAATAATTAAAAGGGAAACCCGTCATGAGGGGTCAAAGCTCTGCTTTTGTAAAACAAAGCTCTATATGCCTGGTTTCCCTTCTCACAGTTAAATGATACAATTCTGGATTCCAGCAGCCACCACTAGGGGGAGCTTAGGAGTTTTCTGCATACAGATTTATTATTGAGTTCAATTGAAGCACCCCCTAGTGGTGACTGTAGGGAGACAAATTTTTACTATTTAACTCTATGTTTTGTTTTTTAAAAGGAGCTCCTATAAAGATATTTTATGGGATAAAGCAGCACAATTTTAGATTCGAATAAAACTACAAAATTATGTTTAAAGGTGGACATTCACTTTAAGGCCCTTTTCATGCTTCAATTATTTTTGTACTACTGATACTTTTGTGATCCTAGGTTCTGACATGATGAGGCCAGGCCACACCATGGCCCTTGAGGTCTAGTAGCGGAGAACCCAATGTCAAGCTGGAGTAGACCGCTTACTACCGATGTATTATTTTTACTACTTTAGGGTTATTTCCCCAAAAAGTTTGACCTGTGTTCAATTAAAAGGGGAGCATGTACATGTTGGGGCTGGATCTTCAGGATCCTTTTCTCTGGTGGGCTCAAGGGTCGGGGTTTACCCTAACCTTAGTACAACATTTTGTATCAATGTGTTATAACTTGTAGCCTAGTATATGAGGGTGTCAGGTGGCATGCGCCATATCTAAGGGCACACGTATCATAAATGCAGCTGCTATGGGCTCCACTAGAGAAAGGCGGTGCATTCTAGCTTGGTCTTGGGTGGTTAGAGTCTGCAGAGGAATATGGTCTTTAACAGTGCCCGGGTGCAACCTCTACCTCTGCACCCCCTATAACTTTGATACATTGGACCCTCTGTAGTCATGGGTCAGGGAATAGTCATATTTTGTTTAGGTAGCAGTATAATACCCCAGGCATCATGGAGAAGTCTTATGAAAAAGTTATCAGATATTGTGCCACTTTCCCAGCAACAGCAGCTCATTAGTGACAAGTGGCGTCCTTCTTCCAACGCTGTTTTCTGTTTTGACACATGATTTTTTGGGACAGCCAAATTTCAGACCTCATCTACATTTTCACTGTTTAGCTATTTGCAAACAACTGTGCAGTAAATGAATTGTCCCCAGGACTCCAGCGACTGCCATTTACATGCACAATATTAGAGACTTCCGGAACTTTAATGACATTTTCCTGCAGGTTAGGGCATATTTTCTCCAATCAGGTTTTCATTATTGTTTTTGCTTTTCTGTTACACATACATTTAAAGACTATTCCAGAAATGTTTCAATTGCCTTTGCATTAGCCAGAATATTGTTTTAGCTTACAGCAAACCTGGCACTTACAGGTATCCTTTAAACACCAGAATCTTGTTTCTCAGCTATACTGCTATTCTACTGCAGAGGCTCTGCTCCTTCCCTGACAAGCAGGTCAAAAAGCTATTTCTATTGGCTGCTCTGCAGTTACATAGTTAGTACGGCTGAAAAAAGACACATGTCCATCAAGTTCAACCAAGGGACGGGAAAAGGGAAGTTAAAATTTCTACACATAGGAGCTAATATTTTTTTGTTCTAGGAAATTATGTAAGCCTTTTTTAAAGCCATCTCCTGTCCCTGCTGTGACGGCTCCTGTGGTGACTATTCCATAGATTCACAGTTCTCACAGTAAAGAAGACTTGTCGCCTCTGCAGGTTGAACCTTTTTCTCCAGACGGAGGGAGTGCCCCTTTTTTAGGGGGTTTTACATGGAACAGGATTTCACCATATTTTTTTGTATGTGCCATTAATATATTTATATAAATTAATCATGTCCCCCCTTAGTCGTCTTTTTTCAAGGCTAAATAGGTTTAATTCTTTTAATAACTTAGATTCTCCATGCCCCTTATTAGCTTCGTTGCTCTTCTTTGTATTTTTTTCATCCTTTCTATGTACTGGAGCCCAGAACTGGACTGCATATTCTAGATGAGGCCTCACTAATGCTTTGTAAAGCGGTAATATTACATCCCTGTCCCGTGAGTCCATGCCTCTTTTAATACATGACAATATCCTGCTGGCCTTTGAAGCAGCTGATTGACATTGCATGCTGTTATTTAGTTTATGATTTACAAGTACACCCAGTTCCTTCTCAACAAGTGACTCCCCCAGTGTCGCTCCCCCTAGGACATATGATGCCTGCAGGTTGTTGGAACCAAGATGCATAACTTTACATTTAATTACATTAAACCTCAAAACACTCAGTGTGTCCATATCCGCTTGCAATTCACAAACATCTTCCATAGACTGAACATTACTACATAGCTTGGGGTCATCTGCAAGAATAGAAATAGGGCTATTAATCCCATCCTCTATATCATTAATAAATAAGTTGAATAATAGTGGTCCCAGCACTGAACCCTGGGGTACACCACTTATTACCGGGGACCATTCAGAGTAGGAATCATTGACCACAACTCTCTGGATACGGTCCTTGAGCCAATTCTTAATCCAATTACAAACTATACTTTCTAAACCTATAGTCCTTAATTTACCCATTAGACGTCTATGGGGGACAGTGTCAAATGCCTTTGCAAAATCCCAAAACACTATATCCCCAGCGGCCCCTCTGTCTAGGCTTTTGCTCACCTCTTCATAAAAACAGATCAGGTTAGTTTGACAACTTCGGTCCTTAGTAAAACCGTGCTGGCTGTCACTTATAATACTATTTTTTGTCACATAATCCTGTATATAGTCCCTCAATAGCGCCTCAAACATTTTCCCCACGATGGATGTTTAGCTTACTGGTCTATAATTACCCGGGGAAGACCTACAGCCCTTTTTGAAAATAGGCACCACATTTGCCCTGCGCCAGTCCCTTGGCACTATACCAGTCACTAGAGAATCTCTGAATATTCTGAAGAGGGGGACAGAAATAACTGAACTAAGCTCTTTAAGAACTCTAGGGTGTAACCCATCTGGTCCCGGGGCCTTGTGCACATTTATTTTATTTAGCTTGGACCATATATACATTCATCCAATTCAGTATATCAACTGATATATTAAACAGCACTGGCACCAGTGCCAGAGAGAGGATCACTATACGGAGTACTGGCTGTGGGTAGAGTGACTGAGCATGCATGTCCACCAGCACTCTGATCAATAGATGGACGAGCACATTGCTATACACTTGGAACACAAGGTGGCGCCATACTCTGTGAGCAAATGGCATAACTTCGCTGAATCGTTTTTTTAACAGCATATCAATGGCAAACATTGTACTATTATTTTATTATCTATACAATCCATATGATATTTAATTGTGGGACAACCCCTATAAAAAGGTACGGGCACCTTTGCACTGATTTATCTTTTATTGTTCATTTGCTTCCTAAATGGAGAATTAAGCAAGAATGCAGTTTCTTAATATGGAATACTCGAAAACCCCAAAAATGCTTTACAATATCCATATGTATAGGAGAAAACTTCAGACCAAAGTCAGGAAGTGTTTTCATAGGGACACAGAAACAGAGATGCTGCAAACTTTGGGTCTATAGCTTCAGTAAGTAATAAGAAGCGAATAAAAACAATTCAATGTCTGATGGAGACGAGGGGCCATTTAGATAACACTTCTGGTTGTTCTCCTTTACTCCATCCCTACACTTTACTTCAAAATTGTCTAAGATAAATCTGGAGGGTTTTTCTGTCTGTATCTGGAGATATCATCTATATATCTATTGTCTTAGTTCAACCAAAAATAATTAAATTCTTGAAAAAACGACTATGTCAGCTGATTTGGCAAGAGGGACCTGGAAGCCAAACACATTCTGCACTCGCATCCAATTTTCAGTGAAGGTCACTGCCCTTTATGTAATTCTCTGAATAATAAATGTGGAGTTAACACAAGCAAAACCTTCCTGCATGGGTCACATGTAACGCAGACCAGACCCGTGATGGTTCAATTTCCCAAAATATTGATATCCCTTTTCTTACTGGGAATTTTGTTATTGTAAAAATTCACTTGTGCATTAACCTTTTGCTGCAAAATCAAATACATGTACGTTAACAAATCTTTGGGTGCCACTGTAGCAAAACAACCCAGTAACTTTATACGCCAGGTGCCAAATGGTCCAGAACCTGGTGGTTGTGTAAAGTAGATATGGCAGAAGCGCCCATTGGCCCCCAAAGACCATAGCCCAGGTGTGACTGCTCCCCCTATAGCTATATCAGCGCAGAGACACTGTGACCAGATACGAACATGCGCACCGAGAGTCCGGTGGTCAGATATCAGGTGTTATTTGTATATGAATAATTAAAGAACCAGTATAGTAAGAACTAAAATCTGTGACCGTCCCTCAGCCAAAACAAAGAGGCATCTGGTCCACATTTATTTCTTGTTACAACTAAGTCTGTATATTCCTTAGTATGGAAAAACGTATCCCATTGGCTTGAAGGCTATATACACCATTGAAACAGTTTAAAAAAAAAAAAGATAACATATTTATCAATGTGTTTGGTGCAACTTTTTGAATACTTTTTATTAAAAAATAATTTTTACTTTAAGATACAGCTGCTTTGTATCCTGTATACAGAGCAGCTGTATCTAGTGCTGAGACCTGAATCTGCCAGGTCCACAGAGGATCGAGCTATTACCGATCACATCAAAGTTCATAACTCACAGTAGATGTTATCGATTACAGGTAGATCCTGTCACAGGATCAGAGACACGCAGGACCCGCTGACACTGAACCCGTCAGTCCCGCGGACCTGGCGGATTCAGGTCTCAGTGCTAGATACAGCTGCTCTGTATACAGGATAGAAAGCAGCTGTATCTCAAAAGTAAAAATAAAAATGTATTTAATAAAAAGTAATTAGAAAATTGAACCAAACACACAGATAGACATTTTTATTAAAAAAACTATTTCAAAGGTTTACATAGCCTTTAAATTAGGACGGGTAGCAACTTTGTAAATATGAGGTGGAAATTACCTGGTGTCCTTATATTTTACAATGTAGGTGCTTCTGCATTCAGAGACGGAATCAGGACTGGCTTTATTTACATGGCTGGCTTTATGCTAAGCTGAGGAAGTAGGAAAAAGGAAAATACTGATTATATACTATTCCTTTTCTTTTTCCTCATTTCGGATTCATTCTCATTTTGGGTAAAAAAAAATACAGCTTTGCCAATTAAACTTTTTTAAATTTTTAGGTCAGTCACTAAATGCAGTGTTGCCACAGACTACAAAAATTAGTTGTCCTTGTCCTCATGAGCAAGGACTTCAAAAAATTCACCTGTAGCCATACAGTAGCATACAAGAGTGGCCCACGTGATGTGGCTGAATCAACTCAGTCCCACCCATTCATGGACGTGGTCCTGACCACCCCTACATAGTGGACTGTTGCAGACTATTGCCGACGGGTGACATAAAATGCTACAGCTGAGAGTTGTTGCTTTGTGCCTTGTAGCCCCGGCTACATAGTATAAGGACATTGCTAGTTCTAATATGTCGCACTGCATGGATACAACTGCTTTTTTTATATCGTATTATTTTCTTTTTTAATCCCCCCCACTAAAACATGTTCTGCATTCTGGTTCCCTGTCTCAGCTACAGGTGTCTAGTCTACGGCAGGTAACAGCACTTTTCTGCTTTCAGGATTAATGGATATGTGAATTGTCCGAAGTGCATCTCAATGTCACAGCATATGTTCCACTTACACATGAGTAGCTACAATAAAACTAATAACTATAAAGGAGACATAGAAACCTGTTCAGACAGGATCCTGCCATAAGAAATACATTAACAACCCTAGACTGTGTGCACACCGCTGATACCCCCATTTGGCTTGGGAAAATAAGTAGCCCTATAACAAGAACACAACAAGGCTTACTTTATTTAAAACGTGGGTTGACACGAGGGTCGGCCACAGCTTTATTATATTTATATTTGTTTATTATCTTGCTTTTATTTATAACAATAACCGATTGCAACAAAGTATTCCTATTATTACCCGAATGCCAGCACGCCTAGGGCAGGGCATGAAGGTCAGCTCTCTACCCAACACCGCCTGCTGTGACACCAGTAATTCCCCATACAAAACATGAAATAACAGGACAACAACGTCCTGGCAAACTGACAAAGAGGAAGTACATATGCACAAGATGACAAAAAACGCCTCACAGAGCGTAAACCAAAAAAACGTCTATTCCTTTGTTTTCATATTGGAAATTTAAAAAAAAACATTTTTATTTGTATTACTCTTTTTTTTAAAAGTTCTTTTTCTCTTTTTTTTTTAAACACATATATATTATGTTATTACATTATTTTTTTTTTCAATACACACATAACAGTCAATAGGGAGGGTGGGACAAGTGACGGTCAAAGAGGAAGATGCCCTCCCACCCTTGCCTTATAAACCCAGGCAAGGAGGAGGGGGGTAAAACCGCCTCTATTCCCCCTACAGCCGCTCTGTAGGAGGGAACCTAAATTCCTATAGGCTACCCTGCCATTCTCTTAGAGTAAAAAAAGGGGGGGATCTAACTTCCCCTAGCCCTACTGTACCCATATTAACCCCTACATTGCCCACAGTCATAGACGCTAAGGCCAATAAGCCTGAGGGCCTGTAATAATGGAGGATGTTATTCCATAAATATACAAATATCTCAAACCCCACAAAACTTTTGGAAGGGAAGGATGGAAGGAAGGGAAGAGAGGAACAGTAGGGAATAAGGCAGGGAGGAAAAGCAGGGAAGACATAAAGAAGAGATGAAGGGAGCAGCAGTGTAGGGAAGAAGAAGAAGAAAAGGAAATGGAGGGAGGAAAAGAAGGGAATACATAAAGAGGGGATGAAGGGAGAGGAGGAGAGGAGAGAGGAAAAAAAGCAGGGAAGACATAAAGAAGGGATGAAGGGAAGGGAGGTACAGTAGGAAGGAAGGAAAGGTAAAAGAGGAAGGGAGAGAAGGAAGGAAGGAGGAAAAGTAGGGAAGACAGAAAGATGGAATGAAGGGAATAAGGAAAGGAAACGGAGGGAGGAAAAGACGGGAAGGAATAAAGGGAGGGAGAAGAAAAGAAAGGAAAGAAAAGAAAAGGAAAGAAAATGTTTACCCAGATTGCTACTGGCCCTAAAGCCCATTGGACCCTGGCATCTGAACAGGTTTTTCCACCTGCCCTTATAATTTTAATGCCATATAGACATGTCACAAGATAAAACCGGTGGGGGGCTTAGGAGTTGGAACCTCAAATTAAACCTACAATAAGTAGACAGGACCAGGACTGCTGTACAATTCTCCTACCCCATTGACACTTGGAAATTTCCAGCACTTTAAAGCTGTGACACAATACACTCTTCAAAGCATCATTAGTTTTTCACATTCGAGAGATAAGGCCATTAATGTCGCTTCATCACCACTAGTCCATCAATAATTCCTTGCACCAGAAATCCCTGAGCAATACTAAAGCGGCTTAGGAGAACCGGGCATTGTGGCCCCCAGCTCATGGACTTACTAAAACGTTATCTTTTGACATGTATCTATGATTTTTTTTCATTTAAGTGGAATTTCCCATAAAGTATCAAAGACTGGAGCTAAATTACAAACTTGGCTTTGCAATACACGATGCAAGAGTGTTGTACAATCCTCGATAGGGCTGATTTACCACAACGGTCATAGGACAATTTCTGGATCCATAAAAAAACAAAACAACTTTAATTTATTGTAGCAATGTCTGGGGGAATATTCATTCATATCTCTCCAATACTACAGATTGATATAAAACAAGCTCTGCCGACTTGTCCTACATCTTTTTAGAAAGATAAAATTCTACCCGTTCCCTGTCCACTCTGCCGTGGACATGGACCTCGCCTAGGAATGGACCAACTCAAGCCCCATTTGTTGTCTCCCTAACTCTTTTTGGCAATACGCTCTTCAGTGGTGAGAGGTTCTCTCATAGACCCACTGGGGCCCTTAACCCCCGTTACTGACAACCCAGTATTCCCTGCAGATGAGGCCCACCTCTCCTTCCTAGGCAGGTCGTCCATCAATCCCATGTACTTTACTCAAGTCCTTTCCGAATCCTCCCTACTCCCATTGGCCACGATCTTCCCAACTGAAGCACCTTCAACACGCCACATGTTTGAATATACCCAATTAAAACACTTTTATACTGTAACAAAACGTCAAGCCCACCTTCACCGTACGCTAACAGATTTTGAACGCTTATTTGTTTCTACCCTGCCCCCCACACACACGATCTACATACTATATAAACTACTCTGTTCCCAACATTCTCAACAACTCCCATCCTTTTGCAAAGCTTGGGAAAAAGAATTGAACAAAACATTCACTGACGCGCAGTGGAAACAGTGTTTTTTCCTTTCCCAAAAGGTCTCCATTGCCATAAGGGCTCAGGAAACCAGTTATAAAATTATTTCCTAGGTGGTATCGCGTCCCTACTGCCCTCCATAAATGGTATCCATCCGTACCAGACAATTGTTGGCGCTGTGGAGCCACAGACGTCTCCATGTCTCACATTTGGTGGAGTTGCTTCTCTTGCGGAGCTTTTGGGATGCTGTACTCAAAACCATATCAGAAGTCACTGAGGTGTTAATCCAAAATTCCCCCGAAGCGGCTCTTCTATTCATGTTCCCTATGCCATTACCCATTTATAAACGGTCCCCAACTAGGAACCTCCTCCAGGCTGTCAAGTCAGTCATCCCACGTAAATGGAAAACCGTGGATCCTCCAACGCTGGACGAGTGGTTCCAGGAGGTTGCCATGATAAAGAGGATGGAACACCTGATGTCACAATCCCCAGCTGCCTCTATACGATACACCTCTACATGGTCCCACTGGACTACGTTTCTCTCTTCTCCCACATATCTCACTCTAGTGACTTGAGACCCAACCCTCCTTCATACGAATCTACTTTAGACTAGGGAGACATTGATCGTTACTTTGTGTCGTTTTGTCTGCATCAACCATGCCTATGCCATACGAATAACTGCTCTCACCTCTCTCTACGCATAATAATCCGGAACTGGAGTCCAGACCTTTGCCCTGCCATATCCCTCGCCTGCCCTTGTTTGTCCTCCTTCTGTTTTTTCCTTCCCCCTCCTTTGTCTAATTTGGAGAAGCTTCGCACCCTGTGACTGCGTTCGTAGGATGTCGTTACACTTTGTCTAAGTTGTCCTTATGTTTCTATTTCATTATTATGCAATGCTCCTGTTCATTATGCTGCTGATATATACCATCGCTTGTCATAGGATGTGTTGCTCACCTCTTTGTTGGCGCTTTACCCCCATTTGTTATTTTCTCTTTCTTTCTTGTGAAAGTATTTCTTCCAACTGTGTTTTATACTGGTTTGTTTTAAAACCAATAAAAATTTTGAATAGGATAAAAAAAAATGTAAAAAAATGTAAGTCTGATATACATGGTGAACTAATTTCAACAGACTACACCCCCACTATAAACTGCCACACCCCTTTAATTAATTCAAGAGTGTCTTAGGTATGGGTATCAGTCTCAAAAAAAATTTCAACTACATGGTCATCGGTTTTTAAGGGGCTGTCCCATTAAGACAACCCATTTTTTTTAATGCTCTGCATATGTGTATGACTATGGACCCTCCTCTATTAGACAGAAATCAGACAATACAAAGAGTGGCTTGAACTCTGGAGGACTCAGTGTGACCATTAATCTGAATGGTCACCATGCAATACCACATTTCCCCTGCAGTGGCTGCTGCAGTAAAATTGTACGGCCAGTTTCAGCTTCCAACATCGAATCCACGGCAATCAGCTGATTCCCAGGGAAAACTCACATAGAAAAGTGGTTATGCACATAAGACCTGTCTTATGACGTGTTTGCCTCCATGTATAAACATACATAAACTCTAAATATAATGAAGCCAACCAATAATACCATTCGCAACACAACCCATGATGTCAGAGGTAACCACATCTCAGAGGTAATTTCAAGTCAAACGTGATTTTTGTTTCCGCCATTTTTCCAAACAGTTTTTTTTTTAGAGGGGCGTGGCTAAGAAGTAGGCATTTTTGCAACATATGTATCATCATTGTGTATGCTAAATTCATATTTATCAACCATTGTGCGGTATTTAAAGGAATATTAGTAACACAGAAATAAGAATAGCGCCATTGTTAATACATTTGCACCTGTAGGTCTTACTCCACAATCTAGTTCTCCATAATGGGCCACACCGATGCGATTCTATAAGGATACACGACGACCGCGCACAACCTCTAGTCTCAAGTGATCATCAAATGTTACATTTGTCGCTGTTACGAAATAAAGTACCAAAAAGTAGAGATTTGCATTCACTCCCAGAATTCCCCCTTGGCTTCTGTACCGAAAGCTGTCAAAGTGAATAACAAGAGTGGGAGGTCCCTGGGGTCAGTAAAGAGAGGGAGGTGGGGAAAATCAAATAATAGCGAGCAGCATAAAGTGGCATCGCTGGGAAGATCCCTGTTGCTTTTTTTTGCCTCGCTCTCTGTCTGGGAGATTAAGCTGCTTCTGTAATGCTGAGATTTAATGCAGCATTTGCCTTCCAGTTAAAGGCCACTGGCTCTGGTAAACATGAGATCCCAATGTGGCACACACAGACGCCTGGGCTGGCACCACCGACCTGCACTGCCAATGAAAAGAATACAGTAATACCAGCTGGAAACCTGCAGCCGATCGCCCAGCACAAGTTTCTCCGCATGTTAAATATGAAATCAATGTTATCCAGCGCCCATTCAAGCAGCAGTGCCCCCCACCTCAAAAGTGCCAGCGAGCGTCATTAATCAGTATGAGAGCAGCACATAAAGATGCTGCATGGCAGACTGCCAGCCTGGGATAAGTATATCTTCTCCTTACCTTGTGGTTGGAGACGCTGATGTACCCCTCCAGGACAGGGCTCGGGGTGTACTCCTTGGTGCTTATCCTGCTCTCTTTCCTGGCGGCTGATGATGAATGCTGAGGGCTCTGTTCTTTCACGCTGCCCATATTGCTGTACATGATCACCAGACTGGTACACATGGTGCTGAGTGCCAGCAAGACTGCCAGCCCATGGCGCTGTATACAGAAGAAGCACTGTTACCATCTATTTTATACAGGCTGTTGCTAAATACATTACCCTTGGCATCTATAGGGCACTGTATACACTGGCACATGCCTCTGATATATTGTGTTAGATGTCAGTGTATAATTTACCGACTATGTAACTTTGCAGCCCCTCTTAATTAACGGGGTGACACTAAGAGTCCACTGCCCAATATTGTAAAGTGTGCCCCCCCCCCCCCAACTGGGACTATTGTACAGTCCTTCCCAAACAGGAGCGCTGATAACATCCCATTACAAAGTATGATGTAACCGGGGGGCCACGAATCTCTACTGTCCCCGTCCAATATTTAGGGAAGAAACTAAGACCCAATTACGCTATGTTGGAAAGCATTTTGCTTTTAGGGACCCCCTGTTTGTATGGGTTAACCTCAGACCCCTCAGAAGTTACCCCTTATAGTAGGTCTATTACCCATTTATCTTACAGTCTGGTCATCTCCACTACCCCCAGGTGACCCCCTTAAAGTGTCTGCACTTCGGTCCCCGACGCCTCTAAGGTCATTCGCTTTTACAAGTGAAGACAAGAACGGCACCAGTCACATGTCTTAAGTTCTAAATAAAGAGACTAAACTTGAACCCCAGCTGAGATTCTATCGGCCAGGCGGCTTATAAGTCTCCAGCTGTTGTGGAACCACAAGTACCAGCGTGTCTTGTGGGACTTAATCTGGAAGATCTTGCTGGTACTCATGGCAACTGGATGCAATTGATTAATTAGTTCCCCCTATGTGCCCCACAATAAACAGTACCCCACTGCTCCCTATTGTCTGCTCTTACGATGCCAACAAAGGTGTCTTGGAAAGTTTTAACAATGAATCTGCTGAGCTGAGACGACTGGCAACCTCGCACCTTTCTGGGCACCCTGCACCCCCAATAGGATCAGAGAATTAATTGCAATAATTGACTTACCAGCAGTGTCTTCATCTTGTGCCTCGTACCAGGAAAGATCAGGCGTCCTCAGCTACTGGAGGTAGCCGGCTCTGTGGTCCTATCTGCTGCTTCCATTGTACAGAGGCTGTGACATCTCCTTTAGGAGAGGGGGAGGCAAGGAGAGGCAGTTGGGTGGGGGGGCAGAGCAGGGACAGGCAGAGCAGGGGGGCACAGCGGGTGAAGCAGCCTTCCTGAGCCTGAGCCTGAGCTGCTGTTGCAGAGATTAGAGACAGATTTAAACTGGACCCTCTTGCTCTGTCTGATCTACACAACTGCTCACAGCCGGAGCCCGCTGGGTCCTAATGCCGACTACTAGTTGCTCCAGAAAAACGCAAGACTGTAGTAGAAGCTTATTAAATAAAGGATCGACCAGAAGCCGGCCGTGTATGAATGACTCCCAACTTTTTGGACGCTTGAAGGACATTTATAATACATGGGTCCATTTTTTCATCTATATCTATACACGTGAATAGTTTTTATATTAAATATTAGCAGAAGAATCACCATCAATATAAAAAAATGTAATATCCGAATTGCACTAAATGATGAAATAATATACAAGTTGGGGTCTAATATACAGATAGATCGTTTCTGGGGCAAGTTTATTCATGCAAATCTTTATTCCATGTCAAAAATAAGGACATTGATGGAGCAAAGAGGGACTTAGTTCAAAAGTAGCGACTGCCCCTCCAAAAGAGGGACACATGGGAGCTATGAGCATATGCTGAGAGTTGTAGTTCTACAACAGTTATATAGAGAAAGGCTATCAGGGCATGCTGGGTGTTGTAGTTTTACAACAGCTGGTAGGCCACAGGCTGGAGTTCACTGGTCTAGAGGAGCTGAACACTGATCTATCTATTTCAGATAAGGAAAAGTGGTGACGTGTTACCTTTAGGGCTTATTCAGACGAACGGGATATATGTACGTGCAACACGCGTCGCACGGACCTATGTTAATCAATGGGGCCGTTCAGACTGTCAGTGATTTTCACGCAGCGTATGTCCGCACGGCATACGGACGCACTTCCGTGTGCCGCGTGTGATGCGCGCTACAGCAGTCAAAACTAGGAATGAAAACAGAAAAGCACCACGTGCTTTTCTGTTTACAAACATAAAAACAGAGTGTCATAATGATGGCGGCTGCGCAAAAATCACGCAGCCACGCATCATACGCTGCTGACACACGGAGCTTTTATGGATCTTTTGTGCGCACAATTGGCCACGTTTTTTACGCGCGCAAAACGTACATGCTCATGTGAATCCGGCCAGGGGCTGAGTTCACACGTGACGGATACGCTGCATAAAAGCACGCAGTGTATCCGCCCTGTGCGCCTCAGGGAATTGCGGGCGAAAAAGCACACCAAACTGTGGTGCCGTTTTTCGCCCAGAATTTACGCTGCGGAAAACTGCAGCACTTAGTCTGCCTACTAGCATGACGTTTCATCCCATGTGACCGCCGTTACAGCCTGTGATTGGCTGCAGAGGTCACATGGAATGAAACGTCATCCCAGGCGGCCGCACTGAAGGGAGGAACACAGGTAAGTATGAGATTTTTCTTTTTTAATGAGTTGCGTTTTTTGCGGCGGAATCGCTCCGAACCCGCCGAAAAAAACCGCAAAATCTGCTATTTAACCTCTTCATCAAATTCAATGGGGAAAACTCACAAAAAATAAGCAGCGTTTACGCAAATACAATTGACAAGCTGCGAAATAAAATTCCGCACCGCAGGTCAATTTCTGAGCGTTTTTTACTCTCAATATTTACGCAGCGCGTGCATGAGATTTTTTTTTATCTCATCCACTTTGCTGCTACTGTATTTGCTGCTGATTTTCCACAACTGAATTTCCGTTGCGAAAAAAACGCAGTATTTACGCACGAGCGTGACAGATTCACGAGCGTAAATCTGTCCATGTGCGTTGCTTTTTTGCATGAATATGCTTTGCGTGTGACGTGTTTCTCACTTGCAAGAACTGAAATTGACCCGTGAAACACGGACAGCGCACATATGTGTGTCCGTGTGCTTTCCGTGGTTTTCACGCACCTATTTTGATAATGAATACATTTTAAAACATTCATCTTATCAATGGCTCAGAGATTGCTGCTGTATACTGGATCATTTATATGAAAAGCAGCACTTAATGGGTTAATCTATAGCTCCCATTAAACCTCTTTACTGCTAATTTATGACGTTAGATCTGCCGCTATTATTAGTAATAACATATTATATAGCGAAATGATCTGTGGCCGCCCATAAATGACTTCTGGAACAAATCTTGCTGATTTACTATTATACATCATTAGGTAATTGTGTCGCTTTGCGGTAAAAATGTTTTCGTTTTGATATTTCTGGGTGACAACCAATAGCCGTTACCATTAACCTCCCAGAACTATTGTCCCCCAACTTTCCAGGACTCCTGAACGGCAATTCTGTAGCAATATGCATCACTGCATAACTAGAGGCAGATTTGCCATTCAGGGAAAAGCTGTGGAATTATATACAACGGCTGAAACAAATATTGGGTGACAATCGTTATTGGAGCTATTTAGGCCCCCGTTCACACAGAGTTTTTCGGCACTGATTTTGACGCGGAAACCTCGTCAAAATCAGCGCCAAAAAACGTCCGAAATATACTCCCATTGATTTCAATGTGAGGCAAGGGCGTTTTTCCCCCCTGGGCAGCTTTTATCCGCTCGTGGGGGAAAAAAAGCAGCTTGTTCTTTCCTGCCGCAGTTCTGCCTCTGACCTCCTACTGAAATCAATGTGAGGGAGAAAAAGCGTCCTTTGCGGCATTTCTTGCCCGCGGTCCTCAATGGTCGCGGGTGATAAACGCTGCAAAAACCGCAGCAGAAAACCGCAGGCAGGTCGAAGTCTGCCTCAAAATTCCCTCAGGTTTTTTCTGCCTGCAAAATACTCAGTGTGAACCCGGCTATACTGCGAACACAGGGGTTGTCACCCGGGTCATCCTAGGGTCCCGAATCGTAGCATTATCGGAGCAAGAAATGTACCACTTGCTGTTGCTGTTCAGGCCCCTGGCCTGGTGGCAATCCCTATGGTACATGTAATGGCTACCATGCCCAGCTTTCCCAGAAATAGATATAACTAGGACACACGTAAATACTGTGGATTTCGTGGCGGAAAATACTCAGCATAATACAGTAGCAGCAGAGTGATTGAGATTTAAACAAATCTCCTCCACACGCTGCGTAAATGATGAGCCCCAAATATGCTCAGAAATTGACCTGCGGTGCAGTTTTTTCATACGCGTGTAATTTGTATTTGCGCAATCGCTGCTTTTTTGCTGCGTGTTTTCCCCAATTTGAATTCAATAGAGGTAAAATCCGCAACAAATAGCAGATGTTGCGCGTTTTGAGGCCGAAAAGCTGCGATTCTGCTGCAAAAATCACAAAAATGATACTTACTCAGAATTCTGTGCTTCTCCAGGGATGACGTTCCATCCCATACGATCGCTGCAGCCAATTACAGGCTTCAGTGGTCACATGGCATAAGATATCCTCTCAGGAGGCCGGTCTGCAGGACGTCAGAGGGTAAGTATGTGTTTTTTTTATACCTGCCGTTTTCCACATCGGACGCACCGGCCGAAAAACTGCACCAGAATTTGGTGCGGTTTTTCGGCCGGAAATCCCTGCAGCGCCCATGGCGGATATGCTGTGTGCTTTTACGCAGCGTATCCGCCCTGTGCAAACATATCCTTAGGGCACAGATCTCCAAATGTCTTCCATATACATAGAGTTACAGAAGCAATCCTAGCAAAAAAAAACAACTAATGTTTTCAACATTCAGCAGTTTGTACTGTTTAACTTCTTAATATTCTGTATAGCGGTCTGATCTCTGTTTTTCTGATGCAGAGCTCCAAATTCCCTGCAGAGACATAGACAGAGAGTTAAATGATACAATTCTAGATGGCTGCAGTCACCACTAGGGGGAGCTTAGGAGCTTATTGTATACTGTGTTATTATTGAGTTCGATGTAAGGCCACATGCACACGACGGTAAAATCGCCCGTAATTACTGACCCATACATTTCTATGGCCGACGGACACGTTTCCGTATATTTATTTCAAGGGAAAACAGCTCCTGATTTTCAGCCGTATTTTAAGCAAACTCGCTTTTTTAGCAGCATTTTTTTACGGCCGTTTTTGGAGCTGTTTTTCTATAGAGTCAATGAAAAACGGCTTCAAAAACGTCCCAAGAAGTGACATGCACTTCTTTTTCGCAGCCGTTTTTTTTTACGCAGCCGTTTTTCAAAGCGGCCGCATAAAAAACCGTCCCATCGGAACAGAACGCCCTTTTTCAAATTGAAATCAATGGGAAAATGTTTGGAGGCGTTCTGCTTCCGATTTTTCGGCTGTTTACGGCCCGAAAAACGGCAGAAAATAAGCCGTGTGAACATACCCTTATACACAACGTTTTCTAGATACATTTCTCATTGGTGGACTGCTAATGATGAGTCAGACGTTTAACCATTATAAGATGATAATTAACAACCAGCCCCAATTGCTAAATATGAAGAATAATTTTTCTCCTATTTCTGTTCCGTCGCTAATGCGCCACATTTGCGCGGATCTGGTTAATGACGTTCTTCAACTATTATCCCTGAGAGCTTCACCTCTCACTCCAGGCTGATTGCTTCCATGATTTAGTGACGGCTATTCATTCTGCTAAAAATATACAGGAAATCAGTTTTCCTTTTCCCTTGGGGATATTGAATATAGATTTGTTAAGGAGAGCCAGAGAAGGTGACATTTGCAATTTCACCTGCGTTATTTCTTTGTTTTTCCATTGCTCCAGCGCCAACATATTCCACAGTGCTGTACAAACATTGTCACCGTTCACATCAGTGCCTGTCCCCAATGAGACTCACAATCAAATTTTCCGTATCTCAGCTAAACATTAGGGCCAATTTTATAGAAGGAGAAGCTGAATGTCTTTGGCATCTGGGAGGAAACCAGAGAACCCGGAGTAAACCCACGCAAAACGGGGAACATACAAACTCCATCCAGATGTTACACAAGGTCAGATTGAAACACAAGGTTCTGCTATGTAACGGTGCAAAGCACGGAGCCTCCGTGTTACAGAATTAAAGGGGTTTTCCCAGGGCTATTATATTGATGGCCAATCCTTAGGAGAGGTCATCAATATAAGATCGTTGGGGGTCCGACTCCAGACACCCCCGCCGATCAGCTGACTGAAGGTGGCTTCTTCAGTTACCAGGCATAACGCCCTACACCTTCATATTGGCTGTGTCTGGGATTGCAGCTCAGTCCCATTGACTTGAATGGGATCGGAATCCCAGGCAGAGTCACTACGGAAGCGTACGGCACTGTGTCTGTAAACTGGGAAAAGGCCATGGCGATGAACACCGCGGCCCCTTAATTCAGTTGATCGACGCGGGGAGTTGGACTCCCACCGATCTTATATTGATGACCTATCCTAAGGATAGGCCATCAATATAAAAGTCCTGGAAAACACCTTTAAATCTCAATCCAGAACCGGCAGATCCTGGACAGCCCCATCAACATCATACAATAAGTGTGGGTACGATCAATGGTACCTCAACTGATCCTGAGAACATGGGTGCCAGCGCTATATCTCCCTTTGGCTTTCATGGAGAGGGTTTGGCCATGAGCAGAAACTTCTCACGATATGTGACGGTCCTAGCAGTCAGACCGCCACCGATCAGACTTTTACGGCTTATCCAGTCCTTATATCATAAAAGACTTTGGTGGTGACAGTGAGCCCCTATACCAACTGGGCCCCTGTGCACAGATCGCACATATGTTATTATTCCACGATGCCTGCCGGGGTGCCCCCTCTTTTAGTGGTGAGGGTGGTAAAGGGGGTTTCTTTCTAAAATAAGGTCCATCCTGCAGGATTAAACCCAGCTCAATGTAACCTTGTGGTCCCATAACAAGCTTGGAATAGGGACCATTTCTTCCATTAGCACCAACAGTAGCAAGTAAGACCAGGATATGGAAAGGTTATTCATTCAGTCTCCGGTGTCTTTTCCTTTCTTGGATTCTCTTCTTCTCGTGCACACTCCGTTTCTGACTTCTCCTACATCCACAATGATTCTGCAACTCAAATATACTCAGTGCTTCAATTTCTCACCATATTTAAGATCTATGCTTGCTCTCAGTGAATGGTAAAATTTTCGTTAGCATACAGAGGATGAAAACCCTTCATTAAGGTGGATACACTTGTCCTGTAACAAGAGGCGACTCTTTGGCAAAAATTTAAATGGTGCCTCCTTTACTCCTTATCATCCCTTGTGGGAGAGAGAGGTTTGTCCTGCACCCCTATGAAGACCCCTGCAGCACAGGTATTTACATTCTCTGCATGCCAATATGAATGTTTTTATTTGCGGATAGCAAGCAGAGATCTTGCAGCCGGTTCCCTTCTATACTTTCCTAACACTATGCGGAACAGACAATAACCATGGAAAAGGGGACCACCCTGAGCTTGCCTTGCGGGACGCCATATTTTCAGGGGCACCATATTACCTGCATGGGTATGGTATGTGCGCCCATACCCTCTGCCTGCATCTTTCTATAACATCATTATGATTATGAACTATGCCTGTATCCAGATAGTATACAGTCAATATACCCTGTGAGTGAGTAGAATTATTTACTATATCTTTATAGTGTTTTATATGTTAGTATATCGGTACCATTATACTGTCACTATATTCTGCGCCTTTGCATATTAACCATAGTGCCATCTTGGCCAAAGCATCTGTAAGCACATTGCCGCCTGTTCTCAGCAGCTTTTCTCTGTCCTGTTAAGTCTATTGTCTCTTTCTTGTCTGCTCAGCTAATCTGCTCATCATCCTCGGTCGCTGGATCTTCTCTCTGGCCGCCGTACAATGCTCTCGCAGAATGGAAGTGATGCCAGCGCACGACATGAGGCGTCTTCTTGAACATCTGATGTTGGATCTCCACTGTTAGAAGCTTGCTAGTTACTATTATCCATTTATTATACCTTTATTTCATTTTTTTATATTTTTTTTATCAGTTTGTATGAGTAGAGGTGCTGAATCTAGTGCTCCGCTATCTAGGATGGATCTACAGCACTGTTCATCCTGAACCTCCTGTTTCAAGAAAAGAATGCCGGAACTACAGAACTAAAATGTAACAGGCAAGAGCAGTAGGAAAAAAGGAGAAGAGGATATAAAACTGCATAACAATGAAAAAAAATATATATATATCCTTCAGGCCCTTTAAAAATCTGTATGATAACTCTTAGGGCTTATACAGTCAATGTAGTCCATGTGACGGCCATTGTTTTAACGGCCATTGGACGGATGCATGTATTTCTATGGGGCTGTTCACGTGGCCATTGTTTTAACGGACCGTGTGAAGGGCCCATGAAAAAATAGGACATGTCCTATTTATGTCCATTTTCACGGATCCCTCAATAGACTGAAGTCTATGAGGGATCCGTGAAAACGAGTCCTGCACAGGTACGAAACGGACGTGAAAAATGGCCGTTTTGCACGTCTGAATTTACGCTCGTTCATCTGAATAAGCATTATGGACATTGTAATACACATCTACCATCTAGACCAGTGTTGCCCAACTGGGGGTGGCGCATTGGAACCACATTTGTGTATTGTGCAACACATGGAGAATTGGAAAGCAATTGGATGGGTGGCATCAGCAATTGGATAGGGTGCATTGGCCCAAAACCAATGCAGGTCATGCTCGCAATGTGAGAATAGGGTTCCTACCCGGCCGGTGATCCATCAGCCCAGCCAGTATAAAAGTTTTTTAAAAAAATTACTGGCAATAGCATAATCACTGTGAAGTCACGTCTCCAAAACCGCACTAACTTGTTACCCATGTTGGGGTGTATTAACACATGCTGGTTTTGGCAAAAGAGCCAAAAATTTGTCACGTGTAAATGCGCCCTGAACATGGCCAATATTTTTGGGTGAAAAAGGTAGCAACCCTAGGTGGGAGAGAGCTGTGAGAATGCCGGACTACGGGTATACCTTGTCGCCATGCTCTGATTGGCTGAGCTGCTCTTATTGGTCATGGGTTTGACAAGTCAACGCAACTGGAGTTACGAGAGGAGCCTTGCTCCTTGTGGATAACACTGCAAACATATCTCCAGGTGATGCTACTCATGGTATCAATTTCTCTGTAGCCTCTTTCTTATGGTGCACAAATATTCAATGACATCATTTTATGCCCTAGGTGAAGAATGATCCTCAGATTTGCATTCAGGGGAAGATGCCCTCGGTCCTCGACTTCATTTTCAAAAACAATTATCAGATGAACAATTCATTGTGCAGCTGAACGTCAGCACTAAAGAGCATCATAAAATGTTTGTTAAATCCTTGGCTTTGGTTGGAGACATTTATTCCAATTCATCTGAAATGGGCTTAAAATTGTCTTTTAGGGGAAGGAAAACCTGCCAGACACAAAAGGTGAGAGGAGCGTCTTTATCTACAATGTTAGCGGGATGCGCAGAACATTTTGAAGTTATTTTAAAGGAAAGTTGGATTCAATGTTGCAAAGACATTTCAATTTATTTCTTCTCCATTCTCGGTTTTATTGACTTTACCTGTTTGGGCAAATCTCTTGTGTCTGGCTGGAATCTAAAGCTTGGAATAGTGACATCACTCCTGCTGCACGGTGACATCACTCACTTCAAGAATTAGTATGCACAGTACAATGTTGTCATGACATCAGAGACTTACTTAGAAGGGGGTTTTAAAGAATCATAATGGGCCCCCCTTCTGGTTGATGTTTACAACACCATGTTACCTCCATGGGTATGGTCTGAAGCAGTGTTTATTCATCCTCGTCCTTTCTTTCCCTTGGATGAGGAAGAGCAATAACACTTTTGAATCCTTTCCTTTTTTTGCTAACAATGTGGGATTAATAGAGAGGGGGAGTCCTTTGCAAGACCACATGGCCCATGGGGTAACTTGAAGATGCTAACCTGAGCTAGGGCTCCCTTTCTCAGGACCCTGTAGCATCTGCTTATATGGCACATATGGCCCTTGTATAGTGCTACTGCTTGTAATCATTTGATATGTTGTAGCTGTACACGGGGTGTACTCAAAGGGGGGAGTCCTCAGTATGTTTGCAGAAAGCCGCCACTAGATTATGTGAATCCATTTGCAGCGAGCTCCCTCTAGTGGCAGCAGCAAGCAGCCAGAATTTTATCATTAACTCTGGCTGTGTGATGGAAAAAGGGGATGAGAAGAGAGCTCTGACCCCTAGAAAGATACATGATAGATTCAAAATTGTGCGCTGATTAATTCTATTTAAAATGACTGTTTTGGGAAAAGCTGAAAATTATGCTTTTCCCATAGTGAAGGCGCCCGACCCACCCCTATAATTATACTTGGTCCCCAGCGTTCCAGAGATCCAAGGGGTTCATATAGGTGGCTCCTTCAGTATGACTGCATGTTCAGGTCCCAAGCAGCAGTTGTCATCAGAAATAACTATTACCAGGGTGCACTGTATAATGGAATTATTTATTTACACAGAATGGCATAATTATTTAAGTGTACTATATAATAACAGTCGTTACAGTGTAAGTACAGTATGGTGAAATTTTTGTGTACTGTATGGCATCATTATTTATATGTATTATATGGTGACAGTACTTGTGTACGGTATGACAGCATTATTTTTAAATACTATATGACAGTAGTTACTGTATGTGTACAGTATTGTGATATTGTTTCTGTGTAGGGTATGACAGCACTATTTATATGTACTATATGGTGACATTAGTTAGTGTGTGTACAGTATGGTGACACTGTTTTTTTGTACTGTATGGCATCATTATTTACATGTAGAATATGGTGACAGTAGTTACAGTTTGTGTACAGTATGGTGACAGTAGTTATGTGTACCGTATGACAGCATTATTTCTATGTATTATATGGTGACAGTAGTCTCAGTGTGTACAGTAGGGTCACATTGTTTTTGTGTACTGTATGACGGCACTATTTATTTGTACTATATTGTGACAGTAGGTAAAATATGTGCACAGTATGGTGACACTGTAGTTTGACAGCATTATTTATATGTTCTATATGGTGACAGTAGTTACAAAATGTCACAGTCTGGTGACATTAGTTATGTGTACAGTATGACAACATTATTTATATATATATATATGGTGACAGTAGTTTTATGCACAGTATGATGACATTGTTTATGTGTAGAGTATGACAGCATTATTTATATGTACTATATGGTGACATTAGTTAGTATGGTGACACTGTTTTTGTGTACTGTATGGAATCATTACTTATATGTACTATGTGACAGTAGTTGTGTACAGTATGACAATATTATTTATATGTACTATATGGTGACAGTAGTTAGTGTGCATACAGTATGGTCACATTGTTTTTGTGTACTGTATGACAGTATTATTTATATGTGCTATATTGTGACAGTAGTTACATTATGTGTAGAGTATGGTGACAGTAGTTATGTGTACAGTTTTAAAGCATTATTTCTTTGCACTACATTGACAGTAGGTACAGTATGGTCACACTGTGTCGTATGACAGCATTATTTATATGTACTATATGATGACAATAGTTAGTGTGTACAGTATGGTGACATTAGTTATGTGTACCGTATGACAGCATTATTTATATATACTATATGGTGACTAGTTACAGTGTGTACAGCACGGTGACAGTTATATTTACAGTATGGCAGCATTGTCTATATCCATGGTATGGTGACATTATTTATTAACTTTTAGCAAGCATCAATTGATGGTGAGTGAGATAATTGTACCGCCCACTTGTAGCAATGCGTAGAACGGACAGATTTAGGACAGGTAAGGTTGTAGAGAAGGATTTTTTTGCTTCCTGTCTAGGGCCACAAAAAAATCTTCACTTTACAATCACTTAGGCAAAGTGAATAATTGAATCAAGTTTTTATTTTAATTCAAAAAGTAAAACATCTGAGAGGAGCTCTTGTGAGAATTCATCATTGTGCTCTTCCTACAAAACTTTTTGGCTTTTTGGACTATTTAAGGATTCCAAGATTTAATTCCATTATCTCGCTGTATTAGAAAAAAATAAAAAATCGGCACTAAAATTTTCTCATTTTGTACTTCACACTGACTTAAATTTGTGGCCTAGATTCTGCAGATTTAATTTAGTATAAAATAATAAGATTACTTTTTTCTTGCCAGAAAGTATCAAAGGGGAAGATAATTAAATACTCCCAGGGACCACTTAAATAGCCAACTCTCCAGATGTGACCATTGGATTGGAGTTGACTCTGGCAGGAAAGTGTGCTTCAATTACATCAGTTCAAGAAATTGGATTCTTTATGTCAATTACTTTGTAATGTCTATGGGGCAGGTTCTTGGTACTAAATGATTCACAGCACATCGTATCCAAGGGTTAAGAAAGTGACCACAGCCCTCAGATAAAACAAAAAGACTCAGTTGGCTACAACGTGCTGCAGATATCACAAGTGCTTGTAGCCTGATTTTGAAGGACAATACAAAATAATAGCACTGACTATACAGAGATAAGTAGCGCCAATAGGCGCCACACACCTCTTCCTGCCGAAGCAGTTTGTCACAGATCGCTTTATGCAGGAAATTAATCTTGTGCAGGAGATGGATGTCTGGCACAGGAAAAGGAAATTACTTGTAAGTGCCCACTATTAGGGGAAGACGGCAGTGTGGAGAGGGTGAATAGTTTTGTTATTGGGAGTACTGTGGCCGCCTCTTCTTTATTTGAGAGGTCCCGTAGGTGGAACTTGCTGGGGGTCCTCTGAGTTGCACTGGCTTGGAGTCATTGAGTAAAGCATTGGCTATGGGCACCATGGATGGGTCTGGCTGGGGCTGCCACTGGCTAGGAGTATTGCGGATATAACCTTTTTGGGGCACTGTGGATGGCATTGTTAATAGGGCAATGTGAATGGCACTGTTTAGGGGGCACTGTTGATGGCACTGGCTGAGGGTCACTATGAATGGCACTTTTTGGAGGTTCTGTGGCTGACATTAAAATGTACCTCCGATATTTTGCTAAATCCTGCACTATAATCGTTTTTCTATATAATCGGAGGTACACTTTAATAGGGCACTGTGAATGGTACTATGTTGTTGGGGGGCTGTGAATAACTAGCTAGGGGGCAGTGTGGATGGCACTGACTTGGCACAATGTGAAAAGCACTATTTGGGGGATGCTGTGAATAGTACTTTTGGGGGACACTGTGAACCCTTAAATATACAGTTTTTCTGGGAAGAAAAGCAAAGAAATGTATATAACAAATGTATGACTCTCCTGGCTATACTTGGAGGATTGAAGAATTGCTGTCCCTTCTCCTATGTTTTAGTAAAGACTTGCATTCAATACCAATTCTGGATAATCTTTTCATTGGAATACTGCATTGTGCTCTTCCTCTGTTATTCCTCCTGGAAATGCATAAATAAATTAACAAAGGGGTGTTACCATTTCCGTTATCAAAAGTGTGTGTCCCTACACACTATGTGGGTGTTGGACTGTGTGAGACACACTATTGACAAGGGTCCATTTATTCACACAATTACATGAGTAATAAAAGCAGAAAGACACGATGCAGAGTTCTAAGATGCTCCAACCTTGTTATTTCACGGAGGACACAATACACTAACGCAGACATGTCAGAAGAGCAGACGTGTCCTATGTGGGTATGTTCACACAGGGCGGATACGCTGCGTAAAAGTGGTGCAGCTTTTCGGCCGGAATGTCCACTGCGGGATAAAAGAGGGGGAAAAAAAACAACGCCCATACTTACCCTCTGATGTCCTGCAGCCCGGCCTCCTGGGATGACTTTCATCCCATGTGACCGCTGCAGATAGTGATTGACTGCAGCGGTCACATGGGATGAAACGTCATCCCAGGAGGCCAGCGTGGACGAAGACGCACAGAATTCTGGGTAAGATTTTTTTTTTGAGTTGCAAGTTTTGCGGAAGAATTGCAGTTTTTACACCGCAAATTTTTTTTCCACTAATCATTTACGCAGCGCGTGGATGAGATGTGTTCAAATCTCATCCACTTTGCTCCTACTGTGTTATGGTGCGGATTTTGCTCAACTAAATAGGTTGAGGAAAATCTGCAGTATTTACGCTGAATGTGAGAATTTACCCTATGCAATGTAGGAACGGTTAAAAAAAAAACTTTGTTTTGGACATCTATTGGAGGGTGGACATCGTTTTAGAATATTTCCTACCATCTGTTGGCCAAAAAAGTTGTAACTGGCTATAATGGGTAACTTCTATCCAAGGTATGTGGGAAACTATAGATCTCTGAGTTACAAATACTTATAAATAGTCTGAGATCTAAGCTACACGTCTACATATCTTCTATACCAGACCAGGGATTGTGCAGAATTTTTTTCTTCGGTTTATTTAGTGCTGACATTTTGTATAATCTTGCAGACATGCCAAAGCACATGAAGGGGAAAAAACTATAGAACACATATTGTAAAGCCGAGTCATTTTTCATCCTGTGGTTACACTTGACATTCAAATTAGAGAGACAATGAGAGAAAGGAGGAATCACTGAGAGATTATCTGCTGTTGTAGCCAAGGGCATACATGGAAATTACAGTGCCCCATTGCAAAAGTCAGCACCTCCCCCCAAAAAAATACAAAAATAGTATAGAGTTGCTTATAACCCTTTATCACTCATAATATGGTAAAGTACACTACATGGCCAAAAGTATGTGGACACCCCTCCTAATTATTGAGTTCAGGTGTTTCAGCCACACCCATTGCAAACAGGAGCATAAAATCATGCCCACTATAGACAAACATTGCTAGTAGTATGGGTCGTACTAAAGAGCTCAGTGACTTTACAATTTGGATTTAAAACGGGACGTCTTCTCCTGTAGGTGAACTGTGTAGGTGTCCCAATACTTTTGTCCATATAGTGTGAATATATATATATATATTTCATTATTTTTTTGGGAGTGGAGGCCCCTGATCTTTTAAGACACTAGCAGCAGTCCTGGCTGTTAGTGTTGCATTGAGGGGTCACTTAAAGGGATTTTCCCACAATTAACATTTATCCCCTATCCATAGAACCCCAACTAATCTCTAGAATGGGGGTTCCCAACCCCTGTTCCTCCTCGCTGCAGAATCACATTGAGGAGAATTTTGAATAGAGCGCTATCGCTCGGCTGTCTCCGTATAGACAACCCCATAGACATTGAATGGAGCGGCAACGCACGTGCGCATCTGCCGCCCCATTCAAAATCCTGCTCACTGCAATCCTGCAGTTAGAATGAACAGGGTTCCGGTCCTATTCACATTTATCCTGTGGATAGGTGATGTTAACTATGGGGAAACCCATTTAAAGGGATATTCCCATCTAACACATTTATAAATGTCTGATCGGTGCAGGTCCTAGATCTGGGACTCGCACCTACATGGAGTCTTGGAAGGGTGCCATTGGCTGCCATGTCCAGGCGGCGAATGAGTAGAGAGGGGGACGCGCATGCGCATGGCTCTCTCCATCCTGTTCTATGGGAGTTACGAAAAAAGTCGAAAAAGCACTCCCCGGCTGATTCTGTATCTCCCATATAATTTCACTGTATAGTTTGATAAAAATTTAATTGTGCTCCCACAATATGAAAGAAATTTATAAGGTTCACTGAAGTAACAATTGAGTAAAAAATACCTTTTAATAGTAACTTGTTAAAAACAGGGGTAACACACCACTGTGACATAAGCCCCACCGTGATTATTAAAAAATGTATTAAACAAAAAACACTGAGTCATTATGTTGCATATATCTCAGTGTTTGTAACGATATTTTGTCTGGAATCAGCATATATCCAGGGCACACCAGTAGTACAATCCCCAAATAAAGCACAGGTGTCCGAATAAATCGGATCTCCTAGTGCTGGGTGTAACACAATATGACTGTCCCCAATGCAACCATTCCATAAACAATAAACGACCCTACGCGTTTCAGATACTCATCCTCAGGGGTCCGTATCTTGGTAACTCTGGCCTTTTCACCAGCGATAGTGATATTCAACAGCAGATATTCTGCTGTGCGTCACGGCAAGATGCACGTATCGATGTCAACGGCATACTTCATTGCAGGCGCTAGGTTACTATAAACGCTAAAACTCCACCCCTCGCATTAGGCGGCAACACATGAACTGACCAATCCCAGCACCCTCTCGATTCGTGACACCTGCCCATGTGACCCCCCGCCGTCAGCTGACAACCAGGGGTCATCATCGGCCGCATCAACCCGAACGCGCAGGCGCAGTAGAAGCCAAGGACAAGTCGCCCGGACTGCCAAACACGAGGAGGTAAGCGCTACACGATAATGTATTATAAGTATATCTTGCGGGACAGTTAGACACCGCAAGTGGACTACCTCACAGAGCAACTCAAAAGTAAATAAACACTTATAAGGTGGACATGAATACTAGATCCCTCATGTCAGGAGGAACTGACAAGCGATTTCTAAATGTATCGGCTGACCCATATGGCCATCTCAAAACTTAGTATGTAAGGCAAATATGAACTCACCCACCCTATAGGCAACCCAGTGGAGATAGGCCACCCATAGGGGAATGGTAAGGTATGTTAGATAAAACATGTGTAATTAGTCTGCTCATTTAAACCTGCTGGTTGTATACATTCCAGTCTATGGATCCATTGTGCTTCTTTGCGTAAAATCAGGTTGTCCCAGTCCCCTCCTCTTTTAGGGGGTCTAACAAGTTCAATTGCTTGAAACTTTAAGCATGCTGCCTGACCTTGGTGTTTAGCATGCACATGCTTAGATATTGGGGTGTCCCTAACATGAATAATATCTCCAACATGCTCCCTAATGCGGCGACGAAATTGTCGTGCTGTTTTACCCACATAATTAAGGGGGCATGGACATGTGATTAGGTAGACCACTCCCGCTGTCTTGCAATTGACATAATCCCGAATATTGTATTGTTTCTGTGTAACGACACTAGTGAAGCTATTCCCTTTAAAAATGAATTCACAGGCTTTACAGCTACCACATCTAAAAGTGCCTGGTATTTGTCTATCCAGCCACGTACCCCTAGGTGAGATGGGGTCAAAACAGCTATGCATGACTCTGTCCCTAATGTTTTTCCCTCTCCGATACGTGACAGACGGCCTCTGTGTGATCTGATCTACTAAATCTACATCAGAACTGAGAATACGCCAATACCTATTCAGTATCTGCATGATATCATTTTGTTTGGAATCATAGGTGCCTATGAGTCTCGTAACCTGTTCTTCTTTCCGTTTTTTAGGGACCAGGAGACATTGCCTATCTGCATCCCTTGCTCCCTCATAGGCCTTCCTAATGACACTCTTGGGGAAGCCTCTATCCTTCAATCTTGTTTTGAGTTCCTGGGCCTGGAACTCAAAATCACCCATGGAGCTACAATTCCTGCGTACTCTCATAAATTGGCCTTTCGGAATGCCACGTTTGAGGGAATAGGGATGACAGCTATTCCATTGCAAAAAACTATTAGTTGCTGTTTCTTTCCGATGTACCTTGGTGCGGATAGTGCCTTCTTCTGTTTTTGTGATTTTCAAGTCTAAAAAGGACAATTCTTTCTCACTGATCTCACATGTGAATTTTAGTCCTACATCATTATTGTTGAGGGCTGCTACAAAACTATGGAACTCATCCGCTGTAGAGTTCCAGAGGATCAACACGTCATCAATATATCTAATCCATAATCCAACGGATGAAGTCCATTTGACAAATTTGTCCCCAAAGACAATTGTCTCCTCCCACCAGCCAAGAAATAAATTTGCATAGGTGGGAGCAGCAGGACTCCCCATTGCAGTACCACATTGCTGATGAAAAATTTTGTCTTCAAAAATAAATATATTTTTTTCAAGAACAAACTGTAGTAACTGCAAAACAAATTGGTTATGAGCTGCAAACTGAGTACCTCTAGATCCTAGATAATACTCGACCGCTTTATAACCACATTTGTGAGGTATGGATGGAGGCAATGTCTCCTGATCCCTAAAAAACGGAAAGAAGAACAGGTTACGAGACTCATAGGCACCTATGATTCCAAACAAAATGATATCATGCAGATACTGAATAGGTATTGGCGTATTCTCAGTTCTGATGTAGATTTAGTAGATCAGATCACACAGAGGCCGTCTGTCACGTATCGGAGAGGGAAAAACATTAGGGACAGAGTCATGCATAGCTGTTTTGACCCCATCTCACCTAGGGGTACGTGGCTGGATAGACAAATACCAGGCACTTTTAGATGTGGTAGCTGTAAAGCCTGTGAATTCATTTTTAAAGGGAATAGCTTCACTAGTGTCGTTACACAGAAACAATACAATATTCGGGATTATGTCAATTGCAAGACAGCGGGAGTGGTCTACCTAATCACATGTCCATGCCCCCTTAATTATGTGGGTAAAACAGCACGACAATTTCGTCGCCGCATTAGGGAGCATGTTGGAGATATTATTCATGTTAGGGACACCCCAATATCTAAGCATGTGCATGCTAAACACCAAGGTCAGGCAGCATGCTTAAAGTTTCAAGCAATTGAACTTGTTAGACCCCCTAAAAGAGGAGGGGACTGGGACAACCTGATTTTACGCAAAGAAGCACAATGGATCCATAGACTGGAATGTATACAACCAGCAGGTTTAAATGAGCAGACTAATTACACATGTTTTATCTAACATACCTTACCATTCCCCTATGGGTGGCCTATCTCCACTGGGTTGCCTATAGGGTGGGTGAGTTCATATTTGCCTTACATACTAAGTTTTGAGATGGCCATATGGGTCAGCCGATACATTTAGAAATCGCTTGTCAGTTCCTCCTGACATGAGGGATCTAGTATTCATGTCCACCTTATAAGTGTTTATTTACTTTTGAGTTGCTCTGTGAGGTAGTCCACTTGCGGTGTCTAACTGTCCCGCAAGATATACTTATAATACATTATCGTGTAGCGCTTACCTCCTCGTGTTTGGCAGTCCGGGCGACTTGTCCTTGGCTTCTACTGCGCCTGCGCGTTCGGGTTGATGCGGCCGATGATGACCCCTGGTTGTCAGCTGACGGCGGGGGGTCACATGGGCAGGTGTCACGAATCGAGAGGGTGCTGGGATTGGTCAGTTCATGTGTTGCCGCCTAATGCGAGGGGTGGAGTTTTAGCGTTTATAGTAACCTAGCGCCTGCAATGAAGTATGCCGTTGACATCGATACGTGCATCTTGCCGTGACGCACAGCAGAATATCTGCTGTTGAATATCACTATCGCTGGTGAAAAGGCCAGAGTTACCAAGATACGGACCCCTGAGGATGAGTATCTGAAACGCGTAGGGTCGTTTATTGTTTATGGAATGGTTGCATTGGGGACAGTCATATTGTGTTACACCCAGCACTAGGAGATCCGATTTATTCGGACACCTGTGCTTTATTTGGGGATTGTACTACTGGTGTGCCCTGGATATATGCTGATTCCAGACAAAATATCGTTACAAACACCGAGATATATGCATCATAATGACTCAGTGTTTTTTGTTTAATACATTTTTTAATAATCACGGTGGGGCTTATGTCACAGTGGTGTGTTACCCCTGTTTTTAACAAGTTACTATTAAAAGGTATTTTTTACTCAATTGTTACTTCAGTGAACCCTGTATCTCCCATATAATAGACTGGTGAGAGCCGCGTGCATGCATGAAAAATTCTCCACGGGTTACCAGAGCTGTATATACCACAAATGTCTGATATGGGTATAACCATTTAAAAGTTCCAGAGATGCAGCTGAAAGTAAAGAGCAGGCCATCGGCCGTGAATAAAAGTTAGGAGGGGGGCCCATGCTAAACTTTTGCACCAGGACCTTTAAGCCTTTAGCAATGACCCTGACTATAAGTGCTATTATTATCTGCTAGATCTGTCCCATTCACCTGCAAGTGCTATTTTTGTCTGCGAGATCTTCCCCGGTTACCTGTAAGTGCTATTATTTTCTGCTAGATCTGGCGTGGTCACCTGTAAGTGCTATCATTATCTGCAAGATCTGCCCTGGTCACCTGTAAGTGCTATTATCTGCTAGATCTGTCCCGGTCACCTGTAAGTATTATAATTATTTGCTAGATCTGCCCCGGTCACCTGTAAGTATTATTATTATCTGCTAGATCTGCCCCGGTCACCTGTAAGTATTATTATTATCTGCTAGTTTTCCCCCGGTCACCTGTAAGTATTATTATTTTCTGCTAGATCTGCCCTGGCCACATGTAAGTGCTATAATTATCTGCTAGATCTGACCCGGTCACCTGTAAGTGCTATCATTATCTGCAAGATCTGCCCTGATCGCCTGCAAGCATTATTATTATCTGCTAGATCTGCCCTCGTCACCTGTAAGTGATATTATTGTCCAGATGGAGCATGTAGGAGTAGCAACAGCTCAGTCTTGATGTACTAGACCATGCAAAGTCACAGAGAGAAGCCGCTGAGTGCTAAAGAGCGTGACATGGCAAAAACATCTTATATCTCTCACTACAGAGTTCCAAACTGCCTCTGGAAGTGACATCAGCACCAGAACTGTGCGTCCTGAGTTTAATGTAATGGTTTTCCATGGTCGAGCGGCTGCACACAAGCCTAAGATCATCATGCCCAATGCCAAGCGTCGGCTGGAGTGATGTAAAGCACGCCACCACTGGACTCTGGAGCAGCGTGTTCTCTGCAGTTATGGATTACGTCTCACTATTTGACAGTCTGATAGAGGAATCTGGGTTCGGCAGATGCCAGGAGAACATCATCCAACAGAATGCATAGTGCCTATTGTAACTTGTGGTGGAGTAATGGGTTGTTTTTCAGGGTTTGGCCCCTTATTTCCAGTGAAGGGTAATAATAATGCTGCAACACACAAAGATATTTCTGACAATTGCAGCTTTCAACTTTGTGGTAACACTTTGGGGTTCAGCCTTTTCCTATTGCAGCATGACTGCGCCCCAGTTCACACAGCGAGCTCTATAAAGACATTGGGTGAGGAGTTTGGTGTGGAAGATCCCGAGTGACTGCACAGAGACCTGACCACAACCTTATCCAAGACCTTGAGAATGAACTTAAAAAACAATTGCTAGCCAGACCTTCTCCCCCAACATCAGTGTCTGACCTCAGACACACTCCAAACTCTTATAGAAAGCTCTCATATAGTAGCCACAAAAGTGGCCCCAGCTAGTATAGAGCTCAATCGAAGCTTTCTAAACATGTATGCAGTGAGCTCCACCTAGTGGTAGCTGCAGGTAGCCGTAAGCAGAGGAGGCAGTTCAGTGCCAGATGCTCTCCTGCCATGAACCCCATAGCAGTTGAGTGCCCTGCCTCTATGGTATGTACGCCACTGTACCCAGTTCTCCTAGAGTCCTCAACATTGCACCCGCCTTGCTAAGAAGTAATATGGGAACGGGACAACTTTTCCAGATTTGCTGCTCAGGACTCTAGAAAAGCTGGGTGACAGCCACTAACGGAGCTGGAAAGACAATCATGTTGGACTCCACCCAGCTTTCCCAGGAACTTATATAACTAACAAAGGAATGAAACCACTTGACTGAAGAGGACGATTTAAAGAGACTCTGTCACCACATTATAAGTGGCCTATCTCCTACATAATGTGATTGGCGCTATAATTTAGGTGACAGCAGTGGTTTTTATTTAGAAAAACGATCTATTTTCACCAAGTTATGAGCGATTTTAGCTTTATGCTAATTACTTTCTTAATGCCCAACTGGGCGCGTTTTTACTTTTGACCAAGTGGGCGTTGTAAAGAGAAGTGTATGACGCTGATCAATCAGTGACCAATCAGCGTCATACACTTCCCTCCATTCATGTATTCAGCACATAGTGATCCTGCGTTGTTCACTACGTGCAGCCACATACACACACATTAACGTTACTGAAGTGTCCTGACAGTGAATAGACATCGCCTCCAGCCAGGACGGGATGTCTATTCACAATCCCAACACTTCGCTAACGTTTGTGTGGGACCTACAGCACAGCAAAGTGTAATCTCGCGAGATCTCGCTATTTTCTTTTGTTCAAATTGTAGGTGGAAATTCTCAGCATTGTCAGCGAGTTTTTTTCCTAAGGTTGCTAAGCTCGGCCAAGTCTCCAGGGACACAAGTTTGCATAGAATACAGAAGCGCAGTTTTTATGATTTAGGAAAATGACTTCTTGTCTAACATCTGCTTCACAATATGGTTGACCGCATACAGGGCCGCCATCAGGAATTTCAGGGCCCCCTACAGCTAAATTTTCTGGGCCCCCCTACCGTGGCACCGCCTGTTAACGGTACTCCGTCCAGCACTATATCATGGTACCCAGGGCCGCCATCAGGGGGGGTATTAGGGGTACTGATGTGAGAGGCCCGGCCAAACCTAATTGAAAGGGGGGCCCGGCAAACTGCCGCGACTTGCCTTTGGTAGAAAAAAAACAGGCCCCCTGCAATGGGGCCCGTTTTTTTCACCAAAAGAATGTCATGAGCTGCGGGCCCCCCTTTCAATTAGGTTTGGCCAGGCCTCTCACATCAGTACCCATAATACCCCCCCTGATGGCGGCCCTGGGTAGCATGGGGGCCGTCAAACACCGCCGCCCGTGCGACCGATCGCGCGCACCCGCAAACTCCCGCGCATGCGCTCCGGCGACCGCCTGGAACCGCGCACCGAATTTTGAGGCAGATTTTGACCTGCCCACACTATCTTGCCGCGTTTTTTTGCTGCGTTTTTTGCCCGCGGCGATTGAGGACAGCAGACAGAAAACGCAGCGAAAAATGCATTTTCTGCCTCCCATTGATTTCGATGGCAGGTCAGAGGCAGAACCGCGGCAAGAAAGGACGTGCTGCTTTTTCTTTTTTCCGCGTCTGGCTCCCATTGATTTCAGATTAAATCAATGGGAGGCGGTTTTGGAAGTTGTTTGGTGCTGATTCTGACACAGTGTCCGAGTCAATATCAAGGCCCAAAAACTCTGTGAACTGGGCCTTATTGTTAGGGCTTATTCAGACGAACGTGTAATACATCCGTGCAACGTGCGTGATTTTCAGGCGCCTCGCACGGACCTATGTTAGTCTATGGGGCCGTTCAGACTGTCAGTGATTTTCACGCAGCGTGTGTCCGCTGCGTAAAACTCACAACATGTCCGATATTTGTGCATTGTTCGTGCATCACGCACCCATTGAAGTCAATGGGTGCGTGAAAATCCCGCCCAGCACTTCCGCAGCCGTATAAACTATGAATGAAAACAGAAAAGCACCACGTGCTACAAACATACAAACAGAGTGTCATAATGATGGCGGCTGCGCGAAAATCACGCAGCCACGCATCATACGCTGCTGACACACGGAGCTGTTATGGACCTTTTGCAAGCGCAAAATGCCACGTTTTTGCGCGCGCAAAAAGAACATGCTCGTGTGAATCCGGCCTTAGGGTAGGAACACACTCGGCATGAAGACTGCGGATTTTATGCAACACATTTTATTGTGGATAATCCGCAGCGTATCACAGTCGCAGCAGAGTGGATGAGGTTTAAACAAATCTCATCCACACGCTGCAAAAAAAAATTTACATGCTGCGGCTTTTTGGCTTTTTAAGCCGCAGCGTGTCAATGTATTCTGTGGAATCGCCGCTCCTCTGTTGCGGAAATGTTGCGGTTCTGCCGCAAAAATCACACATGAGAAAAAAAAAAAGGCACTTTTTTAAATTTATAAAAAAGTTTAGACTTGCCCCGGCCGTAGTCCTGGTGACGCGATCCTCTATTATTAGCGCAGCCCCGCCTCCTGTCATGACGTTTCATCCCATGTGACTGCTGCAGCAGTCACATGGTCTACAGCGTCATCCCAGGAGGCGGGGCTACGTTCAGAAGAGAGAGACGCGTCGCCTAAACTACGGCCGGGGCAAGTCTAAACTTTTTTTTCCCTGCAGGATTCCCGCAGCGGACACGCCTCCCGAAACCTGCGCCACTATTTGGTGCGGTTTTGCTGGCAGAATTCCCTGCGGCTCCCGGGATAAGCTGTGGAGTTTTACTCAGCATATCCGCCTAGTGTGTCCCTTATGATGTCGCTCCTGGAGCTGCTGCCGCTCCCTAAATAGGCAGTTGGTTCAGTAGAATTTGGAATTATTTTTTTTTGTGAACCAGCTTAAAAAAATACAAAACTTTTGTGTTAGGGCCTGTTCACATAACCGTTCGCTTCCGTTCCGGGGTTCCGTCTGAGGTTTCTGTCGGGTGAACCCCGCAACGGAAATTGAAAGTGACAGCACAGCTTCCGTTTCCATCACCATTAGCGCAGTCGACTGCGCTATTGATTCCGTCCGAAAACCAGCCGGAATGGTAACGAACGGAAACCATTAGCGATATTTCCGTCACCATTGAGATCAATGGTGACTGAAACGGAAGCTGTGCTATCACTTTCACTTTCCGTTGCGGGGTTCACCCGACGGAAACCTCAGACGGAACCCCGGAACGGAAGTGAACGGTGATGTGAACAGGCCCTAACACAAAAGTTTTGTATTTTTTTAAGCTGGTTCACAAAAGAAAATAATTCCAAATTCCACTGGACCAATTGCCTATTTAGAGAGCGGCAGCAGCTCCAGGAGCGACATCATAAGGGACACACTAGGCGGATATGCTGAGTAAAACTACACAACTTATCTGCCCCGGTAGCCGCAGGGAATTCTGCCAGCAAAACCGCACCAAATAGTGGCGCAGGTTTCGGGAGGCGTGTCCGCTGCGGGAATCCTGCAGGGAAAAAAAAGTTTAGACTTGCCCCGGCCGTAGTTTAGGTGACGCATCTCTCTCTTCTGAACGTAGCCCCGCCTCCTGGGATGACGCTGTAGACCATGTGACCGCTGCAGCAGTCACATGGGATGAAACGTCATGACAGGAGGCGGGGCTGCGCTAAGAATAGAGGATCGCGTCACCAGGACTACGGCCGGGGCAAGTCTAAACTTTATCAATTTAAAAAAGTACCTTTTTTTTTTCTCATGTGTGATTTTTGCGGCAGAACCGCAGCATTTCCGCAACAGAGGAGCGGCGATTCCACAGAATACATTGACATGCTGCAGCTTAAAAAGCCAAAAGCCACACTGCAGGTCCATTATTTTTGCAGCGTGTGGATGAGATTTGTTCATATCTGACCCCCTCTGCTGCGACTGTAATACGCTGCGGATTTTCCACAATAAAATGTGTTGCATAAAATCCGCAGCGTTCATGCCTAGTGTGTTCCTACCCTAAGGCCGGATTTACACGAGCGTGTGCTTTTTGCAAGCGCAAAAAACGTGGCGTTTTGCGCTTGCAAAAGGTCCATAACAGCTCCGTGTGGCAGCAGCGTATGATGCGTGGCTGTGATTTCCGCGCAGCCGCCATCATTATGACACTCTGTTTGTATGTTTGTAGCACGTGGTGCTTTTCTGTTTTCATTCATAGTTTATACGGCTGCGGAAGTGCTGGGCGTGATTTTCACGCACCCATTGACTTCAATGGGTGCGTGATGCGCGAACAATGCACAAATATCGGACATGTCGTGAGTTTTACGCAGCGGACACACGGACACACGCTGCGTGAAAATCACTGACAGTCCACACGGCCCCATAGAGTAACACAGGTCCGTGCGAGGCGCGTGAAAATCACGCGCGTTGCACGGATGTATTACACGTTCGTCTGAATAAGCTCTAACAATAAGGCCCAGTTCACAGAGTTTTTGGGCCTTGATATTGACTCGGACACGGCGTCAGAATCAGCACCAAAGAACTTCCAAAACCGCCTCCCATTGATTTAATCTGAAATCAATGGGAGCCAGTCGCGGAAAAAAGAAAAAGCAGGACGTCCTTTCTTGCCGCGGTTCTGCCTCTGACCTGCCATCGAAATCAATGGGAGGCAGAAAATGCATTTTTCGCTGCGTTTTTTGTCAGCTGTCCTCAATCGCAGCGGGCAAAAAACGCAGCAAAAAACGCGGCAAGATAGTGTGGGCAGGTCAAAATCTGCCTCAAAATTCTTTAAGGAATTTTGAGGCAGATTTTTTTTTGCCTGCAAAATACTGTGTGAACAGGGCCATAAATGATCAGCACTTTGAGATAATTTACTTACTGTGTCAGAAGAGCTGCTCCCACTCCAGTCCTCTTCCGGCGATGTCTTCCAGGCGAGGTCTTCGGTCCAGACGTCCAGTCCTTCACCTCCAGCCAGGCTCCAGGTAAGTTTTGTCCATGTGTGTCCGCGGCTGCGCGCGCGGGCGGTCTCCAGTGCGGGCGTTCGTGGGTGCGCGCTCGGGAGTTTCCTTGGGCGCGCGATCGGGTGCGCGCGCGCGGGCGGACGGTTTGACAGCCCCCCCATGACGAGGGGAGGGGGCCCGCAGCAGCAGCAGCAGCTCACGACATTCTTTTAGTGAAAAAAACGGGCCCCATTGCAGGCAGTTGCCGGGCCCCCCTTTCAATTAGGTTTGGCCGGGCCCCTCACACCACTACCCCTAATACCCCCCTGATGGCGGCCCTGACCGCATAGACAGCGTTTATAACCTTTAAGATAGCGTGTTGCCAGTGTGGGACCGCTGATCTGTGTCACATATGTCCTGCTGGCAACACATGGACTGTTCTCAGTGACTTTACAGAGATTGCACTTGATGAATTTTCAGAATCTGTATTACTAATATTATTATTACAGATAGATAGGTGTAAGATAGATAAATATGAGAAAGATCATGATGATAGATAGATAGATATGAGATAGATAGATAGATAGATAGATAGATAGATAGATAGATAGATAGATAGATAGATAGATAGATAGATAGATAGATAGATATGAGATATAGATATCACGGCTGTAGGGTATGTGGACCCACTAGACCGCTCCGACGTCGCGGAGAAGCAGATAGCCAAACAATAGTCAATAACAGTCTGTCGGACAAGAGTACCTGGGAGGATGTTCAGGCAGATGCTCGGAGTAGCAGACACGTGGCACAGGTAATGCTTGGCGTGGCAGATGACAACGGACATGGCAGATGACACCAGACGTCGCAGATGATACCAGACGAGGTATGACATTTCCTGTCACTTTTGATCTTGTGCGCTGTACACCGGGGGCATGGCCATTAGTCATCTCATTATTAGAAGATAACAATGAAAGTTAATCCCTCTATTATAAAACTGGAGGCAACTTTTACAGGATCACAGCAATAGGTGATGGGGACATTTCAGCTCCTCCCTCTCCCTGCACATGTCACAGAGCATGCTCACTACACTCTCCAATACAAGTCATAGTATTAGTTTTTCAGGTGGCTGCTCTAAAACAAAACTTTGCAACTGCTGCTACAGCAGCTCAGGCAGCAAAACTTCCCCATAATCATGGTTGAAAATAGAATTAAAGATATATATAATGTAAAATAAAAACAACACATAAGGTTATACATTCCATATATAATAGTCATAATAACTATCAGATTTACAGAGTCTCATGCATACAACTATAATTGGTATCTGTATCTTAATATCGTGGTAATGCATGTCAATAGGCCTATATATTCTGCCATATAAAATTATGGCAGCATATAGAGAATTATATATGCAAAGTTCACGTAGACGGGCGTGATATGTCTCTATGTGGGAGCCATAAATTTTGTACAAAGAACAGGATCGAATTTACTAACAATAAAGCGGAAAAACACGTTCCAATCAAACCAGTGATCAGCTGTGATTTGTGGTCGAACCAGGCAGCAAGTGTTTAATTTCCCTGCAGCGCCACCACAGGGAAAATTAAGCATTACGCTAAACTGTTTCAACATAAATGAATGGACCAGTGTTGGACTGGGATTTCTTGGGCCCACTGGAGGAAATGATTTTGAGGGCTCACCCTTCATCTTTACAGAACATATTCATGTCCACTTTCAATTGCATCATAATCTTTGTTGCTATCATTGGACACACAGAGCAATCATCATTAAAATCGAATAGGTTATTTGTGAATCATCCCATAAGTAATAGACCCCAGTGGTAAGTGATTGGCTCCAAAGTCACCTCCAATGGGTTAGTATTCTGCTGGACCTTGAAGCCCATTACTGCATCAAAGCTACCGGAGCATCCTCAGGAACTTTGGTGGACCCGTCTGACCCTACAATGGGATGTCTGTATAATGCACAGATGTTCTGGATCCTCCAGCTCCCACCTCCTGTGGGTAAGTGTTCTAAATTGACAATATAATATAAATAACTGTAACTGGAGGCGTATGTAATGGATGGCTCATGGCACGCTGTAGGCAATCAATAAGCAAACTTACCGCCACGTGGTGGAAGCAGCATGTTCGTGTCTCACAGGGATAATCGTGCAGAGGAAAAATTTATAAGACATCGACTGCAACAACGTCTAAATTGATCTACTGTTCTGCACATACTGAGACCAAGGACATGGGTTATACAATGAGTGTTCTCCGCTAGTGAAAGTAGGCCCTTCATTGTTCTCTATCTCTATCTATAAATATTCCACTTCGTAATTCTAGTGGGAGGTAAAGGCATGATAGTATCAGGGAGTAAAATATTTTACTAAGAAATTCTAATTAATAAAAGTTACAAGCAAGCATTCATTTGTCTTCAAGGGTGGGCCGAGAGAGTTCTGGTCCCACCAGGCAGTAATAGACATGGGCTCCTAACCATGATCATCATATACATGGCTAAGGCATTGTTTTTGAGGAGCATTTATCTCCTGCATGGCCTTTGGCAGGCTCCACACCAGTACAGTATCTGACTAACGGGATGTGGGCCCCTTCTGACCATGGGACTGAATGGTTGGTCCACCCCTCCATGTGCTTATTCACTATGGACCATCATCATAACACGATTTTATACAAAGCTCTCTGAGACTTTTGTATATCCTGTAAAACTATTTTAAAGGGTATGTATACTTTTACAATCAATTTATTGTATTGCTATTGTGCATTTAAAATAAAACATTAAGCAACTAATTAAATAGTGTTTACTAAAAATATTCTACCATTTTGTGTTTATAGCTCTTATGCAGACCTATGTGTCTCCATGGTTACAGACTACAAAAACCCGTGTGCAGTCAGATCTAGTGTAAATCCACTCCTTTTGTCCACTCTTCTTGCTAAGTCCCTCATTCATAACCACATTCAATTATCCAGAGAGCTACAAAGAGCGTCTCTCTCTCTCTCTCTCTTTCTGGACACCCCAGCACATCCATGCATTACACAGACAACCCATTGATTTCAATGGGCTCTGTGTAATGCTTCATTTCCCCTGTGGAGGTGCTGCAGGAGAATTAAACACTTGTAGCTGATTGATAGGGGTTGTGGCAGTGGGACACTGCTATCAGTTTATTTTCAGAAGTGGACAACCCCTTTAAGATACAAAGAAAATATTACAGTAAAATTCCTTTAATTCAATTTCAACAGGACCGGACAGCTGCCACTTTATCAAATATTCTGGATTATCAGATAAAACTACATATAAATTTAAATTCAGATAAAAAAATAAAACTTTTATCACCTTTTTGAATCAGAAGAGTCTCCTTATTTGTTATTTCTGTCTTCTGCCTCTAGCCCTCGGCTGGCAACCAGTTCTGAATTATCCGAATTTCCGGATTATTGGATGTCGGAATAAATTCACAGTAATTTCTGCTGTAATAGAGGTGGTATATGACTTGTCTGTGCTTGGTGCACACACCTGTCCCACAATACAGTGACTTGGACAGAGTTTTATATTATTGGCACCTAGGCCACAATGTTGGGAGACATCACACTGATTTGATTACGTTCTATATATTGATGAACTCGTAATGATTGGTTCCATTTGGTGAACGCAGTAAAGCGGCAGCGGCTTTTCTCATCTCCTTTCAGCGCTGATCGCTGACCTGCTGGCTTTTAAATACAGTCAAACGCCTGTGTTTCTGTGTGGACTCAGGTGAGCGCTGCATTAATGATGTCCTATGGTACTTAGCATTCTGGCCGCATACTATTCTGTGAATACAGATGGAGGGACAGCCGAGGACCAGCCGTATTACCACCCAGTGAAATGTAGACTTAAACAAAGATTTCCAGTGCCAGGAAAACAAACCGGAGGACTGCCAAATGAGATGGAGAGAGTTGTTTTCTTTTATCGTCTGGATTTAGTAAATTCGAATGCAGCCAATATTCATAGTCATATGTGCTTGTGAATTGATGAGATTTGCAATTTATAGAACTACAAAACTCAGCATTTTTGTACAACGTCAATGATTTATCAATAAACCATGTAAAAAAATAAAAAATAAAGTGTATTAAAGAATTTTCTGCCCAGTGGTGTCATCAGAACCACCATCAACCCTATCTAGGCCCCATATTGGCAAATGGTCAGGGCCCATAAACTCCCGGTTATGTCCATCAAGCTCAATCTTGTACCCTATTGCATACTTTTACCTCACCCTCTCCTGGAGACGTGTCTCCACCAGTGGCCAATGGACGCAACCCAATGCCTCCTTTCTACTTCTATCTTCAGCTGCAGACCTCCTCCTCTGCACGACCGCAGCGGCGGGTTGCCATCGGCCCTGGCGGACTATTTAAAGGGGACTCTGGCCTTCACTTCTCATCTTTATATGAAGGTATATCTTGCATTTTACTATTGTTCCATTTGCTATTGACTCTGACCCTGACCTCCGCCTTGTTCCTGGATTATGCCCCTGTCTCGTCCTTTGGATATTTGTTGCTTGGTTCTTGTGGTTCTATTCCTGGCTACGATTTCGTGTCATCCTCCGGCTTGTTGCATCCTGATCCTTTGACGAAACCTGGCTATGTTCCTGACTTGCTACAAGTTTTCCGCTACAGCGCACCAGCCGCCAATCGGTGACTATCGTGGGGACCACGACCCGGGGATCCGACCTGGAAAGTCCATACCTCCTTGTGGAGGTTAACATGGAAGACAGCGAGTTTCCTTAGACTCTGCACCTCAGTCTATCCAGCGCCACATAGATTATAACGTGGAGGATCCGCTGCTTTGGTGAAAAAACCTAAGGAGAATAATATGATGGTTATGCAGCCCCTCAGGCCATATTATACATTTAGTGGGCCACTGGGGGAGGGAGAACAGATTACTAATTGGGCAACAACCTCCAGAACCCAAAATCAAACAACCAGCAATACACTTAGGTAAATTTTAATGGGGTTAAAGTGAATGTCTGTCTTTTAACATCTTGTCGTTTTAGGTTTAACATTCTGTGCTGATTAAAAAAATATATAAGAAATAAAAATATATTAAGAAATAATAAAAAAAAATCTACATCAAATATTCTTTAGGTAAAAACATGTATAGGGAAAAAACCTACTAACAGAGTTATAGAAACACTGACACGTAGGCTCCTAGCACCAATATGTTATAGAAGAATAGGGTGGATATTTATATCTCAATTTTACCAAAAATCCAATAAAACATTACAAATTCCCGCTGAGCTTAAAGTATAGATTAGAAGACTATTTGGGGATTGTGGATTTACACTTACGTGACATGAAGGGCACCATGTTGGGAACCAGGTTTGCACACCATTAAAGACGATATGTCACTAGGTCACATAGCAGCCATAGGGGCCCATACACAAGATCTTATTACAGATCTGTGTTATACAGATCCCTAATATAATGCCCATTGCCAATTATCAGCTTATACTGTTCCTCTATGTGGTACCAATTTTATATGGCGGCACAAAGAGTTTTTTTCTCATGGATTCTGTAAGAAACTCAAAAAGGATATTTATTACCTTGTCATTTCCTAATACGACAATAGACCAATTAAATGGTAAATTATATATCGCCGGGATGACCATTCAGTCTAACCACATCCTATCCGTTCCAGTGAAGCGACGGCGTCGTCTCTCTTGTGGCCTGTTATTGCAGCTGACAGAGGTTATCGTACGCACATTCCCTCTATTCCCAAAGGTGATCCTATGAATTTTCATGGGATCTTTATCTGGCATCACATTTCATTTGAGGGATGTGAGAAGCATAATATTAGGCTTAATGTGTCAAACAATGGCAAGAAAATGGACACCACCCAGTGTCAGGACCCAGCGTGGCGATGCCCAGAGGTGAAGGGGACCAGGAACATAGAGCGTGGTGTTTTAAGGCACATTCTGGTCTAGGCTCTGTATTTATTTTTAGGGCCTGGTCTGGGCTCTGTATTTATTTTTGGGTCTAGTATATGGTTTGTATTTATTTTGGTGCTTGGTCTGAGGTCTGTATTAAATTTGATGACTGGCCTGGGGTCTGAATTAGGTTATGCAGTCTGGTCTGGGGTCTATATAAATTTAAGGGTTTGGTCTGGGAGCTATATCTATATTTAGGTGGCTGGTCTGAGATCTGAACTAATTTTGGGGTTGGATCTGGGGTTTGATGCCTCTGCTGCCCTATTCTAGATTTTCTAATTGGCAGTGTGTGCTCAGGGACACCTCCTCAAATAAAATTCCAGAATGTATACATTGACTAACATATACATCGACTAACTTTTTGAATAGAGTGGTGAAGATCATGAGTTACAGCCTGTAATATACTTAAAAGCTGCATTCACAAATCTCCAGGCTACAGAGCTGAAATCTCCCAGCATTCCATACTGGTTTAATGTGAATACAGAGGTTGATCTGGTGATTCCCATTCTGGGAAATGTAGTGTTCACAAAAGGCACTGTACACTAATCTGACAAACTAACTGCCCCTGCATTGTAGGAGCTCAACTAAGTAAGGGGTGTGTCTGACAACAAGCTTGTTGACTGTTTCCTATGACAACCAGCAGAATTGTGGATACTGCCCTGGTTTATAATACAGCTGTAACTCAGGATCAGGAAACATAATTTCCAATTTCTAAAGTGATGCAACTTTTTATGTAGATGAATTCTATATACATACCAAGAAAAACGATGTTCAAAGGTGGAGACATCCAGGAAAAGGAAATATTTTTACAGTACATTAAAAATCTAATAGCAAACTAGAAATATTGTGTTTTTTAATTGAATGCTTGTTTTCTCGCTCAAGGACAAATTGTTCCTATTTTATTACGCGACTATTTTTACATAATGTTATCGGATTGTCAGGCTGTTTTTTGTAATTAGTTTGTATCTTTTTTTTCATTAGCAACAGGATTGCAATAATTACTTTTTTTTTTCAATCACCATTTTTTTTATTATTCAAAATAAACATGATTTTTTTTTTAGATTTTTTGTTACAGCGAAGTAGAGTAGGAGGCTGCTATTTGATAAGTAGACAATGGAGAGAAAGGGTTTTAATAACCTTGAATATTTTAGATACTGGAGACTACTGTTTAAGACAGGACTACATAAAAGGAAGATAAAAAAAATGAAAGAATTGGAAGCAGCCTTCCGTTTCCTCGAAATCTCCCCAGTGCGCCTCCCAGACTGACGGAGCCGCCGCCGTCGCTCTTCCCCAGGGGGGGACTGTACCCGGACTCTGTGCGCCCTTCTCAGCTTCCTCCTAGAGACGGTCCTCGTGAGCAACGGGCGTCTAGACGGCGCTTGCCCCAAAGAAATTGATCAGCCAGTGGCCAGAAGGCTATTGCATCACTGTATCCATGAGGATATCATGGGGGGGCTGTTTATTATGAGTGTCTAACCCTCCTTCCTTTTCTCCTCAGGTCTCCTCTCAGGTTTCTGTGGGAGGGAATGTTGCCAGGCCAAAGGGGAATTCAAGTGGGCCAGGGGGTCTAGTCGGTGAGGTCTGGGGGATTGTCTCAGGGAACCTTTTTCCCCATCATACTGCGCTGAGGTGGGAGGTCAAAAATATACATACACCCGTTACAGTAATCCGGCCGAGTCCGGGGTTCCGGCCTGTTCTTATTTGGGCTTATACAACCTTAGTCCCACCTAGTGACGAGTCTCAGGGAGATCACCTCTTCACGCCGCTGTCCTTCTACGCTCCCCACTAGGTTTCCACGCTGTCGTGTCGTGTTCAGGGGGTGCTTTATCCCGGGCCCGACATAACAAGCGTAGTATTGTTTAGGGGTTTTGTACTCCGCTGTCAATTGGACGCTAGTGTCCCTTTTCTTGGCCCTTCCCCCTCTCTTCAGGGGTAACTGTCTCTTTCCCCGCTTTTCTCCCCCTTTCTGTTTTCCTACGGTGGCTCCACATGTCTAGCATTACGGTTGTTTCCCTGAATGCACAGGGCCTGAACGTTCCAGAGAAGAGATCCTCCATCCTCCGTCTCCTATGGAAAAAGAAAGCACATGTGGCGTTCCTCCAGGAAACTCACTTCCGGGCGGACAGCGTTCCACGGTTGACGGACTCTCACTACACTCGTTCTCTTCCGTGGGAGCACGTGGAGACTCGCACAGATGGAGCGGGACGGTACATCTTCGTGAAGGGTAGGTTGGCTAACACACTGTTCACACTGGCCACATGCTATCTCCCCAACACCGGCCAGGTCGCCTTTGTTGAAGGGGTCTTGACGGAGTTGGATGGTTTTTTGGAAGGCACTCTCATACTAGGGGGGGACCTGAACCTTACATTAGACCCGACTATAGACTCCTCACGCGGACACTCGTCGTTACCCATGTCGGCACAACGCCGGGTGCGTCGTTTGTTACACGAACACCTATTGATAGACGCGTGGAGGCTTATGCACCCGACGACAAGAGATTACACCTTCTTTTCGGCCCCCCACAACACATACACCAGACTAGACTACTTCTTCCTGCGCCACTCCCATCTCTCCAACTTCTCCTCAGTCTCAATAGATAACATAACCTTCTCGGACCACGCCCTCATAACACTCTCTCTCTGTCTCCCTGCAGCCCACCCTCGCTCCTGGCAGTGGCGGTTAAATGACTCGCTCCTGCAGGACCCGACGGTAACTTCAGAAATACACAGGGACCTACGGGAGTATTTTGCTACGAATGTATCCCCAGATGTCAGTCCGCTCAGTGTTTGGGAGGCACATAAGTGCGTGATCCGGGGTTCCTTCATCCGGATCGGATCTAAATTTAAAAGGGAGCGGACGGCTCACTTGAGTGAACTGTTATCTCGTATACACCTCCTCGAGCAATCCCACAAGGCTTCCTTGGACCGGGTGATGGGGGCGGAGTTGGGGCAGTTGCGTGTTCAGGTTCATTCTCTTTGTCTTGCTAAGGCCAGGGCCTCCCTAGTAAAGTGTAGACGACATTTCTACGAATGCAGTAACAAACCAGGCAGGACTTTGGCACGGGCATTGCGGAAAACTAGGTCACGTACCTATGTCCCCCAGGTACAGGTCGCTGGAGCTGGGAGCTTGCACCACCCCCAGGATATCTCGGAAGCCTTCCGGGCGTACTACCACTCTCTTTACAATCTCCCACGGACCTCTCCCACCACTGATGGGGGAACTAGACGGGAGCAGATGGAGGCATATATCCGCTCCTCGGGGATGAAAAGTATCCCGCAGGAAGCTCTAGCGGCTCTAGAAGAGCCGATTTCGCCAGAAGAGTGGTCCTGGGCCCTGAAGGACTCTCCGGTGGGGAAGGCGCCGGGCCCGGATGGGCTCTCTATTCAGTACTACAAGGTCTGTTCAGATCTTCTCGCGCCTCATTTCCTGCAGGCCTACAACTCCCACATAGACGGGTGCTCTCTCCCTCAGGATGCCCTACGGGCATACATTATGGTTATACCGAAGGAAGGAAAGGATCCCACCAGCTGGCAAAATTACCGCCCCATTTCACTGCTTAATGTAGACCTCAAGCTGTTTGCAAAAATCTTGGCCCATAGGCTCACGCCCCTCCTCCACAATGTGATACACACTACGACCAGGTGGGCTTCATGCCCCTTAGGGAAGCCAGGGATAACTCCACTAGGGCAATTAATCTGATTTATCACGCGGCTGCCTCGTCTCTGCCCACACTGCTGCTGTCCACGGACGCAGAGAAGGCCTTTGACAGGGTAGACTGGGACTTCATGTCGGCCACTTTGCGGCATATCGGGTTGGGCTCCCACATGATGCAATGGATTTCGAGCCTCTACTCATCTCCTTCAGCCAGGGTTAAGGTTAATGGTACCTTATCTTCCCCACGCTCTATCTCCAACAGCACGCGGCAGGGGTGCCCCCTGTCGCCCTTGATTTTTATTCTGTGCCTGGAACCCTTCCTTTGTCGGGTTCGCTCAAACCCAGACATAGCGGGGGTATCAGTGGGTGGAAGATCCCATAAAGTGGCTGCGCATGCGGACGACCTTCTGTTCTTCCTCACTGCGCCCAGGATCTCCTTGCCCAACCTCATGGCGGAGATGAGTAGATACTCGAAACTGTCAAATTTCAAAATTAACCAGAAGTCCAAGGCACTCAACATATCACTGCCGCAGTCCCTGGTGGAGGATCTGTCGGGGTCCTTCTCCTTTAAGTGGGCCAGAGACTCGCTTCAATACTTGGGGGTCCAACTCTCCAGGGATCTCTCTCGCCATTATGCAGTTAACTATCCTTCTCTCCTTCAGCGCGTAAAAGGTGATTTGGATTCCTGGACGAAGGGTACCTTCACGTGGTTCGGCAGATGTGCAATCTTCAAAATGAACATTCTCCCACGGATACTGTACTTCTTCCAAGCCTTACCGATTCACATTCCCCGCACTTTCTTCCGAGCTCTGTTGTCTTTACTCCACCGCTTCATTTGGGTGGGGAAACCGGCCCGTATAGCCCGCTCCACGCTTTTTCGCTCTAAGAGTGAAGGGGGCGTGGGGCTCCCTGACTTCGTTGCTTATCATCAGGCCTCGCACATGGCACGCATCCTAGATTGGTTCCGCCACACAGAGGTCAAACAATAGGTGTCGATGGAACAGTCTTCCGTAGCTGTCCCTTTGCAGGCCCTACCTTGGCTGGGTAGGGATACCCCTCTAACAGCAAGGACACACCCGACGATAGGGCCCTCACTGGCAGTTGCGTCGAAGGTCTTCCCCCGGACAGAGATCTCCCCTTCCCCGTTCCCCATGTTTCCAGTCCTGGGCAATCCGGCGTTCCCTCCAGGGCGGGAGGGGGGTCCATTTTGGAGCTGGTTGAGGGCAGGTAGGGGCCCCGCCTCTCATTACCTGCAAGGGGAGTCATGGATGACTGGCTTGCAACTGATGTCTTTGACAGACCCTCTCCCTCTCACTTCCTGGCAGGTCGCTCAGCTGAGACACTTCCTGGTGTCCTTGCCTAACCCTGCGGAACATGCTCTGGTTAAAACTCAGTTTGAACTCCTCTGCTTGGGCACAGGCTCGATGCGTCACACACTATCCAGACTATACTCCCTACTGATCTCCCCATCTACCCTCTCCACACCCACATATTTGTTACGGTGGGAAAGGGACCTGGGAATCACGCTCTCGGCGGAACAAATAGATAGGATATACACAATGACACATAAATCGTCCATGGCCAGCAGGTATCAGGAAGCGGGTTTTAAAATTTTAACGCGCTGGTATAGGGTGCCTTCCAGACTACACGTTATGATTCCGGCGGTCTCACCGCTGTGCTGGAGACGTGGTGATCAGGTGGGAACGATACTACATGTCTTTTGGGAATGCCCGCGGCTGACTGCCTTCTGGGCAGGAGTGTGGCGTATCACCTCCAAATTCACGGACTTCCCGCTCCCATGCACACCGGCCTTCTTCTTGCTCCATCTGTGCGAGATCCCGCGTTCACATATCGTTGCTCTGTGGTCCGCCATCTGGTGAGCGCTGCCAGGGCCTGCATACCAGCGCTGTGGAGACAATCGGCTGCACCGTCACTCAGCATGTGGTTCGATAAGATACAGGAGATCATGAGGATGGAGGATCTCACGGCTTCAATGAGAGGTACTCACGCCAAGTTCATCAAGACTTGGTATCACTGGGTCAGGTTTCAATCATCTTTGGAATTCAGGAATATCGTAGCCTTTTAATTTGCACTTCATACATGACACTTAACAACGGAGCTCGTCCCTTCCTTTCCCTCCCCTGTCGTTTTTCTTTTCTCATTTCCTTTTCATACTTCCTTCTAAGTTATGTTTCGCTGTGGGCCTTAGGGCGGGTTCACACATAGCGGAATTTCACTTAAATTCCGCTGCGGACACTCCGCAGCGTTAATCCGCAGCGGAGCCGTTTCTCCATTGACTTTCACTTTAATTTAGCAGTGTTCGTTTACACGATGCGTACAATTCCGCTGCGGAGCATAGGCTGCGGAGCGGAATTTGGTGTCCGCAGCATGCTCTGTCTGTTGCGGAGCAGTGGCGGACTGGTTGCGGACTCATGGCGGAATTTCTCCATTGACTTCAATGGAGAGTCAAAATTCCGCAATGAAGTCCGCAGATCTTATGTGTGCTGCGGAGCGTATTGTTTTTACTACCATGACATTTCTTCATTCTGGCTGGACCTATGTATTTCTAGGTCTACAGCCAGACTGAGGAAGTCAATGGGGCTCCCGTAATGACGGGAGCGTTGCTAGGAGACGTCTGTAAATAGTCACTGTCCAGGGTGCTGAAAGAGTTACGCGATCGGCAGTAACTGTTTCTGCACCCGGGACAGTGACTACCGATCTCAATATACATGTATCTGTAAAAAAAAATATAAGTTCATACTTACCGAGAACTCCCTGCGTCTGTCTCCAGTCCGGCCTCCCAGGATGACGTTTCACTCTAAGTGACGGCTGCAGCCAATCACAGGCCAAGCACAGGCTGCAGCGGTCACATGGACTGGAGCGTCATCCAAGGAGGTCGGGCCGGATGCCGAAAGAGGGACGCGTCACCAAGACAACGGGCGGTAAGTATGAATTTCTTTGACTTTCACTAGGGAAAGTGCTGTCCCTTCTCTCTATCCTGCACTGAATAGGGAGAAGAGAAGCACTTTTCCTGCAGTCCGCAGCGGCCAGTCCGCATCAATTTTCTGCACATTTTGTGCAGATCCGCTGCAGAATCTGCAACGCAGATTCTGTGCGGCATTGATGCGGACAGTTGCGGAGGAATTCCGCCATGTGTGGTCATGCCCTTAATGCATGTCTGCAGGTTCAGGATGCGGGGGATTAGCCCCATTTATTGCTTGACTATACTCTGTTTGTACATCTACCATACAGGATGTCCACATATGCCGGCCTGCGTGCCGAAGTACTATATGGTTGCATATTCTTTTGGCATTTAACGTGATATGTTTGTTTGTACAATGGATAAATAAAAGAATTTATAAAAAAAATAAAAATAAAAGAAATAACAATAGGAAGTAAAAGACAATGACATCACGGCTTCCCTCCAGAAGCGGAATCCCCGGGCCTATGCTCTGGCGCTATTTACAAGGGGGGGGCGGTAGCACTATCTACATGGTGGTGTGGCACTATCTACATGGACACTGTGGCACTATATAGGGGCACTATCTAAAGTGTACGCTGTGGCTATGTACATGGGCACTTTCTACATGAGCACCGTGTCACTATCTACAAGGGCACTGGCACTAGGGGCAGCTAAGGGGGCATTATCATGTATGGGGGCATTATGCTGTATGGGGGAATTTGTTTGGGCATTAGACTTCATGGGGGCATCTGAATGGGCATTATACTGCATGGGAGAATATGTGTGAGAATTATACTATATGGGGGCATCTGTGTTGGCTTTATACTGTATGGGTGCATCTATGGGGCAGTATACTGTATGGTGGCAGTTATGGGGGCATTATACTGTATGATGGCAGCTATTTGGTATTAAAAACAATCTAAACGCACAAAAGCATAGGGAACATAGCACCCCAATAGAATATATAAATATATAACTATTACGTATTGTCAAAAATAGAAATCTTTATTAATAATAAATAACAACAATACATGGTATCACATAAATGTATCCAAATGAACTCATTAAAACAGGTCATACACGAAGAGCAGCATCAGTAAGGTAGAGATGAAATTATACCCAGAGGTAAACGGAAAAAACCCATCTCAGAAATAGCGTCCCATTCCCTACCTCACCATAAATACAAAATGTAGAGCTTATAGATACGCAGAATACATCCTAACTGGTGAAGAATATATATGGCAAGACCAGGATACCTCAATGCCAGATGGAAGCTAAAATAGCAAAGCTACATAAATTACCAGGAATATAAATCAAAGAAACGTACCCAAAAACATGGTAGTGGGAGGAGGCATAGAGAGATGTGGCACAGAAAAAACGTTGAGGCGTTCCATCTGGGATTCACTCTGGCCTGCTCTGTTATGGGGCAATGAAAAATTGCTGGGGAGGTGAACTTGTTTTTGTATATATGTTATGATTTAATATTATTATTATTAATAATAATAGTAATAATAATAATAATAATAATAAAGTAACTAATGCACCTGAGAAGTAAAGTCTTTTAAGGCCTAGTTCACACAGAGTTTCCTTCAGGAATTTTGAGGCAGATTTTTTGACCTGCTTGCGCTTTTTTGCAGCGCTTTTCGCTGCGTTTTTCGTCCATGGCCATTGTGGACCGCAAATAAAAAAACAATGCAAAAAACGCTTTTTCTGCCTCCCATCGATTTCAATGGGAGGTCAGAGGCTGAGCCGCGGCAAGAAAGGAAATGCCGCTTTTTTTCCCAGCAAGTGGCTAAAAGTAGCCTGGGAAATAAACGCCTCTACCTCCCATTGAAATCAATGGGGGGGGCGATTTCGGACGTTTTTGGCACTGATTCCAACAAGGTTTCCGCCTCAAAATCAGCGCCAAAAACCTCTGTGATAACTAGGCGTAATAGTTAGTATCAGACGTGTACCTCAGTTTTTGGTTAAAAAATTTGAAACAAATAAAGATTTGGGTCATTTGTCTTTTCTTTTTGGCTATTTCCTGTCTGGAGGAGATAGAAAGCTGCTTTATTCACTGGTATGACAGTTTTGTGATAATAATGATATAAGAGTATTTCTGGAGCTTAGACATCAAGCCGCAGCTTTTCAAGGTGTCACCGGGTGGACACATAAAAGCTCAACGCTGACATCCCAGTCATTGATTCTTTTGTCTAAAAAATATTGTGATGAAAAACCTGAGATTCCATTATAATAACATCTCAATATGGACAAATTCACACTGTGCTGCCATTACTAACGCATTATGAAGATTAAGTGTTTATACCCATGACATTAGTGTTGTACTAACTATAGAGGTAGACCTCGCCACTGGTATAGGGACCTTGGTCTGAAGGGGGCCCGGCTCTGAATGCCTCCTGCTTCTCGAAATAGAGCCATTGGATTTTCCTGCAGCCACCACTAGGGGCACTGCATGGAGACTTTTACGGCTTCCATTGAGTTCAATAGTAGATGTATAAATTCATAAACATTGAGCTCCCCCTAGTGGTGGCTGCAGGTAGCCAGTTTTATCATGTACTGTGTGAAGACGTGAAGCAGGGAATTTAGAGCTGTATGGGGGACATTTGCCAATTTATGCTGATTTTTTTTTTTCAAATTTAACACTCCCTCCACTTTTCTATTTAAAAAAAGTGGTTTGGCCTGGTGTGTTTAGCCAAAACCAAACTTTATCAAAGCGCGTGCACCCCAATCTGTTACACGCTGCAAAGGGGAGAAACTATTTGTACAGTTGCTTAATTTTTTTGTATTTTTGGGCATTGGAGTAATAAAAAAAGTTGCAATGGTGGACGTTAGCTTTTTTTTTTTTTAAAGTGGTTATATAGGATTTTAAAATTGATAGCCGATCCTTAGGATAGGTCATCGATATTAGATCGGTGGGGGTCTGACTCTCGGCACCCCTGCTGATCAGCAGTTTGAAAGAGTCACAGCGCACGTGCTAGTGATGCAGCTCTTTATTGTTTACATCAGTTTTTGTCTGGTTTGTATTTGCACGCGCCGTTACTTCCGTATTAGCTATGCATGGTACTGCAGCCTGTCCCATTGGGAGAATGCCCTGAAAGTAATGGTGAGAACCGGACCGAAACAGATGTAAAAAATGGAGAGGCTGTAGTGCTCGCACCAGCGTCGCTGCCCCCCTTCAGCTGATTACCAGGGGTGCTGAGAGTCGAACTCCCATCGATCTAATATTGATGGACAAACCTTTGAAAGGCAAAAGGTCAGTCAGTGTGATTGTTGCAACTTTATAAATACTTTTTAGCAAAAATAATTTTTACTTTTTGAGATACAGCTGCTTTGTATTCTCTATACAGAGAAGCTATATCTTTTGCTAAATCCTGCTGCCATCAGGTCCGCTGGCCTGACGGGTTCAGTGACAGCGGGTCATGCAGGATCCACCTGTAATCTATCACATCTAAATTCATAACTTACAGGTGGATGCTGCGTGTCAGAGACACCAGGACCCGCTGACAATGAACCCGTCAGATCTGCGGGACTGACGGATTCATGTAATAGCGAACGAACCGCGAGCGAATATAGAGAATACAGAGCAGCTGTAGCTCAAAACCTAAAAAGAATTTATAAAGTTGCACCTATCACATTGTCTGACCGTTTTATTAAAAAAAATAACAACACTGCCTTATAAAGGTTTACTTGTTATAGCGTAATACTAATTTATTATATACCATATGAGGCGATGTTTGATCAGCGCAATATACATAACGTTGCCTAATGAATGCATCCAGCTGTCTCCCAGTGACTTTATGATGACAGTTACATCCTCCGCACGTATTGCCAGAATCTGGTTTACAGCTGCTGAATTCCGCATTGATGATTTGCACAATCTCCCAAGATTTGCAGAAGATTATCTGGATTTTTAAAACCCAATGGATACATACAAAGTAACACGAAAATCCTTTCATAGTAGGCATAAGTCCCTCATTGGAATTTCATTATATCTAGGCAGTTCTGCTGTTTGGGTACATGCACCAAGCTGTGATCACGGATCAATAAACATAATGCTGCTTATAGGGAGGCCCAATCGTTACTATTCATCATCGAGATTTTGTGCCATCAAATCGGATTTTCCCGGGATTATCCAATATAGCAATTTGATATAAATAAAGAAATGTTCTAATCCAGGACAGAAACCTGGCGGGATTACAATCATGGTAAATGGGAATAGGACTTTCCATGTCTATCAATATTTTATATCATCTTAACAAGGAATGTACCACTCACTACAAATTTATATAAACCCTTTGCTTTATTTTATGATTGTATATGTTTTTATTTTACGATTATGGGGGCATACATCTTGCTCTAGCTTCGAACATCAGTTCCAGAAGTTACCTTTACATCAGTCACCTGGACATTAGGAAAAATAGTCAGAAAATTACCTATTAACTTCTATGGGGAAGTGTAGTGGGCATGCTCTGTGTCATGTGCACAAGTTACTGTGCAGGGAGGAGGAGGAAAAAGGGGGTGCTGAGTTTTCCCCTTCACATATTGTGAATTGGTGTGATCCAGTGCTATTTGCCTTATATTGCAGAGTGTAGTGAGCATGCTCTGTATCATGTGTAGTAGTGACTGTGCAGGGAGGGAGAGGAAAAAGGAGGTGCTGAGTTTTCCCCTTCACATATTGTCAAATGGTGTGATCCAGTGTTATTTGCCTTATATGGCAGAGTGTAGTGAGCATGCTCTGTATCATGTGTAGTATTTACTGTGCAGGAAGGGGGAGAAAAAAAAAATGGGTTGAGTTTTCCCCTTTAAATATTGTCAATGGCGTGATCCAGTCTTATTTGCCTTATGTGGCAGAGTGTAGTGAGCATGCTCTCTTTCATTTTAGTAATTGCTGTGCTGGGAGGGGGAGGGAAAAAAAGGGTCTGAGTTTATCCCTTTACATGTTGTCAATGATGTGATCCAGTGTTATTTGCTTTCTATAAGAGAGCGTAGTGAGCATGCTCTGTATCATGTGCAGTAGTTACTGTGCAGGGAGGGAGAGGAAATAGGAGGAGCTCATTCAATCCAACCAAAGGCCCCATAGCAGTTGCGTGCCCTGCCTGATAGATACGCTACATAGGATACGTTACAGGGCAAAGAACATTTAAGACTTGAAATTATGTCTGATATATTTTATTACTTGCATTCCTAGTTAGTGGAAAACCTGGAATGATGTTTTTGAGCCCCCCACTATTAAAAAAGCTTACTGTACTGTCACATATTGTGACATATTGTGACATTTCTTGCATTGAAGCTACAAGTATTGAGCTATATGGACGTTTGCTAAAATATTGCTTGGAAAAGTGTCCTTTTACTGTTAGAAGTCTATAAAAACATTCTATATTTGATTAAATGCTCTCACTTTAAATCCTGCAGGGATTCAATAGCCTAACAGTCATGTCCGTAATCTATGCGCACAGCCAGCGCTCTTACTTATTTACATTTCACTGTAAGAACAGCTCGGAGGCCCGGGCTGACACAAAGGTGAATGACTTGAAGTCTTATTGTACATGACATCAAGAACTCTCCAGCTGTCTACATTCACTCAGGCCAGGCGGCTGGACCTCCTCAGACAAACGAGCGACGTGTTGGCCTTTGTTTTCATCACAGCGGCTGTCAGGTAGGAGCATCACCCCGCAGCCCAGAGCCATAGCATTATGCTGCTGCCTAGAGGCAAGAGCCAATTACTCAACCAAATTGAGAAATAAATGAAAGGGATGTTCACGTGTCATTATTTGCACTCCTCCTAGACTGAAAAATATCATCTAGCAACCGCTGATATAGCAGGGACCACCGTGTCAACTGGTACCTGTTATATCTGCAAATGCATATCACTGGTGTGCCACTAGATGGTGCTATCCAGGTGACAAAAACAATGCCTAGATTCTGAAATGCTTTTATCTAGGGTGAAACGATTGGAGTGGCAGAGATAACTGTCGCACATTGGCCCATTAACCCCTTTGAAATGCAAGGACATCATTACTATACATGACACGCCAAGGTTGGGGGAAGAGGCTGTTTTTTTCCTCACGGTCCAAAATTACAGTTGATTGCTGTATTTTACGGTCAAGAACATTCTATGGGGAAGGCTGTATGTGCCATAGAGGCTGAAATTGTGACTGCTATAGAGCCCATGGAGAGGGGGGCCTCCGATCGGAGCGGCTCCATACTACTTTCACACAGCTGCAGTTTGTTACAATGTATCAGTCTAGAAAATCTTGTTAGATCTAAACAGTAGCAGCACAAATCCTGGCCTGTTTACCAGACTGATAGATCCTACCTACACTGATACATTGTAACAAACTGCAACTGTAAGGCTGGGTTCACACACACTATTTACGGACGTAATTCGGGCGTTTTAGCCCCGAATTACGTCCGAAAATGCGGCTCATAAGCATTGGCAAACATCTGCCCATTCATTAGAATGGGTCTTACAATGTTCTGTGCCGACGGTCATTTTTTTTACGCGCCGCTGTCAAAAGGTGGCGTGTAAAAAAGACGCCCGCGTCAAAGAAGTGGCTGTCACTTCTTCAGACGTAAATGGAGCCGTTTTCCATGGACTCCATGGAAAAACAGCACCGTAATTTCAGCCGTAACGGACGCTGGCATGTGAACATACCCTAATAGCAAAACTAGAGTTTTCAGCCCCAAATGCAATAGGAGTGTTTCCGTTTTCTCAAAGCAAGCAGAGATCTTGAAAATAGCATAATTGAAACACACATGATATTAAGTTGCAGAACTTTTCATTATACAACGATGAAAGACAAATCCTGTCCATGTGCCCATTTAATTTCCTCCTCATTGCGGTCGAGCAGTGAAGAGGAACAGGGGGTTTGCAACCCCCATTCTCGCAATCGGTGGGGGTCCCAGCGATCAGACAATTATCACCCGTCCTGTGGATAGGTGATAATTGTTGATTCTAAGATTTATTCACATAGGACTAAACCATTTCGATATTTTTGGGCTGACCTGCGTTACTAGTTTGCATTCATTCATCTTCATACCCCTCCTCCCCCACATCCGCCTTCCCCAGCCCTATCACATTTTAATGGTTTCAGTAAAATAAACAGAAATTTCCTTATAACCTTACAGTCTCATTAATTAAATTCCTTTCAGACCGGTAACATTTTATTCAGCAATATTGTCAATTAAAATGGCTACGCACAGCAGCAGCTCGGGACAATGGGAAAGAAAAAGAGCAAGTCATTTACAATTACATGGTATTTCCTATGTGATAATTGGATGGAATGAGTCATAATGTGGAAAGAACGCGGCAGAAAGCGTGACATTCGCATTGTGTTGTAATCGTAATAAGCGGCTATTTAATGCAGGGATCCGGGCCGTGTCATAGTGGCGACATTATTCTCAGCTGTGGCCGGGGAAACTCCCAGCACAAGATCCTAATAATAAAACCGTCCCTTGTAGTGTTTGTATTAGAGATAATCAGTGATCGGCGGAACAATGTCATTACTGATGATTATGTTGCTTTGACCCGACGTCTCCTAAGATTCGGACCTTATATGAAAATGGCCGACACCTTAGGTTAGTCTTGAACGGTGTTGGTCATGTAAATCGCACAAAAGGTGCAAATCCCTGGACCAGGGCTGGTATTAGTCCATGGCGGGAACAATGGTCAATCCTGGAGGCACATAGGTGTTCCCAACGCACGAACGTAAATCTTGTCCATGTGACGGCCGTTAAAACAACGGCCATCAAAACAGAGTCATGTATTTCAATAGGGCCGTTCACACGGCTGTTGTTTCAATAGAGCGTGTGAAGGGTCCGTGAAAAAATAGGACAAGTCCCATTTTCCTGCGTGTCACGCATTCCTCTATAGACTGTAGTCTGTAAGGGATCCGTGACAACGCGTTCCGCACAGATAGACCTCGGACATGGAAAACAGCAGTTTTTCACATCCGAGGTGGGCTACGTTCGTGTGAATGTAGCCGTAGACATTTATGGCATATCCTGTGGATATGCCATAAATGTGTGATAGATGCAGTTCTCATCTCTAGGAGCCGCAACTATCTCCAGAACAGGGGGTCTTCCGACCTCGTCCTGGCTTTGGAGGGATCCGCTGGCCACCACATCTAGACGGAGAACCAATGGACAGGTGGCCAAGATTACAGAAACAGATGAGCTCACTGTGCTCTCATAGAAGTGAATGGGAGATATGGAAACAGCGGAGAACAGGGAGGAGGGACTCGCATCTATCAAATGTTTTTACATTTCTAAGATGGGAATACCCCTTTAATATAAAAAGCTGTGTACCCGGGACTGATTGTCTTTAAAGGGGGTTTCAAATTTTATGTAAATAATGCTTAATTCATTTATAATGAAAGGTTCTGCAACTTTCCGATTCAATTATTCACCATTTTCAAGATCTCTGCTTGATGTCAGTGAATGTGAACATTGTTAATAACGTCCTAATACTTTTCACAACAGAGAGGTTGCTATAATTGTATCCAGTCTAAATAACCCTCTGTAAGCTACACATCCTGGACTCCAGACTGACATATTTAGGCTCTGTTCACACTGAGTTTTTTGGCGCTGATGATGCGGAAACAGCGTCGGAATCATCACCAAAAAACAGACGAAAAAGTGGCATGTCCTTTCTTGCCGCGGTTCCGCCTCTGACCTCCAATTGAAATCAATGGAAGGCTGAAAAATCCTGCGGCGCTCGTTTTTGTTTCGCAGCTTTTTTTGCCCGCGGACCTTGCATTAGCTTCACTGGCTGTGGTCGAGAAACACTGCAGCACAAATGCGCAGGCAGGTCAAAATCTGCTTGCAAAAAACTCTGTGTGAATAGGGCCTTAAAGAGTAACTAAACGTTCGACAAACGTTTTGATTGGTGGGGTTCCGAGCACTGAAACCTCCTCCAATCGCTAAAACGAAGCGGCAGAATCGCTGGTGTGAGCACTCACCCACTTAGTTTTTGCTTGGCTTTTTCTAGAAAGCCAATGTAACGGAGTACGGGTCGTAGACTTTCTATTGAGCCCGTCCTCCGCTACATTGATTTTCGTAAAAGGCCGAACAGAGACAAAGTCACTGAGCGCTCACACGAGCACTTTTACCGCTTTGTTTTAGCCATTGGTGGGGGTCTCAGTGCTCGGACCTCCACCAATCAAAAATTCTGACACGTCACATGTACAAAAAGAAGTGGCTGAAAATGACGAGGTTGTTTTCAAGGCGTTTTTGACGCTGAAAATGAAGGTTTTTTTTATTTGAAGCCTCTTTTGAGGCCTTTTTTGAGCATTTTTTTTTAGGCTTTTTTTGTAGTTTCAATGGAAAATCAGCTCCAAAAACGCCTCATAAGTGACATGCACCTTCTTTTTACGAGGCTTTTTTTATGAGGCGTTTTTTTTTATTCAGCAGCATAAAATACACCTCATATGAGCAGCGCAGTGTATTTCCCATTGAAATTAATGGGAAACTATTTTTTAGTGTAATACGAGGCTTTTACGCTCCAAAATAAGCCTGAAAATATGCAGTGTGAACAGACCCTCAAGCTGCGCTGATACATTTTAGCAAACTATCAGGACAGGAGAGAGATTTGTGCTACTTGTGTATTTATCCCACAGAGGATTGTCTAGACTGGATACAATTGTAGCAAACTCTTAGTTGCTAAAAGAGTTAGATCTTTCAACTTTTGGATTCACAGTAACCAAGAAAGTTCCCAGCAACTGACATCAAGCAGAGATCTTAAAAACGATGAGGAACTGAAAATTTAAAATATATTAGAAAGATGCCGAACTTTTCATTAAACTTTTTTCTTAGGTTTATTTACAAAGACACCTGTATCAATCAGAAAGTGAAGGCAATGACTTGTAGGTAGACCTAGCAGTGTGGGTGACCAGAAGGATTGATTTAAAGGGCAATACATTGAGTACATTGGAAATGCCTGACCGAGGCTTACCCCAGCAAAATTTGTTGTGTTTTTTTTTTCCCTCTGGTCTGGGGTCTGATTAATTCAAAGAGTCTCGTATGGGGTCTAAATATTTTAAGGGGTCAGATCTGGGGTTTGATTAATTTAAAGGGTCTGGTCTGGGGGTCTAAATAATTTAGGGAGTCTGATCTGGGGTCTGAATTTACTTTAAGGTCTGGTCTGGAGTCTAACTAATTTAAGGAGTCTGATCTGGGGTCTGAATTTATTTTTGTTGCTACATGGGCCTGGGAATGTGTTGCAAAAGCAAGGGGCCAAAGATGTAAGAAAAAAGCAAACTCTGCAACTGTCAGCAAAAGTTGTCAAAGTGGTCTCGGCTTGATGAAGAAGTAAGGGCAAAGCCCCACGTGGCGGAATTGCTCTTGAATTCCGCTGCGGACACTCCGCAGCGTTAATCCGCAACGGACCCGTTTCTCCATTGCCTTCCACTTCTTTTTAGTAGGCTTCGTTTAGACGAGGCTGAAAATTCAGCTGCGGAACATAGGCTGCGGTGCGGAATTTGGTGTCCGCAGCATACAATGGATGTTGCGGACCAGTGGCGGACTGGTTGCGGACTCATTGCGGAAGTTCTCCATTGACTTCAATGGAGATTCTAAATTCCGCAATGAAGTCCGCAGCTGTCATGCACATGTTATGTGTGCTGCGGATGCGTCTTGCTTTTTTGACATGACATTTCTTCATTCTGGCTGGACCTATGTATTTCTAGGTCTACAGCCAGACTGAGGAAGTCAATGGGGCTCCCGTAATTATGGGAGCGTTGCTAGGAGACGTCAGTAAATAGTCACTGTCCAGGGTGCTGAAAGAGTTAAGCGATCGGCAGTAACTGTTTCTGCACCCTGGACAGTGACTACCGATCCCAATATACAGCAACCTGTAAAAAGAAATAGAAGTTCATACTTACCGAGAACTCCCTGCTTCTGTCTCCAGTCCGGCCTCCCAGGATGACGTTTCAGTCTAAGTGACGGCTGCAGCCAATCACAGGCTGCAGCGGTCACATGGACTGCCGCGTCATCCAGGGAGGTTGGGCTGGATGCCGAAAGAGGGACGCGTCACCAAGACAACGGCCGGTAAGTATGAAATTCTTTTACTTTCACTAGGGAAAGAGCTGTCCCTTCTCTCTATCCTGCACTGATAGAGAGAAGGGAAGCACTTTTACCGCAGTACGCAGCAGCTAGTCTGCATCAATTTACTGCACATTTTGGGCAGATCCGCCGCAGAATCTGCAGCTGCGGAGGAAAACCGCCACATGGGGCCATGCCCTAAAGGAAAGGGATTGTCTACAGTCAGAGAAGACGTCACCTGTGAGTCACTTGATTCATAAAGTAGCTGTTACCGCTCCTGAAACGTCTGTTAGAGTAAATCCTTGTATTCTTCATGAAATTAAAATTCTGGAGCACCTTAACATAGAACTCTATATTGTGACCATCCTCTGTTATTCCTCCTGGAAATGTATGAAAAGGTCATGGCCTACATGGAAACTTATTGAAATGCTAATAATTATTTGAACTATAGAGCTACAGCTGTCTTGTGGACTGCAGCTGTCACTAATAGGTAAAATTAATCAGTAGCACTACAAAGTATTCATGTAGCCTAGGCATAATTGAGAACTGGATGTCACCATTCCCCTTGTCAATAGGATGGGGCCCTACATGGTTTAAACCTGGTCTCGATGACTGGACAGTGTTAGGGTATGTTCACACAGCCTATTTTCGAACGTTTTTCGGGCCGTAAACGTCCGAAAAATCGGAAGCAGAGCGCCTCCAAACTTCTGCCCATTGATTTCAATGGGAAAACGGCGTTCTGTTCCGACGGAGCGTTTTTCGTTGCGTTTTTTTACGCGTGAAAAAGAACTGCAGGACACTTCTTTGGACGTTTTTGGAGCCGTTTTCCATAGACTCTATCGATAAAAACTCCAAAAACGACCGTAAAAAAACGCAGCGAAAATCGCGAGTGGCACAAAAAACGTCTGAAAATCAGGAGCTGTTTTCTCCGTATTTTGAGACGTTTTTGACTCTGCGTGTGAGCATACCCTTAGGGCATGACCAGACGTGGCGGAATTGCTCTGGAATTCCGCTGCAGACAGTCCGCAGCGGAAATCCGCAGCGTACACGTTTCTCCATTGCCTTCCACAGCTTTGTGGTTGGGTTCGTTCACACGTTGTGGACAATTCCGCTGCGGAGCATAGGCTGCGGTGCAGAATTTGGTTGTTGCGGACGTGTAGCGGACTTATTGCAGAATTTTTCCATTGACTTCAATGGAGAGTCAAAATTCCGTAATGAAGTCTGCAGATGTTATGTACATGTTATGTGTGCTGCGGAGCGTATTGGTTTTACTAACATGACATTTCTTCATTCTGGCTGGACCTATGTATTTCTAGGTCTACAGCCAGACTGAGGAAGTCAATGGGGCTCCCGTAATTACGGGTGACTATGTGTGTGCACCCGTAATTACGGGTGACTACGTGTGTGCACCCGTAATTACGGGAGCGTTGCTAGGCGACGTCAGTAAATAGTCACTGTCCAGGGTGCTGAAAGAGTTAAACGATCGGCAGTAACTGTTTCAGCACCCTGGACAGTGACTTCCGATCACAATATACATCAACCGGTAAAAAAAACTGGAAGTTCCTACTTACCGAAAACTCCCTCCTTCTTCCTCCAGTCCGGCCTCCCGGGATGACGTTTCAGTCCAAGTGACGGCTGCAGCCAATCACAGGCTGCAGCGGTCACATGGACTGCTGCGTCTTCCAGGGAGGTCGGGATGGATGGCGAAAGAGGGACGCGTCACCAAGACAACGGCCGGTAAGTATGAATTTCTTTTTACTTTTACTAGGGAAAGGGCTGTCCCTTCTCTCTATCCTGCACTGATAGAGAGAAGGGAAGCCCTCTTCCTCTCAGTACGCAACGGCCAGTCCGCATCAATTTAATGCCCATTTTAGGCAAAGCCGCAACAGAATCTGCAATGCAGATTCTGTGCGGCATTGATGCGGACAGTGGCGGAAGAACTCCGCCACGTCTGGGCATGCCCTTAAAGTGTGCAAGGACACAGCCCTTTGACAAAGGGAATGGTAACACCCAGTTGTCAATTTGTAGTTCCAATTGGGGAATTACTATTTAAGCAATTCTCCAATATCTACTGCAATTTAGCTCCAAAGTGATGCTTGCGATATCTCGCTGACACACACACACACACACACACACACACACACACACACACATATATATATAATGATTTATTAGTTTTTGCATGATTTTTTTATTTTATGTTTTTCATTTCATGGCCATAATAAATAAAAAAAGTAAAAAATAAGATGACAAGTGGAATGACTGCACTCGTCGCTCCATTACTACCCCATGTTGCTCTACACTGCTTGTCTGATGAGTGTCAGTGTTTTTTCCCTGTAAGAAGATTGATTGAAACATTAATGTCTTCTATATTGCGCTACTTTGTGAAAATTAGATAGATCTCTCAATTGTTTGGAAATTAAATCTTTCATAATATTTTATAGCGGTGACATTCATTTTTTACCTGTAAATCTAACCGCGAGTGGGATCCTAATCAGTTTAGATTTTCCACCAGCAAAAATACAAAATTGCAATAATGTTAGATGATCCAAAATCCCTGTGATGGTAACATATAAATATAAGAATATGATCCTGTCTGCAGGGCGCATTTAATAAAAGTGGAAAATCAAAGCTTAAAAAGCAAATGTATTTTATGGGTTTATTTTTAAATAGGACATTTGGATTTTTGGGAACTGAAGCCTAAGGGTATGTTCACATGGCAGTGTCCGTAACGGCTGAAATTACGGGGCTGTTTTCAGGAGAAAACAGCATCGTAATTTCAGCCGTAATGGCATGTGCCGGCGCTTTTTGCTGCGTCCATTACGGACGTTAAATGGAGCTGGTTTTCCATGGAGTCCATTGAAAACGGCTCCATTTACGTCTGACAGCGGGGCGTAAAAAAAATGACCGTGTGCACAGAACATCGTAAGACCCATTCTAATCAATGGGCAGATGTTTGCCAACGCTATCGAGCCGCCCGAATTACGTCCGTAAATAAGCCGTGTGAACATACCCTTAGTGTAAGGTCACATGGAGTGGCCCTGACCCAGCCGCGATGCGCCCAACAACCGCCCCGCCACCATGTTTGGCGCGGCTGTCAAATAGACTGTTAATGGCCGCGTGTTATTGCAGGTATAACGGCTCTTTACCTGCAAAATGGTGCGGCCATAAAGGGTGTATTCATTAATGGCCGCACAATTTTGCAGGTAAAGGGCCGTTTCACTCGCAACAACGCGCAGCCATTAACAGGCTATTTGACAGACACGCTGAATATGGTACCAGTGCGGTTGTTGGCTGCACCGCGGACGGGTCGGTGTCGCTTTGTGCGGCCTTTCCCTTGTAGGGCTCATGCAAATCCAAGATGTACAGAGCTGTAATACAGCAGCCATATAAGTCTATAAGAACATATTGTACCTTTGTATGCCCCGATTTCATGCGCATGTACAGGTGCAAATCTTACAGACAAAATATGACTTTGCCTGGTTCAATGCCTTCATAGAGCTTACAATGATGATTTGCATTCTGGGAAGTGTTGTCTTTACACCAGACACTGCACAGTCATCTGGTGTAGGAAAACGAAAAAAACAAAACAAAAACGGTTTCCTTGCACTGTAGGAGCTCAACTAAGCTGTTCGGGGAGTGTCTGATGACAAGCATGTTGACTGTTTCCAATAGCAACCAGCAGAATTGTGAATACAGCTCTAGAATATAATATATACTGTAAGTCACGATCAGTACAAAATAAGTAATGCAATGCATTTACAAAGCGACTCAACTTTAGAACAACCTTAAAGGATACATACTGCACAAATAGCCATTTCCTTATATGATTTCAATTTTAATATTATTCTCTTCAGTAGTTCCATTTAGTTGCTCATGGAGGGTGATCTGGAGTCATAATGTGCAGGACCAGCCACTCCGACTAACCATGTCAGGGGCTCTGAAATAAAAAATTTCCTCCATAACCCTGAGGCCTTATTCACACGAATGTGTTATACGTCCGTGCTACGTGCGTGATTTTCACGCGCGGTCGTAGCACGGACCTATGTAAGTGAATGGGGCCACTCAGAATGTCAGTGATTTTCACGCAGCGTATGTGCGCTGCGTAAAACTCACGACATGTCCTATACTTGCCCGTGTTTCGCGCAGCACGCACCTATTGAAGTCAATGGGTGCGTGCAAATAGCGCACGGCACACGGAAGCACTTCCGGGTGCCGCTCGTGATTCGCGCAACAGTAGTAAAAAGAATGAATGAAAACAGAAAAGCATCTCGTGCTTTTCTGTTTGTAAACATAAAAACAGAGTATCATCATAATGCCGGCTGCGCGAAAATCACGCAGCCGCGCACCATATGCTGATGCCGCACGGACCTTTTGAGTTTTTTGCGCGCCCAAAACAGACACGTCCGTGTGAAAAAGGCCTAATTCTTAAGTGGAATTAGGCTTATAAATAGACCTAGATGCTTTATCCAACATTTTGTTAAAGGGGTTTTTCCCTTTTTACAATCCCTTTTGTTTGGGGCCTCCACAATCATGTTAAACTGATCACTATGTGTCCCACTGCTGAGATCCCAAGCTGTAATCTGCAGAAGAACCTTGAAGTAACTTTTTTAATTCTCTTGCCGCACGCCCCCACAGGGAAAATAAGGCATTACATGCTGTCTAATGAAACAAATGGGCTGTGTGTGCAATGCATGGACGTGTTGGGTCCTCCAGAGAGAGACGCTCTTTGTAACTGCTCTCTTCTACGGCAAAGTGATGGAGATCCCGAAAGATCTGAATACCTAATAAGGTTTTCAAAACCAGACAACCCCTTTGACTGTACCTACTGACTATGTTCGGCCTGTTACTGACCACAGCGGACACTTGTATACAATAAAATGAGGCCTCATCAGCTGTAGTTGCATGTAAAGGTTGCCTTTTATGCTCTTCTAAAAGAATTCAATGCAAGTCTCTTGGGGGATTCCTGACATTTAAAAAGGAAGAAAAAAATCCCGTTCCTGATATTGATCAGATTTTTTCAAATTCTTTTAGAAGTGGCTTAATTCTAGGGTTTTTTGGCTTAAGAAATGTTCAAAAGAGAGAACAGAGGGGAAAAGACACAGGGAATCCTGGGGAGGAGAGAAAGAAAGATGTAAAGGGAACGTCCGCGCTTTGTACGGCTTTACAGGCAGGACCCATACCCGCTTCACTTTCAGAAGATTATAGATTGGAAAAGAAATTACAGCTTCCTGCCCTCCTGAAGAGGCTTAAATAGTCTAAATTTACTTCCATTCCCAGTAGTTACATTTGCATTAGGAATATATTCTCTGCACAGTGCCAGTGTGCTATTTATATATCATGTTGCCAAAGTACTTTTTTTTTTTTATAAAGATGTAGCAGAGCTGAATTTGTTCTTTAACTCTTTGGGACCACATTGGTTATGTATTGTGAGAAAGAATAATGCAGTACTTTTTTATGCTGTCTTATGTAAAATAACACCCAGTTGTGCCAAATGACAAACCTACCCATAGGTGACAGTATCTCGTCCATCTTTGATGTGCAAAATCTAGAAGAATATTGGAGGTCAAATCCCCCAAAAAGTGGCTTTTCTGATTACACATGACAAGATCTGATCCCATCCTTGGCTGTAAACCTTAAGCTCCCACGTCCATATGAAATTGGAGGCCCACAAACCTACAGTAGAGCTCAATAGACTTCTATGGTTGCCGTATTACATGGTCATGTGCATGAGCCCTAAGAAGGGGTATAGTGTTTGGGCATTCTGGTGAGGCATGTGCCCAAAAGGTGCTGGGTGCCAACAAGCCACTTTCCCTGGGCCAGGGTATTTAGATACAGTGCTAGGGAGGTGAACTGAATCATTTGCCCTGGTGATGTAAAGCCTAAACTACTGCTATATGTATATGCCCATGTTGTGGTAGTGATGCATCGAGATGGTTCTGAGCCTGGCATCAAATACTAGTGATAAAGTGACTTTCAAGCTTGGACTGGCCCACCAGAGTCCTAGGAGATTTTCAGATGGGTTTATGTTTTGACACAATAATGGGCCCCTACTACAACAGTTCCCCGATTTTTTTTGCAGAGGATGACCCTATGTGGGTCAAATAAAGTTTGTCTTTTGCACTATTCGTTACGACAAAATTAAACATGGACCTGCACATGACATGTTCTTTATAGACCAAGGGTGGTCCCTTATTTCCTCTCGTTGGCCCGAGTTAACACAGTTCAACACTGGTAACTCAGGTGGCAATGGTCAGTAATGCAAAAACATAGTTGGTTTTATTGGTACACAGAAGTATCTGCAGCAGGGGCGGACATATTGCACAGGAGCCCTGAGTGGAAGTGGGGACACTCTGGCCCCTGGAAATTTTATAATAGAGCCTCCATGATTGGCTGAGCTGCTCTGTGATTGGCTGATAGTCGATGACGCAGCCACGTTCTGGAGAGCTAGAAAGAGAGAATCCAGGATTCTTCAATACAGGGGAGGCTGGTACTACACAACCTAGACAACCAGGGATGTTAGCATTAACCCCTTAATTACCCTAGATTACCAGGGATCTTAGAATTAACCCCTTAAAACCATAGATTACCATGGATGTTAGTATTAACCATTTTAATGTCATAGAGAACCACGGATATAAACATTGGCCCTTTTACTGCCCTAGACCACCAGGGATGCTAGCATTCCACTGTGTTACAGAGTGGGTAGCCACATTCTGGGGGCTACGTGTGGTACCTGTGCCAATGGTTGGGGAACACTGTCATAAATATTCCTAGACTGTTCTGTATTTTCCAGAGCTACAAGTCCTAAATGACCCTTAGGATTCACATGGTGTGGTCAAATCACAGTTTATTGCCACGATTTCCGCCAAATCACGGCAATGTGGGACATTTCAGGTGTTTCTCATTGGCTTTCGGGAAGGTATTAAATAACAGAGACATTTACATAGCCGCAATATTGACACGTCCCATTATAAAATGTTGCTCTTAGTAAATGTAGGAGTCAAAATTTAACTTAATGTTTAATGCCTGCAATTATACCTAAAGAATAATGAACCTATTAGATGGCAGAATTGGCAATTACTCTGAAGCTTATTGGAATACAGCTGCGAAGCCGTTATACAGCAGAATACTTAAGGATAGTTATTAAATAGAATAATGCATAGTGTTTATTCTCTAACAACCGGTGCTTCTCCTAAAACATAATGAGACTTTGGGATGTTACATCTGAGGCAGGAATACAGATCTCAGTAATTAAACTCTCGGAGCAAGGATAGGAGTCTGGTGTCACAGCGAAATTACCTAATGGAAGGGAGCATGTGAAATTACATGTACAGAGTAAAAAATAGACCTGTCTTGTACTTTTTATGAGGATTTGTAGCCCCAAGGTTCTTGTGTTGACTTTGGCTCCACTAAACTTTCAAGAGAAAAAAGTTACCAAAATCTCCGGGTTCCAATGGAGCTGAGCTGGAAGCCGCCTTCGTCTTTTAATTGCAAATAATATTTGAAAAGAATTATAGCATCTGACGTCTACGTGAAACCAGTGTCAGGCAGCTGCTGCCAAGGCAAGTAAGATTATGGAGTGCATCAAAAGCACATGACAAGAACATTTCTGCCACTTTATAAATCACTACTCAGACCGTATATGGAATATTGTGCACAGTTTTGGGCACCAGTGCACAAGAAAGACTAAGTAGAGCTTAAGTGGGTTCAAAGGCAGGCAACAGTGCCCAGAAAGAGAATCAAAATTAGGGGTATTTAGCTTAGAAAAAAGATGCCTGAGGTGTGACCGAATAACTATTTATAACTATGTCAAAGGTCAACATAGACATCTTGCTCATAGTTACAGGACTGTAAATATAACAAGTGGGCATCCTCTACGTCCAGAGGAAAGATGATTTCTACAGGGGATTCTTTACTGTAAGAGCAGTGAGACTATGGAATTCTCTGCCAGAGGAAGTTGTTATGGTGAATTCACTGAAAGAGCTCAAAAGGAGCCTGAATGCCTTTCTTGAGTGTAATAATATTACAAGTCATGGGTATATGATTATTGTAGATGGGTCGTTGATACAGGAATTTATTCCGATTGCTATTTTGGAGTCGAGAAGGAATTTCTTCCCTAAGATGAGTAAAAATTGGCTTTTGCCTTATGAGGGCTTTGCATTCCTCTGGATCAACATTGCAGAATAATAGGCTGAGCTGGATGGACATACAGTTAGGTCCAGAATTATTTGGACAGTGACACAATCTTCATGATTTGGGCTCTGCTGCCACCACATTGGATTTGAAATGAAGCAACTGAGATGCAATTGAAGTTTCGACTTTCAGGTTTAATTCAAGAGGTTGAACAAAAATATCCTGTGAAACGTTTAGGAATTACAACCGTTTTTCTACACAGGCTCCTCATTTCAGGGGCTCAAAAGTAATTGGACAAATTAACATTACCAGAAATAAAAACATTTTTTTTAAATACTTTGTAGAGCAGGCAATGACTGGCTGAAGTCTGGAACCCATGGACATCACCACACGCTGGGTTTCCTCCTTTGTGATGCTTTGCCTGGCTGTTACTGCAGCGTCTTCAGTTGTTGCTTGTTTGTGGGTCTTTCTGCCTTAAGTTTTGTCTTAACCCCTTAAGGACACGGCCAATTTTAGCCTTGAGGACAGAGCAATTTTTTTTACATTTCCCTCTTTGCATCCCGACGCTCATAACGCTTTTATTTTTTGTACGACGTAGTTGTATGAGACTTTGTTTTTTGCGGGACGAGTTGTACTTTATGTGGGTACCATTTTTTGGTACAAATACATTATCGTTTAATTTCTATACATTTTTAATTAGATTAAAATGCTGAAAAAAAAGCAGTTGCGCAGCAGTTTTAATTTTTTTTTTTTTACACCATACACCGATCAGCATAAATAATGTTATACATTTATTGTACAGGTTGTTACGGTCGTCGCGATACCAAATATGTCTATATTATTTCATGTTTTGGGACTTATATTTTAAAAAGTTTATTTATTATAAAAAATGTGATTTTCTGTGTATTTTATTTACTTTTTATTTATTTATTTACCATTATTTTTTTTTTACATTCATTTAACTTTTTTTTTTAATCCCATAAAGGGATTTATCATTTTGATTTTTATTTTGTAACTGTAATGTACTGGCATATATCTATATGCCAGTACATTAGCCTGTTACTGATCGTACACAGGCAGTTGTTAGGGCTTACCTCAGTATGCCCTAACAACAGGAAATATGTTCAGACAGCCCTGGGTTCCTTCAATGGACCCTGGGCTGTCTGGCCATACGAGTTGTTGGCTTTGATCGCGTCACAGTTATTTTCTGTGACGCGATCAATGTGCAGTCCCCTCTCCTTGAACGCCGCGATCAGCTGTCATCGCGGCGTTCAAAGGGTTAACAGCGGAGAGAAGATGTTTCTCTCCTCTCCGCTGTCAGAGCAGGGCCATGGCTGTGTATTACAGCCGTTGCCCCGCTCTCGATCGCGCGCACAGACGCGCGCAGGGACGGCTGTCACACAGGACGAGTATGCTCGTCCTAATGCGCGAAGTGCTCGCCGCTCAGGACGAGCATACTCGTCCTGTGTCGGCAACCAGTTAAGCAAGTGAAATGCAGCTGGATCGGGTTGAGATCTGGTGACTCGGCCATTGCAGAATATTCCACTTCTTTGCCTTATAAACTCCTGGGTTGCTTTCCCAGTATGTTTTGGGTCATTGTCCATCTGTCCCGTGAAGCGACGTCCAATCAACCTGCTGCATTTTGTTGAATCTGAGCAGAAATTAAATCCCTGAACACTTCAGAATTCATCCGGCTGCTTCTGTCTTCAGTCACATCATCAATAAACACTAGTGTCCCAGTGCCTTTGGCAGCCATGCATGCCCATGCCATCACACTGCCTCCACCATGCCATCACACTGCCCCCACCGTGCCATCACACTGCCTCCACCGTGCCATCACACTGCCTCCACCATGCCATCACACTGCCCCACCATGCCATCACACTGCCTCCACCATGTCATCACACTGCCTCCACCATGCTATCACACTGCCCCCAAAATGCCATCACACTGCCTCCACAATGCCATCACACTGCCTCCACCATGCCATCACACTGCCTCCCCCATGCCATCACACTGCCCCCACCATGCCATCACACTGCCCCCACCATGCCATCACACTGCCCCCACCATGCCATCACACTGCCTCCACCATGCCATCACACTGCCCCCACCATGCCATCACACTACCTCCACAATGCCATCACACTACCTCCCCCATGCCATCACACTGCCTCCACCATGCCATCACACTGCCCCCACCATGCCATCACACTGCCCCCACCATGCCATCACACTGCCCCCACCATGCTATCACACTGCCCCCACCAAGCCATCACACTGCCTCCACCATGCCATCACACTGCCCCCACCATGCCATCACACTGCCTCCACAATGCCATCACACTGCCTCCACAATGCCATCACACTGCCTCCACCATGCCATCACACTGCCTCCACCATGCCATCACACTGCCCCACCATGCCATCACACTGCCCCCACCATGCCATCACACTGCCCCCACCATGCCATCACACTGCCCCCACCAAGCCATCACACTGCCCCCACCATGCCATCACACTGCCTCCACAATGCCATCACACTGCCTCCCCCATGCCATCATACTGCCTCCCCCATGCCATCACACTGCCTCCACCATGCCATCACACTGCCTCCACCATGCCATCACACTGCCCCCACCATGCCATCACACTGCCCCCACCAAGCCATCACACTGCCTCCACCATGCCATCACACTGCCCCCACCATGCCATCACACTGCCTCCACAATGCCATCACACTACCTCCCCCATGCCATCACACTGCCCCCACCATGCCATCACACTGCCCCCACCAAGCCATCACACTGCCCCCACCATGCCATCACACTGCCTCCACAATGCCATCACACTGCCTCCCCCATGCCATCACACTGCCTCCCCCATGCCATCACACTGCCTCCACCATGCCATCACACTGCCTCCACCATGCCATCACACTGCCCCCACCATGCCATCACACTGCCTCCACAATGCCATCACACTGCCTCCCCCATGCCATCACACTGCCCCCACCATGCCATCACACTGCCTCCACAATGCCATCACACTGCCTCCACAATGCCATCACACTGCCTCCCCCATGCCATCACACTGCCTCCCCCATGCCATCACACTGCCTCCACCATGCCATCACACTGCCCCCACCATGCCATCACACTGCCCCCACCATGCCATCACACTGCCTCCACAATGCCATCACACTGCCCCCACCATGCCATCACACTGCCCCCTCCATGCCATCACACTGCCTCCACCATGCCATCACACTGCCTCCACATGCCATCACACTGCTCCCACCATGCCATCACACTGCCTCCACAATGCCATCACACTGCCCCCACCATGCCATCACACTGCCTCCACCATGTTTTACAGAGGATGTGGTGTGCTTTGGACCATGAGCGGTTCCGAGCCTTCTTCATACTTTCTTCCTCCCATCATTCTGGTCCAGGTTGATCTTAGTTTCATGCGTTTCCAGAACAGGGCGGCTTATTTAAATGTTGTTTGGCAAAGTCTAATCCGGCCTTTCTATTTTTGAGGCTGATTAATGGTTTGCACCTTGTGGTGAACCCTCTGTATTTGCTCTCATGAAGTCTTCTCTTCTCGCAGCGTTCGTGTAAATCAGACCTTAGGGTTCATGCCCTCCCATATACTCCAGATTCATGTTGTAGGGATCCGTAATATGGTGCCTATAGCCTGATATGCCCATACTGTACAGTCATGATTTTCTATGTGGCATGCAGCATCACAGACTAAGGTCCTGTTCACACTGAGTTTTTTGCAGGCCTAAAAAGTTGCCTCAAATATCCTTCAGAAATTTTGAGGCAGATTTTGACCTGCCTGCACTCTCTTTGCGGCGTTTTTCGCACCATTTTTGGCTACGGCCATCGAGCGCCGCGAGCAAAAAAAACGCAGCGAAAACTGCTTTCTCTTGATGTCAATGGGAAGTCAGAGACGGAAAAGCCTGAAGAAGGAGCATGACGCTTCTCTTTCCCGTGAGCGTTATTTTTCTGCTTGCGAAAATCAATGTGAGGAGTTTTTGGCAGTTTTTTGGCACAGTTTCCGCGTCAAAAAGCGCACCAAAAAAAAATCTGTGTGAACAGGGCCTAATAGTGGGTGTTTCTGGAAAATGTTATGGGTGTTCCTGGGCAGTTTGGGGGCAAGTCTAGTGTCTTATAAATGGGGATTCAAATGTTGGGTGGAATGTTTATAGCTGGTATTGTACAGTGACTCACAGAGATGCCAACACGGGTTGCCTACGGGTCAGTAATGCAGGCCCACTGGGTGTGCTGACGTACGTGGCTTTTCCATGTGCATGAGCGCTTACAGTAAGAAACTGCCATCACCAGTTCTGCGCTTGGGGAAATTATAAATTGACTCTTATTGATCCCATTAACACATGAATATGCAAATCAATTGTGGTAAAAAATATAGAAGAGGCAGGTTCATATTTCTAGTACATGACAGATCTCACGATATATGCACAGTATTAAGGAATCGGAAGAAGAAGCGGCAATACATTATATGTCCGTATGACACCAAAGAGCTTCTTTAAGTACCAATATGTTTTCATAAGAGCCGATCTTCCTGCGTTACTTGTGCCCCTATGATAAATATGCATTACGCAGGATGGTGACGCTTTGCTTGTACATATTACTTAAACAATGTTATCTTAAGTGGATACCTCTTAGGGATATATTTGATGATGACAGCGCTCAGAATTACATCCCCCGGCTTGTCGTAGTAATACTCAATAAGAGCCGCCTGCCTGGAGATGGATTTCTGCATCCACGGTCACAAATACATTTTCATAGTTTAGAAGGCACTCGGCTATTTTCATTAAACCACCTCAGAAGAACGAGCCGGAAACTATTCATTACCTTCTGACAAATATAAATCTTTATATATCAATTTATGTAAAATACCCTTGAAAATATATAAATCCAGCAGCGTCATCTCACCGTTTCGGTATGACCTCATACATTATAGAGATGAGCGGGATCGGAAGACATTTAGAAAGTGACAGCTACGTTTTCACATGCAAATTATCTTTAGAGTATTTGGTGCTACCTGATAACGTGTTTCTAATTTGATGATCGTTATTCTGCTGAATATGTATACGGGCCTCCTGCATGTACAGGCTTAAAGGATCAGAAAGAGATTACTTCCAAAAACAGTGCCCCACCTGTCCACAGGTTGTGTCTGGTATTGCAGCTCAGCCTCATTCACTTGAACAGACAAAAATCATGAACAGGTATGTTTTTGATAGAAATCAGCCATGTTTTTCTTATGCTATACAACATCTTTAAATTTATAGGGAGATGTAACAGTGAACCCATAGAAGTCTAAAGGGCCATTACTGTACTTGTAATTTCATATGGAGGTTTTTCTCCATATCCATCTATCTCGGATGAATCCATAATATGAGGAATGCTCTAACGAATGCCGTATTATGGAGGTAATCTAGCTTAACGAGGACAGACTCAGTGACACCGTGCATACTTGTCGGAGGAGACTAGTGAAGTAGACATTTGGCCGCAGGCAGAGCTGATGAATGACTCATATTATTATTGAGTTGGCACAGGTCCTCATGCACACGACCGTATTTTTTCCCACCCGTAAATACTGGCGTAAATACGGGTCCGGTGTCACACGTATTCCACCCGTTTTGCACCAGTATTTACGAACCCGTGCTCGTAAATATGGGTCCGGTGTCACACGTATTCCACCCGTATTTACGAGCACGTTTTTGGCGGCAAAATAGCACTGCACTAATCGGCAGCCCCTTCTCTCTATCAGTGCAGGATAGAGAGAAGGGACAGCCTTTTCTGTAATAAAAGTTAAAGAAATTCATACTTACCCGGCCGTTGTCTTGGTGACGCGTCCCTCTCTTCACATCCAGCCCGACATCCCTGGATGACGCGGCAGTCCATGTGACCGCTGCAGCCTGTGATTGACCTGTGATTGGCTGCAGCGGTCACATGGCCTGAAACGTCATCCAGGACGTCGGGCCGGATGTCGAGAGAGACGCGTCACCAAGGCAACGGGCGGGAGACCGGACTGGAGGAAGCAGGAAGTTGTCGGTAAGTATGAACGTCTTTTATTTTTATTTTTTACAGGTTTATACTGATCGGTAGTCACTGTCCAGGGTGCTGAAAGAGTTACTGCCGATCAGTTAACTCTTTCAGCTCCCTGGACAGTGACTATTTACTGACGTCGCTTAGCAACGCTGCCGTAATGACGGGTGCACACATGTAGCCACCCGTCATTACGAGAGCTCCATAGACTTCTATGGACTGTCCGTGCCGTTATTACGGCCTGAAATAGGACATGTTCTATCTTTTTCAACGGCACGGGCACCTTCCCGTGAGAAAACGGGAAGGCACCCGTCGCCAATAGAAGTCTATGAGCCCGTTATTAGGGGTCGTAATTACGACCCGTAATAACGGGAGTTTTTACGGTCGTGTGCATATTGGGGTGCAGAGTTTAAGGAATCCCCCTGCACACGACCGTAAAAACTCCCGTTATTACGGGTCGTAATTACGACCCCTAATAACGGGCTCATAGACTTCTATTGGCGACGGGTGCCTTCCCGTTTTCTCACGGGAAGGTGCCCGTGCCGTTGAAAATGATAGAACATGTCCTATTTCAGGCCGTAATAACGGCACGGACAGTCCATAGAAGTCTATGGAGCTCTCGTAATGACGGGTGGCTACATGTGTGCACCCGTCATTACGGCAGCGTTGCTAAGCGACGTCAGTAAATAGTCACTGTCCAGGGAGCTGAAAGAGTTAACTGATCGGCAGTAACTCTTTCAGCACCCTGGACAGTGACTACCGATCAGTATAAACCTGTAAAAAATAAAAATAAAAGACTATCATACTTACCGACAACTTCCTGCTTCCTCCAGTCCGGTCTCCCGCCCGTTGCCTTGGTGACGCGTCCCTCTCGACATCCGGCCCGACGTCCTGGATGACGTTTCAGGCCATGTGACCGCTGCAGCCAATCACAGGTCAATCACTGGCTGCAGCGGTCACATGGACTGCCGCGTCATCCAGGGATGTCGGGCTGGATGTGAAGAGAGGGACGCGTCACCAAGACAACGGCCGGGTAAGTATGAATTTCTTTAACTTTTATTACAGAAAAGGCTGTCCCTTCTCTCTATCCTGCACTGATAGAGAGAAGGGGCTGCCGATTAGTGCAGTGCTATTTTGCCGCCAAAAACGCGCTCGTAAATACGGGTGGAATACGTGTGACACCGGACCCATATTTACGAGCACGGGTTCGTAAATACTGGTGCAAAACGGGTGGAATACGTGTGACACCGGACCCGTATTTACGCCAGTATTTACGGGTGGGAAAAAATACGGGTATGTTCACACGTAGTCAACAAAAACGTCTGAAAATCCAGAGCTGTTTTCAAGGGAAAACAGACCCTGCTTTTCAGACGTTTTTTTACCAACTCGCATTTTTTGCTGTGTTTTTCGCGGCGTTTTTTACGTCCGTTTTTGGAGCTGTTTTCATTGGAGTCTATGAGAAAACAGCTCCAAAAACGTCCAAAGAAGTGTCCTGCACTTCTTTTGACGAGGCTGTATTTTTACGCGTCGTCGTTTGACAGCTGTCAAAGGACGACGCGTAAATAACAGGTCGTCTGCACAGTACGTCGGCAAACCCATTCAAATGAATGGGCAGATGTTTGCCGACGTATTGGAGCCGTATTTTCAGACGTAAAACGAGGCATAATACGCTTCGTATACGTCTGAAATTTGGCCGTGTGAACATACCCTTAGCCGACACAAGCAGGTATGAACTTTGCCAGTAGGATTCCTAGGTCGGGGTCCCCCGGATAGTCCACAATGGGCAGTCGGGCTGTAGTTGGTTGGTATGAACAGTTTCATGGTCAAACAGATCTGGATCGGTAACAGACGGGCAACATCAGGTCAAAAAATCAGTATCAAAAGGCGAAGTCAGTGTCAGGCCAGACGTCTGTAAACGGCTAAATTTGATCAAGAGGCGTCAATACGTAAGCCAGGTCAAACCAGGGAACAACAGAAATGATGCCTGGAAACCCACCACCCGGGCTGTTAACCAAGCACTGAAACACTGGAGTGGTTCCCCTTTAAGGCCCAGGAGGAGTGACATCCCATGCGGCATCAAGTCCCAATCTTACAGCTGGAGCTGCACATCACAAGCAGAGGGGAGCCATGTCCGCCAGCAGCTGATGCAAGTTTCTAACTTGAGATACCAGATTCAAACCAGGTATTTACTCCAAGAATTGCACCACGTAATTAGCTGCCATACACACCAGGCCAGTGCCAATGTCTCCCCCTCCGTTAGATCTCCTCGATTTTGAGTAACATTGCATGTTCCTCTCTATTCATATCCAATCAATCAAATCTAAATTCAGGATTCTGCTGTTTTCCAGAAAACAGTGAGTTGTGGGAGCTGAACTGTCAGGTCACATGTCTGACAACGGGTTAGAGCTAGACTGTTGTCTGTTTCCAAGGGCAACCAGCAGACAGCTGAAAACAGCTACGTATATTAATGGGCAGAATGACCTGAAAACATTCAAAAATCTGTATAAAAACAATAATATTTTATAGAAACTTAAACTGTGAAATATTGTTAAAAAATTAAATTGTGTCTTAAATTTGGAGCCCAAAGACCCCCAAGAAATATCCAGTGTTGATCCAATTTACAGAAAGAAGAGAGGACAAAGCAGCGTTCATGTATTGTAGCCTGAGTAATATCTAGAGAGAGGGATCTCCTTGCCAAATCCTTACGAATTTGCAATCATTTTGTTAAACAGCCCACTTGCTTTATCAATAAATGTATTTCGATGCCACTGATTATGGAAGCGGATTTCTGAACGGAGCAGCCGCTATAGGACTGAATGGCGCAGCTCTGTCAGGCGTGGTTCATTTTGTAAAACACTCAGCGACACTTATTACCCATTCATTTGATCAATGCCTTTTAAAACACATTTCCACCTGGCAGGGAGTTTGCAGAAATATTTTCACAGCACTTGAATTGAGATATTTAATGGTTTAGCTCTGAAAACGACAAATTTTGTCATTCATTGTGATTCGGGAGAAAATCCCTATTGACAGCAGTGAGAATTGCATCATAAATTGTTCCAATGCGTGTTCACGATATGTAGAGTAAATCCCTGAGAAGAAGAGAGCTGCAAATATACATATGAGACTGCGGCAATGGAAAACGACAGCTTTATATCATAAAAGAAATACCCTAATGCTAAGTCTATGGAGGGACGCGTTTCGCTCTATATGAGCACCATGATTATATAGGGAAAGCGCACTTACTATCTGCTGGAAATGTAAGGCCCTGTTCACACAGAGTTTTTTGCCCCGCTTTTTGCTGCGGACACCACGGCAAAAAACTTCCGAAAATCACCTCACATTGATTTTAATGGGAGGCGGAGGTGGTTCTTTCCCGCTAGCGGTAAAAAAACACTTTCGGAAAAAAGAAGCGACATGCCCTATCTTCGGGCGTTTCTGTCCCTGACCTCCCATTGACATCAAAGGGAGGCAGAGAAAGCACATTTCGCTCCGTTTTTTGCTCGCCGTGCTCGACGGCCGGTGCCGAAAAACGCCACGAAGGAATTTGGAAGGAATTTTGAGGCAGATTTTTCCACCTGCAAGAAAGTCGTCTGAACAGAGCCTAAGGGTTTGATCACACAGGGCGGATAAGTAAAAGTACACAGCTTATTCGCCCTGGAATTCTGGCCGAAAAACCGCACCAAATTGTGGTGCAGTTTTTCGGCTGGAATGTCCGCTGCAGAAAAAAAAGAAGCTTATAGTTATCTGTAGCCATGGCAACGTGTCTCTCTGACGTCCTGCACCCCGGCCTCCTAGGATGACGATTCATCCCATGTGACCACTGCAGCCTGTGATTGGCTGCAGCAGTCACATTGGATAAAACGTCATCCCTGAGGGCCGGGCTGGACGCAGGAGCAGAGAGATCTCGGTAAGTATGAGATTTTTTAAAAAACAATTCTGGTTTGCGATTTTTCGGCAGAATCACAGATTTCCCGCCGCAAAAATCGCAACTTCTGCTATTTGCTGCAGGTTTTACCTCCCCATTGAATTCAATGGGTAAAACCGGCAATAGAAAACCAGTGACTGTAACATAAATTTACATTGCTGCGGATTGAAACACACCACAGATCAATTTATGAAGTTTCTCGGCTGTTTTTTTAAGCAGCGTGTGGAGGAGATTAGTTCAAATCTCATCCACTCCGCTGCTACCATATTATGCTGCGGATTTTCCACAATGAAATCCGTTGTGGAAAATCTGCAGTATTTACGCTGCATGTGAACCCGGCCTAAAAATGGTCGTAGAACATATGTATACCCCTCCATGACGGGGCCACTTCTGGAGAAAACCTCAGTCATTACATAATTTTAATACTGCACCAAGGTCTATGGAGGCCGCTGGGCAAATGTTTAGTGGCCAAATGCCTAATTCACACGCGCGTGTACGTTTTACGCGAGTAAAAAACGCAGCATTTTCCTGTGTTGCAGTTCCGTGTGGCATACGTGTACGGGGCGCGTCTGCGTTTTTTTACGCGCGTATGTCATGCGTTTTTTACGTCAGCAAAAAAACAACTGAAGGAGGTGTTTTATTTTTTCCTCATCATTTCTTTAGCAACCGGTGCGTGAAAAACACGGACAGCACACGGATGACGTCCATGTGCTGTCTGCTTTTTCACGCACCCATTGACTTCAATGGGTGCGTGAAGCGCAAAAAACGCACAAGAATAGGACATGCCGTGAGTTTCATTGAATTGCATAGGTCCATGTGACGTCCGTTTTGTAACACGGACATGAAATATGCTCGTGTGAATAAGGCCTTAAGGTTTTTTCAATGGAAGGAAGAAAATAGGGCTCCCGCAATCATGCATAAAAAATGTCACCATATAGCGCCAATTTACATCTCTATAAAGCGCACACATAATTCTGCCATATAGTACCCACATGATGCCATACAGTGAATCCACAGTATCTTAATAAAAGTGCTCAAACAATAATAATACTATACAGTTCTTAAATAATACGAGGGTAAGTCAGAAATTATCCGCACTCTGGTTATATTAAACATTCTGTTGGCCGCACCGTCTTATCAGCGATTTCCATACGAGATCGCTGTCTTCCCAGTTACGTCTGTTTTTTTGTGACTGCCGTGCGAGAAACAATAGCTGCCCCATTTGTAATTTGCACGAAAGAAGAGCAGCGTGCAGTGATTTGTTTTTTGTGGTCTGAGGGTCTGTCTGGTGCCGATATTTAAAGGACCAGTGTCACGAAAAAAAATGTTTTAATATCAATTTGCTTTTAGTGTTTTATTTAAAAAAAAATTAGTTATTTGTGTGTTTGTGTTTTACTTTTTTTTATTTTTTAACTTTTTCTTGTCTATGGGGGCTGCCATTTTATTTTCCATCTCTGTATGTGTCGATTAACGACACATACAGACTTGGAATACGGCACATACAGCCCCATAGTGAATGCGAACGGGGCCCGTTCCATCCACTATGATGTACGCCGTCTGTGTGGGAACGGCGCATGCGCCGCTCCTACACAGTCCAAATTGAAGGTCTTCGGGCGAGCGACGTCCGGCGCCATTTTCTTGTGGACCGGAAGCCGCGGCCGGACAGACTTGTGCACTTGGAGCGGAGGGGGGAGCAGACGGAGCGGAGGGAGCGGCGGCGGCAGGAGCAGGTAAGTTAGGTCTGTGTATGTACGTGTTTTAGTGTGTGATTACTACTGTATGTAAGCCTACTACACTGTGTGTTAGCTCAAAAAATGGCGACACACAATGTAGGAGGTTTGACCGTTCAATCCCCTCCTTTCTCCCGGCACTAGCCAGGATAAGGGAGGGGGGAATTCTGAGAGCTCACTAGAGCGAGTGAGTTTTCTCAAATTTTGCAGCATAAAGCAATGTGGTTGCTTTACCACATGCCAATGCTGCAATTTTGGGAATTGCTCCATCTAGTGACCAGCACTGGGAAATGTTATAAATTAGAATCTAATTTATAATATTTCCTGACTCGTGAAAAAATTAAAAAAATGAGAACAATGTTTAATCACTTATACACTAACTGTTTAACTAAAAAAAAAAAAATTTCTAGCGACACATTCCCTTTAAGGAAGACTTTGTGCACAGTATGGAGAAAGTGTTTTGTCTCCAAGAAGTGTGTATGAATGGATAGAGAAGTTCAAGGAAGGTCGCACAAGTGTCAGCCATGAAGAAGGAGCCGGACGCCCGTCGACAACTGATTACAACATTGAGCGTAAAGTCCCTAAAGTCCTGATCTTGCCTGATCGGTCTATCACATGTTCGGTCCCCTGAAAGAAGCCCTACGAGGACAGAGATTCACGTCTGGTGAAAACAGCGGTGCCTTCGTGGCTCGCAGCTCAGCCTAAAACATTTTTTAATGTGGGAATACGAAAGCTTGTTGTCATATGGACAAAGTGTATTGAAAGGCCGGGAGATTATGTATAAAAAATGACGTATTTGTCTTTTCTGAAAGTTGATTAAAAAAAATTCTACAGCCAGAGTGCGGATAATTTTTGACTCACCCTCGTACTAGAGCCATGATGAAAGTTAAAAGCATGGTGAGGGCGATCCCCCAAGTGTTGGAACCCTGAGGGCAATTGCCCTATTTGCCCATGCTATAATACAACACTACATAATTGTACACTGATCACTCGCGCAAATCACATGATCCTCTATTATTGCAGATGTTTCCTCCTACACTTCTGGTCCTATTGATTTTATTTAAATATTGGGGATCACAACTGTATGTGGCAGAGGACCCCCGTCATAAACCAGGGCCCGAGTACGACTACTTCTGCACCCCCCCTGCAGTCATTTCACTGCCCGGTCCCGGCCTTATTCCATATTCTGTATCCATTTCGGAAGTGAACGATGGACAGAATATTCATCATCTTCAGACGGCTGTGCGCTGCCAGGGAGCCATTTTTTCCACATGTTAATGTTAATAGATGATGGCAGGTGAGCCGTATATTCATGCCAATAAAATTCACACTGGAGCTAATAATGGAAAATGAATGACGTCTATCATAAATTATTTATGTTACAATCTTATGGTGGCGGCGCAGTCTGTGCCATTGGCAGGTATAATATATAGGCGAGTCGTATGGAACTCTCCCGAAAAAAGCCGCCTGATTGGTTTATATGGATGAGTCAGAAACATGAGGTCCAGAGGGTCAATCAATTGACTTTTGATGGTTAAAATCTGCCTATCTATATAATTATTAGGGTATGTTCACACGGCCATTTTTTGGGCCGTAAAAGCCAGAAAAACCGGAAGCAGAATTCCTCCAAACATCTGCCCATTGACTGCAATGGAAAAACGGCGTCCGTTTTGAAAAAAAAAACGGCCGCGTAAAAAAACGGCCGCTAAAAAGAAGTGCAGGTCATTCTTGGGACGTTTTTGGAGCCGTTTTTCATAGGCTCTATTGAAAACAGCTCCAAAAACAGCCGTAAAAAAACGCAGCGAAAAACGCAAGTGGCTTAAAAAAACTTCTGAAAATCAGGAGCTGTTTTCCCTTGAAAACAGCTCCGTATTTTCAAACGTTTTTGACTCAGCGTCTGAACATACCCTCAGGCTTCTTTTCAGGCGTTTTTTCAGGTGTTTTTCATAGTGTTCAATGGGAAATCAGCACAAAAAAACGCCTCAAGAAGTGACATGCTACTTCTTTTTACAGAGCATCTTTTTATGCTCCGTTTTTTAAAACAGAGGCGTAAAAAGATGCCCCGTATGAACTAAATGCTGTTTTTCCCATTGATTTCAATGGGCAGATGTTTGTAGTTGTTCAGCTTCCCTGATAACAGAGACAGACAGAGTGCTCCCATAACAAAGCCTACCACAGTGCTCCCATAACAGAGCCAGCCACTGTGCCTCCATAACAAAGCCTACTACAGTGCTCCCATAACAGAGCCAGCCACTGTGCCTCCATAACAAAGCCAACCACAGTGCTCCCATAACAGACCCAGCCACTGTGCCTCCATAACAAAGCCTACCACAGTGCTCCCATAACAGACCCAGCCACTGTGCCTCCATAACAAAGCCTACCACAGTGCTCCCATAACAGAACCATTTATGCCCTTGCCTCTCCGTGGAACTACTGTCCCGTACTGAAAACATGATTACAGTACGGGACAGTTGTCCCGCAGCGAGGCAGGGACTCCTAGCGTCGTACATAACTATGATGCTAGGAGCCCGGCTACCCGCACTGAGTTCGGTCCGGGACTTGCGGCCGAAATACGTTCCGTCCTTTACGGACCAAACATGCTCGTGTCAATCCAGCCTAACAGAGCAAACCACTAAGCCTTCATATCAGTTTTAGCTACGCTGCTCGCCCAATCATAGTGCTCCTACTACATAGCCAGCCACAGTGTTTGTATAATAGAACAAGCGACTGAACCTCCATAAGAGAGCCAGACATGTGCTTCCTTAAGGGAACCAGCCCCAGTGTCCTCCATAAGGCTATGTTCACACGGAGTATTTTGGGGGAGGAATATCTGCCTCAAAGCTCCAAACGGAATTTTGAGGCAGATATTCCTCCCCCAAAATACTCCGTGTGAATAGAAATTATCGCGCCGTTTTTCGCCCGCGGCCATTGAGCGCCGCGGGCATAAAACACGCTTTCTCCTGCCTCCCATTGAAGTCAATGGGAGGTCGGACGCGGAAGCGCCCGAAGATAGGGCATGTCGCTTCTTTTTCCCGCGAGGCAGTTTTACTGCTCGCGGGAAAAAGACGCCGACGCCTCCCATTGAAATCAATGGGAGGCGTTCTCGGGCCGTTTCTGCCGAGTTTTGCGACGCGGTTTCCGCGTCAAAAAACTCGGCAAAAGACCCCGTGTGAACATAGCCTAACAGAACCAAAAGATGCAGGAAAAAAAGCTCCAAACGAGGGCCGCAGGTATTTTCTGCCTCCTATTAATTTCAATTGGAGGTCAGAGGCGGAAACCACTTGAAGACCATCAGCCCCCCACTCACAGTAAAATGACCATCAGCCCCCCACTCACAGTAAAATGACCATCAGCCCCCCACTCACAGTAAAATGACCATCAGCCCCCCACTCACAGTAAAATGACCATCAGCCCCCCACTCACAGTAATGACCATCAGCCCCCCACTCACAGAAAAATGACCATCAGCCCACCACTCACAGTAATGACCATCAGCCCCCCACTCACAGTAAAATGACCATCAGCCCACCACTCACAGTAAAATGACCATCAGCCCCCCACTCACAGTAAAATGACCATCAGCCCCCCACTCACAGTAAAATGACCATCAGCCCACCACTCACAGTAAAATGACCATCAGCCCCCCACTCACAGTAATGACCATCAGCCCCCCACTCACAGAAAAATGACCATCAGCCCACCACTCACAGTAAAATGACCATCAGCCCACCACTCACAGTAAAATGACCATCAGCCCCCCACTCACAGTAATGACCATCAGCCCCCCACTCACAGTAATGACCATCAGCCCCCCACTCACAGTAATGACCATCAGCCCACCACTCACAGTAATGACCATCAGCCCCCCACTCACAGTAATGACCATCAGCCCGCCACTCACAGTAATGACCATCAGCCCACCACTCACAGTAATGACCATCAGCCCCCCACTCACAGTAATGACCATCAGCCCACCACTCACAGATTCCCTCTGTAGGTAGCGCCACACAGCCCCTTGTGGGTAGCGCCACACAGCCCCCTTGTGGGTAGCACCACACAGCCCCTTGTAGGTAGCACCACACAGCCCCCTTGTAGGTAGCGCCAGACAGCCCCCTTGTAGGTACCGCCACACAGCCCCCTTGTAGATAGCGCCACACAGCCCCCTGTAAAGAGCGCCACACAGCCCCCTGTAGAGTGTGCCACACAGCCCCCTGTAGGGAGTGCCACACAGCACCCTGTAGGGAGTGCCACACAGCCCCCTGGTAGGAAGTGCCGCAGCATGTGGCTGAGATTTGATAAATCTTATTCACTTTGCGGCTACTGTAAATGCTGTGAAAATTCCGCAGCCTTTGCGCTACGGGGGAACCCGGCCTTAAAAGATTTTGGCTTTGAAGAAAAAGCCTCATGTCCCAGGATCTCAATTAGGGGGGATTCACACGAGCGTGTATTCGGTCCGTGCAGGCCGCGTGGTTTTCACGCGGCACGCATGGACCAATACAAGTCTATGGGGCAGTACAGACAGTCCGTGCTTTTTGCGCAGCGTTTGTCTGCTGCGCAAAAAGCATGACAGGTTCAATAACTCTGCGTATTTCGCGCATCACGCACCCATTGAAGTCAATGGGTGCGCGAAAACCACGCAGGTTGCACGGAAGCACTTCCGTGCGAACCGACTGAAACAGCGCACCAGCTGTCAAAAGGATGAATGTAAACAGAAAAGCACCACGTGCTTTTCTGTTTCCGAACATCCAAACGGAGTGTCTTTGCGATGAGCGAAGCCGGACAAGCGAACCGAACTTCACCGGGTTCGGCCGAACTCGTTTTAGCCAAACCCGGCAAAAAAATTATCGGTACGCGACGTCAGGAGATAGTCACTGTCCATGGTGCTGAAAAAGTTAAACTGTTTCAGCACCATGGACAGTGACTTCCGATCCCAATATACATGAACCTGTAGAAAAAAAAAACGAAGTTCTGACTTACCGATAACTCCCGGCGTCTTCCTCCAGTCTGACCTCCCGGGATGACAATTCAGTCCAAGTGACAGCTCCAGCCAATCACAGGCCAAGCACAGGCTGCAGCGGTCACATGGACTGGCGCGTCATCCAGGGAGGTGGGGCCCGATGTCGAGAGGCGCGTCACCAAGGACGCGTCACCAAGGACGCGTCACCAAGGCAACGGCCGGGAAGTTCTCGGTAAGTAGGAACTTTTTCTTTTTTTTCAACTGGTTTTTCGATATTGTGTTCGGTATTCACTGTCGAGGGTGCTGAAAGAGTTAGCTCTTTCAGCACCTTGGACAGTGACGGGCGTCGACTAGCCTCATCTCTATGATGGCGGCTGCTCGAAAATCACGCAGCCGCGCATCAGACACGGATGACACACGCAGCTGTCAAATGGTTTTTGCGCGCGCAAAACGCCGCGTTGTTTGCGCGCGAAAAAACGCAACGTTCGTCTGTATTTGCCCTAAAACAGACACAAGCTCTTCAGTATAAATATTTGCAGCCTGTTTACATACAGATTGTACGTCGGGTGAGTGGAGGGTTATTGCTGTATTGTGCTGGGAATAGATATCCATGGACGTGTAGTTATTGGGGACAGGAGGTGATGTTTCCAATCTCACTCAATGGGATGCTCAGAACATAAACCTTTTCTCTGCCCTGGCTGACATCAAATTGATGTATCCACAGTGCAAAAGAAAAAAGGGCGCTTTCCGCCAGTGCGGTTAGTAAATGGGATTTATTGTAATAAAGCCGTAGCCGGCGCCGCTCTCCGAGAGACGGCGGAGAGCAGCGCAGCAGGTGACAAGGGTTCATGTTAATTGGAAAGTGCTTAATGAAAACAGTTGTATCTGGAGTTTCTTTTATCACAGTCGCTGCGTCCAGATGAGCCGACGGCGAGAACCAATTTCACTTGCATGTAGAAAATCCCGCAGTCCACTAATAACCAGTTTATTTTACATACCAATTGGTTGCCGACAATCTCATCCTGCGAGGTTAAAGGTGTTGAGTTCAATTCAATATTTATTGCTTTACGTCTTAGAACTTTTCTCAAAGAACTTTCCCAGGACGCCCGCAGATTGCGGGAATACATCCCCCCATTCCTTAGTAATGATGATTTATTTTAAAGCGTCATGCGCGCAGAGCCTATGGGTAAGTTCACACGTAGCGTAAATACTACGGATATTCCGCAACGGATTTTGTTGTCGAAAATCCGCAGCATAATACAGTAGCAGCGCTGTCAATGAGATTTGAACAAACCGTATCCATGATGAGCGGGAAAAAAACGCTCAGAAATTGACCTGTAGTGCGTTTTTTTTAACCCGCAGTATGTCAATTGTATTTGCGTAATCGCTGCTTTTGTGTTGCGAGTTTTCCCCATTGAATTCAATGCAGAGGTAAAACCGGCACAAAATAGCAGATGTTTAAGTATATCTCCATATAAAATCAGAGGCACATGAAGGTATGCTATGGGTATTACAGAGCCGTGATATCACCAGATTTATAAAGGGGTTGTCTAGGATAAGAAAAAGATGTTTCCAAAAACAGCGCCACACTTGTCCACAGGTTGTGTGTGGTATTGCAGCACAGTTCCTTTCACTTCAATGGAGCTGAGCTGCAATACCAGACATGACCCATGGACAGGTGTGGCACTCTTTCTGGAAGAAAGCAGCCACGTTTTTCTAATCCTGTATAACCCCTTTAAATATTATATTTTTCGGTGTTCTCCCACGATTCCATGCTCTGGGAAGGGCCTATAACATTGCTCATACATTTTTTGCTGCAAGTTTTGTGCTCTTTTAGTGATTAATTGTCCCAAATCTATCAAATGCATAGGGTTAAAAATATATTTATAGGAACATTTCCTAAAATGTGAAATTAAATCACCTCCAAAATTTCCCCCGTGAAGTTTATCCTCCATTATTTTCAACGGCGCCACGATTGCCCCAGCTCCCCCAGGTATGTACCCAGCTTTATAGAGAATACTGACACACAGGCAGTGCGGGAGGACAACGCGTCAGAGCTGTGTAACTCTATAATAAACAGGTTTATTCGCCATTTGGGGAACTATGAAAAAAATGTGACATTTTGCAGCATGCTCAGTCTGTTGCGGAGAAGCAGCGGATTGTCACTGCAGATTTCAGCCTTTCCAATGCAAAGGCTGAAATTTGCAGCAAGTCCGCTGTGCAATGCGTCACGTCTGGATGAACCTTTTACATAAGCAAATTTTGCAGCAGATTCATTGCATAATTGCCGTGAATTTGCCGCAAAATCCACAACAGAAAATTTCTGGCAGTCTGAACATTCCCTGAAGGCTGAAAATTTCTGCAGCAATTCCGGAGAAACTAGCAGGATTTCCGCTGTGGAAAAACCGTACAATTTCCTGTGTTTCTTACTGCAGAAAATAGAGCGGATTTTGCTGCGTTTTTCTCAATGTTGGGGGATGGTGACATCTCCTCTGAAAAACGCAGCAATTCAGTCCACTTTCCGCAGCAGGAATTGACATGCTGCAGTATAAAAAATACGCACCACAGTTCAATTTCTGGTCGGAAATTTTACGCAGCGTGTGGATGAGATTTGTTAAATCCCACTCACTTTGCTGCTACTGTATCCTGCTGCGTAATTCGCGTCCAGAATTCCGGACGGAAAATACGCAGCAATTCCGTTACTTGTGGACAAGCCCTTCTGCTGATTGTATCCATGCAGAAATCTAGAGTTAGTGAAATGGCCCTTTAAAAAAATATAAAAAATTGCTGCATTACAACTTTAACGCCCGAAAAACGGCCGAAAAATCGTAAGCAGAACGCCTCCAAACATCTGCCCATTGAAATCAATGGGAAAAATGGTGTTCTGTTCCGACTGGCCGTTTTTTTTATGCGTCCGTTTTGGAAAAAAAAACGGCCGCGTAAAAAAACGGCCGCGAAAAAAGAAGTGCAGGTCACTTCTTGGGACGTTTTTGGAGCCGTAAAAAACTAAGCGAAAATCGCCAGTGGCATAAAAAAGTCTGAAAATTAGGAGCTGTTTTCCCTTGAATCAGCTCCGTATTTTCAGACGTTTTTGAGTTTGCGTGTGAACATAGCCTTACATTGCATCTGCAGAATGGAGAACCAAACATGCGAATGAGCGCTTTTGACTTGTTTGATTTATACCAATAAAAACCTATAGAAACAATCATATAAAAGAGATTATTTCTCTAATGTGCTGTATTATTTGCCTCATCTCTCTAATTGCATCCAAGTAATCTGCAAAATTGAGAAGTAATGAGCAATATTTCTTTAAAACGCATTAAACAATACTGTCAAAATGCAAATTTATTCATTAAGTATAAATGAGGTTGGTAAATATTCATGAAGTGTTGCTTGCTGTGTATAATTAATCCCGTGGACTATATGTCCAATACCATTTAGAAGTGCAGAGAAAATTCTTCCGCAGACAGATCACAACCAGGGGAGCGAGGAGGAGAAGAGATTAAAACGGTCTCTTGTGTTTGTCTACAAAACTCCATATTAAAGGGGAATGTCCTATTGTCGGGAGTGGGTGCAGGAAACAGATCTGGGGATTATAATAGCGGAGGATCACTTAAAGGGGAGGTTGCACCCGAGTCATAAAAAACCTTACAAATCAAATCGATGTCTTAAAGGGTAACTAAACTTTCAAGAAACTTCTGACATGTCATAGTGACATCTCAGAAGTTTTGATTGGTGGGGGTCCCAGAACTGAGACCCCCACTGATCGCCAATACAAAGCAGCAGAAGCGCTCGTGTGAGTGCTGAGCCACTTAATCTCTGATTGGCTTTTCTCAGAAATCCGAGCAGTTGGTGTACGGACTCAATAGAAATTCTATGACCTCGTAAACCAACTGATCGGCTTTCCGAGAAAAGCCGAACAGAAACTAAGCGGATCAGTGCTCACCCGAGCGCTTCTGCTGCTTTGTTCTGGCGATCGGTGGGAATCTCAGTGCTCAGACCCCCACCAATCAAAACTTCTGACATGTCACTGTAACACGTCAGAAGTTTTCTGAAAGTTTAGTTACTCTTTAAGGACTCTTGTCACAACTACAGGCTTCCTAAATTAGATAATAAAGCTCAAATAGTGGGCGCAATCACATTCTCTAAATGTCCCACAAAAATCAGGACTGTGTAGCTAAGGCTTCGTTCACATCTGCGTCGGGACTTCGCTCGTGGGTTCCATCTGACCTTTCCGTCAGTGGAACCCATGAGCGGAATCCAAACTTAAACAAACGGAAACCATAGGTTTCAGTTTGCATCACCATTAATTCCAACGGCGACTAATCCAGTGCAAATGGCTTCCGTTTGTCACCGTTGTGTAAGGGTTCTGTCATTTTGACGGAATCAATACCGTAGTCGACTGCGTTATTCATTTTGGCAAAACGATGGAACCCTTAAACATCGGTGACAAATGGAAACCATTTGCAGCAGATCCGTCACGATTGGAATCAATGGTGATGCAAACGGAAACCTATGGTTTCCGTTTGTTTCCATCAGAGTTCCGTTCATGGGTTCCCATGATGGTAAGGTCCGAACCCATGAATGGAGTCCCGACACAGATGTGAACGAAGCCTAACAGAGGGATATTTTGACTGACTAGGATTGTAGCAAACCCTCAGATGTGAGAACCACTAGGACTAGACAGGTTTTAAGCCTCTGAATGTAAAAGTGGACTGATAGAAAAAATTGCCGGTGGACGACTTACGCATTTTGCCAGTTTTGCGTCAGGCATCAGAGTACGTTGTTCTATCACTGTAGCGCTGCTTTGGAGGGTGTTTGATGTCTTTTTCTCACTGGGTTTATTTGTTAGTGACAGGACAAGCTGACAAAAGAGCAATAGAGAGAAATGTAAATGTCAGTCCAGAAAATCTGTCCAACTGAGCAGTCGCCATGTACAGGTAAAGGTTATCTATACCTCAAATTCGTAATGGCCGTATTATGAGAGTTTTCCATTTTATTCCTGGTTCAGCTATGCAGCTGTTTTGATAAAACATTTATGAGTTTCACACACATTACTCTAGAATAGCAGCGATAGCAGATATACCTTCCATACAGAGCCTATAAAAAGTATTCAACCCCCCTGCACGTTTAATGTCTAAAGTGAATGTTCACCTGATAAATTTCTTAATATATCTATAATATATCTGCATTGACATGGAGTAAATGCTAATATTCTGACTACCTACATTCACCCCTAGGGGGAGCTCAGGAGCTTACTGCATACTGTGTTATTATTAAGTTCACTGTATAAACAGTATGCAGAAAGCTCCAGAGCTACCTCTAGTGTTGGATGCAGGTAGTCAGAATGTTACTTTGTAACTCCGTGCCTTTGAAGGTGATTTGGAGCTGTGTATCAGAATAACGGAGCTCCGACCACTAGAAAGATTTATTAAGAAATTAATCAGCACGGCATTTTGGCTATTTATATGTTAAACAATGGTCTTCAAGTGTGGACATTCACTTTAAGGGTCAGTTCACACGGAGGAGTTTGCCTGACAGGTCCCGCCGCAAAATCAGTCGCAGAATTATTCCAGCCGTCAGCAGGAAGATTCCTCCTCCCATTGACTTCAATGGCAGGTTCGGGCGGAAACTGCCTGAAGATCGAGCAGGATGCTTTTTATTTCCGCTAGCTGAAAAAAATAAGCTAGCGGGAAAAATAAGTCTCCGACTTCCATTGAAATCAATGGGAGGTGGAATTTTGTGGCAGAGTCCGTGGCGGGTTCTAGTGCAAAAATTCTGCTGTGTGAACAGGGCCTCACATGATAATGGGCTTCTACAACCCCATTTGGAGATGACTTTGACACTGGGGTCTATTTCTTATCGGATGACTCACAAATAACCTATACGACCTTTTTTATGGTATGTCGTGTGTGTGCAATGATAACAACAACAACGATTACGATGTAATTGAAAGCGAGCGTGCACGAGTTCTGTATAGATGGAGGGAAGGTCCAAGGAATCCCAGTCTGACCCTGAGCCACAGTGATTAGTCCAAGGGGGGTGGGCATAAATACTTTTAATACGCACTGTATCTAGCCCCTTTCTACATTAAAGCAGAACATACACTGGACTCCGATATCATTTATTCCCGCAGCTCGGAAATTTCCCGGCCGAGCATTGAGATGTCGCGTTGCTGATCCGTGGATTTAATCAACTAAAAAGCTTTTTCATTTTTTTTTGGCTTCTGGCTGGAAGCATTCACCGTTGTTCTGAGAACTCCTCATGTCAAACTTCATTTATGTAATGGCAGCAAATGAAAGTCAGTTCAATACACTCAATTTATCTTCCTGGTCAGCAGCTATGGATACAAAGTCCATCAATTCGGAATCTGAGAGCGAAAAAAAAAAGTGCTGATCGCTGCTCAATATCTGAAAAATGCTCTGACCCAGAAACAATCATCCTTGGAACCTGGAGGAAAAATGCTCTTCTCTATCAGGGTAACATCTTACAGCAAATTATTAAAGGGATTGAACAGTTAAGAAAACTCATTTGTATATATCCAATTAGGAATATCTATTAATAAAGGGGGAGGATCCTTATCTCTTGGCCATAGTGTCTCTTAGTCTGGAGGACCTGTCCTGTCCTGCATTACACAAACTACCCATTGGTTTGAATGGCCATTGCTTGAATGTGTAATACTTCATTGACCCTGTGGTGGCACTGCAGGGAAATTGAACACTTGCTGCCAGATTCCTTTACAGATCACAGCTGATCGCTTGGGGGTCCCAACAGGAGGACCGTTTGTGATCAGCTTATTGTCAAAGGATCCTTCTAACAAGAGGGGATTGTCCAAAGCGAAGAACCCCTTTGAGAAGTGAGGGGCTTCTGTGAACTAGTGTTGGGATATTTATGAAACCTGGTGCTGCAAATGCTGTAGGATGGGCCCTACGGGTCTGTATTATGGGCCTGGCACTCTGTGTAGCAGTATGAAGCCTCCATCAGGCACTGTATTAGTCCCTAGAAGCAACGCCTCTGTAATACGGCATCCAATATAGAATGCCACAATATCCATGTGACTCTGTATAAAATTGGATGCACAGATAGGTATAGTATTACCCCATAGCAGGCAATTGGCACCGTATTATGGATCCATACAACACAGATCCATGAGTGCATGAGGCCTTACCTCAGTTCATATTCTTGCACATAGGGGGCACTATTATAGTAACTAACAAAGCTTTATTTTTGCATAATGACATGTTCTAAAATTTGCTAATATACTTTGAGTTTAAATTCCTCCCCATTTTCAATTTCTCTCATTGTTTTCAGTGAATGTTATTATTTGGATTTGGAGACTGATAAACAGTTTGGGCTTGTTACAGTGTATAAGAGCTCTCTTTCGTAAGGAATATTGTAGCTGTTGTAAGTTGGACAGGTTTTTAGAGTCTGGATGTAAACAAGAGTTTCCATTCACTAACTGCAAGCAAAGATCTTGAGAATGGTGAAAAGATGCATAAGGTATATTAATTAAAGTGTTACTATATTTTGTTTTTATTTGATCTAAAAAGGTCCAAACGTCTGTGATTAAATTCATAATAAATCTTTATAGGGGTCAGAGCTCTGGATTTTCCTGTGCCCCTTCACAAAGACAAATTAAAATTCTGTCTGTCTGCAGCCACCACTAGGGGGAGCTCACATTGAACGCAAGAATAAAACCATATGTATTACAAAGGCTGCAGAATCGTTGTGCTTTGTTTTGCTTAGTGTCACCTGTGGTGGAGGGACATTGAACACTTTTTGCTAGATTCCCCAGATTACAGCTGGTCGCTGGGGGTCACAGCAGCAATACAACATGTGACCAATTATTTTCAATAGGTTGCTCTAACAAAATAGACAACCCCTTTAATTGAACATCCTATGACTTGTTGTAACAAAGCACATTGGAGAATTCTAGGACACATTCATTATAACCCAATCATGGAGTCTTTCACTACCCCCCTGAGTATAACATCTGGAGCGCACCGTGTATTCCTTATTCCCTGTAAGGAGCTTTATATTGATTAGGTAAACAGAGCGTCTTCTCTTGTGCTGCACGTTAATTTTACTTTCTAGAGTCACTTCAACTTTTCTATTTATTTCCAGCATTTCAAATTAATCTTATTGGACACTCAGTGAATGAACGTTTTTGGCTTATTGAGGCTTAAGTGGTTCTAATTCTGTGAAGAACTAGAAGGGAACAAGCTGAGATTAATTCGGTAATTTCACCACAACTTTTCCTGCACCATTAAAAAGTTTAACTTATGGAAATGTTCTAAGCATACAAGATCTAGACTAAACGCTGAGTGAGGCCTTATTCAGACGAACGTTGTATTTATCCGTGTGCTGACCGTTAAAAAAACGGTCCATTTTTTGGGGACGCATAACTGACACGTTCGTTTGAATCAGGCCTAAGATGCAGCACAATATAGGACATTTTATGGTAAGAAAAGATTTTTAGCATTTACTCCCAAATATCTCTATCTATCTATCTATCTATCTATCTATCTATCTATCTATCTATCTATCTATCTATCTATCTATCTATCTATCTATCTATCTATCTATCTATCATCTCATATCTATCTATCTATCTATCTATCTATCTATCTATCTATCTATCTATCTATCTATCTATCTATCTATCTATCTATCTATCTATCTATCTATCTATCTATCTATCCATCCCTCTCTCTCTCTCTCTCTCTCTCTCTCTATCTATCTATCTATCTATCGTTTGTCACATTTATATGATGTTTCTTCCCTTTTGTCAGTCTCCCCTTTGCTTTTATTCCATCTGTGTCTCTGTATTTTTATTCCTCTCCGCTCCCCCTCTTCTCCACCACTAGCCGCTGCTCTTCATTTTATCATCCTTATTTCTGATTAGATATAATCTTGAGACAGACATATTTTGGGGTGAAACATTGCGCCATTTCCTTCTACTGTAAACAACAACAATTTACAAAGTGGCTGCATTAACTGATGAAATGTTCCCTTTAAAGCGAAGATTTGATGCCAATTCATGAATGCAAATGGTTTAGTACAGTCTGTTATACAAATAACTCCTGCCTGTGGGAAGCAGTAAGTCATCTGAGAGACACTTGTGGCAAACAACCCGTGGAGTTAGTGAACTTGGCAGGAAGACACAGACGACATTTTTCTAAGGATGAATTGTTATTGAACAATCTCTTTGATTGATTGAGCACAAATGGGCCCTGGGTTTCAGATAGCATCACAGAGGCATGTCCTTATACATCGCCTCGAGGTACCCAGAGTAATACCGCGCCGTCTGCTCGCCTGTTGTACAGGAAGATAAATAGCAATTTACACATTTAATTCTTTGCCACATTAATATGTCAAATAACCTCAAAGCTCATTATGAATGAGAACAAAACGTGATGAAATATTTATTTTTATGGCCAAAAAGATGTCAAGGGAATTTCAAAAATTTCCAAAAATGTTCATTTAACATATAAATGTTCCTCTCTATTTACTATTTCTTATATAGCGCTAACAAACATTGTCACCATTCACATCTGCCTTTGCCTCCAATGGGGCTTACAATATAAATTCCCTATCTCAATCCCACACAGATAATGGGATTGTTTTTGGAGTGCAGGAGATAGGTGCAAGTCCTAGAGAAAACCCACACAAACACGGGGAGATCATACAAGCTCCATGCAGAAGTCGTCCTTGGTCAAATCTGAACACAGGATCCCAGTGCTAACCAGTTATAATTTTTTTTAAAAAATTTTAACGTTGCCCCAACGCCCCCCAAGTCATGCAGTACTATGTTTATCATGCACATCTGTAGTCACGTGACCGCCGTGTCTAATAGTGTACAGCATCATGTGACTGAAAGATGTGATATCCCTATGGGCAATATGTCATTATGGCGGTATTGTATATTTATTGCTGAAAAGTTTTTTAAAAAAAGGGGCCAAGGCAAAAAATTTTTTATTATGAAGTACCTATAGTTGTGGTGTTTATAGTCAATAAAGGGGCAAATTTATGAATTTAATTGAAATTCTTTAGAATCGCAGACTTCATCCAGACTTCAGTCATTTTATAATAATATACTGGCGACCCCCAAGATCAAAAATACATATTTTTAAAAATGCATTAAAGTGACACTTTGGGCAAAATTAATTGCTTTTCGGAAACTATATATCTCTATTTTTTTATTTGCTGACCAACAGTGAACCCTTTCGCTATTTACTTTTTGTTGCTCCCATAAATATCTTGTCATTACCATAATTGATATTGATATAGATGCAACATTTTATTCTTAACACTAATGTTCTTCATAGTTTGAAATGATGAACCACGAGAAGTAAATAAGATTAAAAAATAATTTAAAGGAACACTCCATTCAAAACAGGTACAGGGATTTAAAGAACACAAAAGAGGGAATCCCTGAGTCATGCCCCGCCCCCTCAGTCCCGGCACTAGGCATAACAGAGTGGATCAGTTTTTGAATGGAGCGTTATTTTTTAATCTTATTTCTTCACCATGATGCATCATTTAAACCTATGAAGACCATTAGTGATAAGAACAAAAAGTTGCATCTATAGCAATTATGGAAATAAAAAGGTATTTATGGAAACAACAAAAAGTAAATAGAGGGAGGAGGAAATGGGTTCTCCGTTAGTCAGCAAATAAAAATAGCAAAGACACATGGTTTTTTAAGAGCAACACAGGAACATGCATCCAAAACAAGAACCTTGATCTAATGTATATAATATAATATAATTAAGTGAACTGGTAAGCCTATTAGAGCTGTGGAGGAGGGGTGGCCATGTGAGACATGCATGAGTGTGTTGAGTCCCTATTGAGTTCGGGAAAAGCCTCTTTATATATGTGATCCAGGGTGGCCAAAATGTTATGAGTTCTTTGCTCCCGGTGGGACAGTTTGTCACGGCTCTGGGGGTATGTGGACCCACTAGGCCGCTCCGCCGTAGCGGAATAGCAGCTGGCCAAACTACAGTCAATGAAAGTCAGAGTACCTGTATAGAAGTTCTGACAGACACGTGGCATAGCAGACACTTTGGTATAACAGATTCCTTGGTACAAAAGACACGTGGCACAGAAGACACTTGTCACCGATGACACTTGGCGTGGCAGATGATGAGCTCAACTCCAACGCTAGACTTTGCTCAGGAACAAACACAATTACTGGATACAGGAAACAGGATACGGGAACACTGGGAACAGGATACAGCTAAGGAACCATTTGCTAAACGAACATGGGTAGACACAACAACGCTCAGGCACAGAAAGGAGGGCAGGACGGACTTAAGTAGGAAAGGGAGAACAGGGATAGGCTAGGGAACGCGCGCTGGTCCTTTAAGAGGTCACCAGGGTGCGAGGCACAGACGCGAGGATGTCGACGTCCCCGGGGAGGAGCAGGACGCCGGCAAGAAGGAAATAGATGGGGACGGGGGAGTTAGATAGCGGCGAATGGCGACCGCCAGCGCTACACAGTTCTTCTAGCCTGAGGATCTGGTCGGCTTTATTGGTCCACTAGAGGAAGCTGTGTATAGTAGAAGATTTCCAGCAAATGGAAATAAGGATTGTGTTGCTGCTAAACAGGTACGATAAGGGCAGCGAGTTAACTATGGAGATCCCATAGTAGAAGCCATAGTAATGTAGAACAAGTTGCATTGTCGTCCAAAGAGGAGAAGACAGGTCCACTATGTAAAAACAAGAGAAAATGGTGGCCAAACATCTCCAACAAAGTGTAATTTGGTCACCTTTCATTTTGGGGACTGGGGTGATATCCCACCTGAACAGTACCTTATATCCATTTATATTTAAGAAGAAAAACTTTAGTGATTTTGGGGCACAGCTTATCCAAAGTTAAACTGTAGAAACTTGAGATAAGTATATAGAATTCTTTATTACATAAAAGGTAAATGGTCAACGCATTTCTCGGCAGACAAGCTTCTTTCTTCAGGATGGTGTAATTGTCCTGAGGAAGGAGCTTGCCCAGCCCAAAAACATGTCGACCATAGATCTTTTATCAATTTAATAAAGGATATCTCGATACTCATCTCAAGTTTCTCCAGTTTTACTTAGGATAAGTGGCACCCAGTAATCACTCCCAAGGTTTTCTTCTTCAATTCAAATGGCACATATGGTGATCTACAGGACCCACTACCGTAAGTGGAGTGAGGCAGCAACTGTCCTACAGCAACTATAGGTGTTGCGCCTTGAACATAACAGCCCCAGGTGACCAAATTGATGACGGGCGTAGCGAAAGGTTGATGCCTTGCCAGATGTCTGCCTTATGTAGCACTGTTCCTTTTTCTTTTCTACAGTTGACTATTATATGCTTTTAAGGTCCTTGGAGGTGGACACCTCTTATTTGGGGCCTGGGGAATTTGGTGAATACGTTGGCAGTCTTGGGAGTGATTTTCCTAGTTATGTATAAATTGAATACAGAGTTTTAGTTTGGGGTTTAACTTCAGTCTGCTGGTTCCGAACTAAGGAGCGGTCTATATTACCCTTGCTTAGGACTTCATGTAGGGAAATTGAGACGTGGATAGACTTGTGGACCATTTAATTGAGATGGAAAGTGTGCATCTATTTCCACATCTATGATATAGACGTTAGATTGGGTTACATTACTGGTGATGGAATTTTAAAAGGTTTCATTCATGGAAGAAAATAGGTCTCTTTGTGAAGATGGGAAGGTGGTCGGAGAATCCGGTCTATGATCCTATTAAAATAGACTAATCTCTAGTAACATTGGCATCAGATAGCCCAATATTGTGCCTTTTAGCGTGCATTAGGGAAAGCATTTGACAGTAGACTTTAGCCTTGGCTTTTATCCATATCAACTCTGAAATTAGTTGTGGATTGCAGGAGGTATATACTTCTTATGTATAACAATACCTTTAATCAGGACTTTCCTTCAGGAGGTAAATGGCAGATCCCAAGATTATGTAAACAGCACCACATCTGTTCACAGGCTGTGTCTGGTATTGCAGCTCATAACCATTTAAGTGAATGGGACTTAACAGCAATGCCAGATAAATCCCATGGATAGGGTTGTTACTGGGAAAGAGCAGACGCCTAAACCTCGACAACCCCTTTAAGTATGATTGGACAGAACAGACGAGAGTTAAACCTTTAAACAAAACTTATTGTTATAACCCAAATAAAAGTAGATGCATAATAAATGTAGTGTTTGGATTTTTTTTTTTTGGGCGAGCTCTTCCTGGTGTGCTTAGACTAGCAAATAATATTTTTCCCTGATTCCGCTCCCTCTCCTCTCTCACAGTATGCAGTCTCAAGGACACTGAGAGGGAGAGACACTGCAGCTGCATCCCCCTCCTCCCTGTAAACCAATGACTGTGTTACTGTAGACTCTGAGGAGACTAAGGAGGTTTCTGAACAGAAAGGCTATAGACAGGGACAGGTGAACTACATGTAGTAGGGAAAGACCAATCATATCGGCTGGTATGCGTTACAATTTATTTTACATTGGGAGGCATTATTTATTATGTGAAGAAGGCCATACTTACGGCTACAAGGGCAGGTTCAAACACCAGTTCCCAGCAGGCTGCAGACAAGCCTCTGTGCAATGATAATACCAAGCAGCCATCCCCCCTCATAAGGCCTTATTCAGATGGCTGTGTTCGGTCCGCGATATATGAACCGTGTGTCGGCCGTATTTCCCGGACCGACCACAGTTCAGGGAGCCGAGCACCTAGCATCATAGTTATCTATGAAGCTAAGAGTCCCTGCCTCTCCGCGGACATACTGTCCCATACTGTAATCATGTTTTCAGTATGGGACAGTATTCCTGCGGGGAGGCAAGGACAACATAAAATAAATAATATTAATTTGGTAACGCTGTAACCATAACGACCCGCAGAATTAAGTTAACGTGTAATTTTTACTGCGCGGTAAACACCGTAAAAAAAAAAAAAAAACAATGACGGAATTGCTATTATTTTTTTTATCAATCTGTGGCAGAAATACTCAACAATTTTCGCAAAGTAACCGATGAGCTGCGTATTTTAAAATGTACGGCATGATCCGAAATCGGCACAGATTTTTTTTCTGCTTCATGTGGATTTCGGTTTTAAAAACTCCACTCACTTGTATTACGCTAAAATTTTCGCTGATTTTCTGTGCAGAATCTGCACGTCTAATATGCCTAATAGATGATGTAACGTAAATAAATTTCTTTTAATTCGAAATAGTAAATAATTTATCATTTTTAATAAAAGTCATTACGCCTATGTCCGCCTTGTCTTGTTTTCCGGTAGGTTAGTTTTAGTGCAAGGACTGATTTTCGTCTTGTCAGCACCAGCCACCTGTATTGTAAATGTAACATTGCATTTATCCACTGATGTAAATTGATGTTATAGTGAGATCTCCATGAGGTGCCAGTCTCCTCCGTGACTTTTCCTTTCTACGTCTTGTTTGCGGGGGAATAAAAAAAAGAAAAACACAGACAATTCACATATTTTGACTTAAATACGGCAATAGCTCTCCCTCCTGCCGGCTTCCATGACAGTCCTCAGGCTGAAGTGATAAAGCCTTGTAGGACAGGTTGTAACTTACCCAACAAAATATTCCGCTGTTGTTGCTGCTGAAGCAAGAAAACATATAATGAAATAACAGAATCTCATTTTTTTCCTGACAGAGGCTTCACAATGCTGGCATTATCTGCATTATCTAATATGCTTCTTTGAAGCTGGCGGCGATTGTGACGGAGCAATAATCACACAACTGAGGAGCGCAGTCTATGCACACGTAAAGGATCAGAATTATAATCAGTCATATATGGTTCTTCCCGAGTATAATCTAGAAAGCTATGACATTAGATAAGCCCTGAGCTGGGCACATATATATATATGCAGAGAAACTACCCCAGAAGACAATCTTTTTGAGAAGACCCCCCTACCTAGACAGAATTTTTCGGTGACCATCCCCAAATCCGACCAATGACCACTTTTTTTTAGCAAATTTTCAGCGGGAACCCCTTTCAAGGGACCACAAATTGAGGAGGGATATGGAGAACAGAGCCTAATTGGGGTCTAAGAATGAGGGGAAGCATGCTGTTATACTACACTGTATAAGACTGAAATAGAAAGCCGTGCTGGGGACTAGGAACAAGACAGAGAGCCCTAATCGGGAGCAAGAATGACAGGGGAGCTCTGCTGGGGACCAAGAATGAGAGAAGATCAATTATTGGGATCAGGAATAAAAGGGGCAGTCAGGCTGGGGACTAAGCATGAGAGGGACATCCATGCTGAGAACAAGGAATTAGAAGGGGGCCATGCTGGTACTAGGAGTAAGAGGGGAGCCATGCTGGGGACTAGGAATGAGAGGGGGCCATGCTGGGGACTAGGAATGAGAGGGCTGTTTATTTGTGTGCTCTATATGTTTGATGTCTAGACTAAACTAAACTAAAAAAAACAACTATTTGTCTGTGCAATTTTGGTGGTAGGCTCAGAGGTTTCATTGTGTATATATAGAGACGGACACAGACAGCAGAGAATCCCCGTACAAGAACAGTATAGATCTTCATCACAGAGCCCCTTATGCCACTCTAAGGGTATGTGAATGGACCCTAGGAATCAGTAAAAATACGGTCAACATACAGTGTAAACTATGCAGAATTTATGACTCGATTTTCTGTGCGAAAATTCTGCAGTTTTCGTAAGAGAAATTGACATACTGCAGATTGAGAATTTGCATGTCTTTTCTACATATTTTTTACGCAGGGTGTGGATGAGATTTGTTGGCATCTCATTCATTTGCTGCTACTGTAATATACTGCGGAATTTCCACACAGAAAATCTGGTCAGAAATTCCAGAGTGTTGACGCTACTTGTGAATATACTCCAACTATCAAATGTACATTGGCTGTGGAAGACCCCTTCAGCCATACAGTCTGAACTATAAAGGATTAGCCATGTTGTATTTTTTCTGTCCAGTGCGCTCTTCGAGGCCGAAAAGTACTGGAGATGTCTAGTAACTGCTGAACCAGACTACCTTCATAGATATAAGATGACTCCTTGGCTGACATCTATCTCATGTTAGTCCATAGCGTGACTACAATGACAAGTGACTTATTATATCCTTCATTAAACATACTAAGGTAAAGGTGTTGGCCATTCACAGAGATATCCATCGTAAAAATCCCCTGTGCCATAAATCTATTTTCTACATATACATATTGATTGTCTCATGATTGTTGGATCAGTCTGAAGAATTGACCTCTGCATCACTTTTTTCTCCTAAATATCTTCCTCCTAAGCTTTTGTGTGGCTCCATTATTGGGCTGCGGCCATGGTCCCTTGGACTGTACTGGTTACTTGAGTAGTCCGTGAATATTTATAGTCCCAATAAAATCAACGAGCAGAAGCAGCTTGTGTGGTTCCATCCTCCAATGACTAAATTTCCGACTACAACTGTAGAATTTGTCTTGCACTGGTTACGTGGGCCGTGAACTAATGTTTAATTTTTATTTATTTATATAAACATGTTACAAAAATGGTAATGCCAATCAATTCATACAAAATAACAAAAAATTTTAATATCCTACATAAGACGTACAGAAAAGATCCAATTTATTACATTGGTACAAATCCTGTAAAAATGTATCGAAGTAATGTAAAATATAGACAGAAACATTTATAAGACAACATTCCTATACCTAAAGTGTATGTACGGCCACATGTCCATGTTATAACTCCATATAATCTCCAAGATGTATGGGTCTGTAATACAGCAGACGTAAAAGTCTATGGGGCCATACGGTACCTTTATGTGCCTCCGATTTAATACAGAGACATACAAATCCGACAGATTTTGGAAGAAAAAAATGCTGGGAATAGTTCACTCTGTGTGTAATGAATCTATATAATATATGAGTTTCACTTTTTGAATTGAAGTACTGACATAAATTAACTTTTTGATGATATTCTAATTCATTGAGAAGGACTAGTATATATATTAGGGGGGGGGGGGATAGGCATCTAATAATAGAAAAAAAAGCCCATAGTGGTTCTTTAAAGAATGTATACAAAATTGAAGATACAGTACAGTAATTATTTTGGACACTAAACATAAAAATACACATGAAAACATGAAGTGTAATTGTCATCACCGGTAAATTGTCGCTAAAACTTATTTTCTAGTTCAGTACTATTGCATTTCAAGTTTCTGCAGTTCACATGTACATTAAAGGAGGAAACAGAAGTGAATTCATAGATTTATATATTGTTATTTTATGTATTGTTGTTTTCCGTTTTGTTCTTTTATTGCAGCTTCGTGTACTGTGGCTACAATTTTGCTGAGTACTGAGTGTACAATTTTGCAAATGTGACTTTTACATCATGATCACTAGGAACACAGATGTCACTAGCAGAGTCTTGTCTCGCAGGTTATGTTGGTGAATATCTGAGGTGACTACACAGGCATTGTACTGTAGTAGGGCCTCATGCACACAAACGTAGTTTTGCGGCCGCAATTTATTTTTGCGGATAAATTGCAGACCAATTCTTTTCTACGGTCTCATGCACACGACAAAGATTTACACGGATCAGTGCGGTGGCCACAATACTGGTGAATCGTTGTGGATCCGTGATTCCGGATGACACACGGATGCACAACAATGGTTTCTTGCGGTCCGATGGACCGCTATGGACCCGTGCATTTGCGGACCGCAAAACGAATGCGGTCGTGTGCATGATGTCTTCGTTTTGTTTTTTTTGCTCGTAAACAGGATTATCAAATAGAGAACTGTAGAACATGTACCACAGACTCTGCTCACTGCTATGTACTGTCAGCAAGACTGAACTATAGGGAGGACACATAGGGCAAATTTATAAAAATGGCGCACGTTACATAATACATATGGCACTACTCATGCTATACTGGGAGTAAAAAACAAAACAAAAAATGGCGCAAGTCTAATCCATATTGCTCTTACTTTTCAATTGATAAATGTAACCTATTAGAACGCAAAACTGTCTACTAGAGCTAAAGGCCTCATGCACCCGGCCGTGCTTGTAATCACGAAAAAGCACAAAAATTCAAAAACGAAAAATGGCTGTGGCGCCAAGGGTCAAGTATTACACAGTGCCCATTCAAATCAATAGACTGTCTGTGTAATACAGGACAGGAGACGATCTTTGTAACCGCTCTACACTCTGGCCGAGAAATTAGGGTCCTAAACAGAGGAGCCCTTCCATTATCTCAGAAATCCCTAATATGGTATAGGAATATGGGTATATGGGTTTTCTAAACTGGGCAACCATTTTCAGAGTATGTTTACACGTAGCATAGACAGTGCAGAATTACTGACCAGATCTTCTGTGCGGAAATTCCTGCAGCCCAGCAAAATAGATGAGAGCTAAAGCAATCTCATCCACACGCTGCAGGAAAAATCAGCGGAAATGCAATGCGGAAATTGACCTGCAAAATCACTTCTCAGTCTACAATCTTGCGAAAACGCTGTGTTTACATTTAGTGTGAGTGAAAATACCCTAAGGACTTTCTGAATGACCTTGGACGTGGCACATGACACATGTCCGGTACTGCTAACTTGCAGTGACCACTGATGGACACCATCACGTTCTGCTAGATAAGACTTAGCCCACTGATGTTTATTATTATCAGTGTACTTATTTATTAGGCAAAATGTAATGAATGTACCACCTGCCAATTACAATATATATATGTATGTATATATATTTATATGAGTATATATATATATATATATATATATATATATTGAAATCGGTATACTTAACCGAAAACAAAAACATCATTATGTGCACGACACTAAGAGGTATTGTGTACATGAATTAGATATGTATAGAAACAAGTAACCTAAAAAAATATATAGATATAAAAATACTTGCTTATGTTATCATTTTACATGCATCATAAAAAATAATACAAACATTTCTACAAAGAAGAACGTCACTTAAAGCATCGTAATGTCAAGTATTCCTTCACAGTATCGGTTATTATTACAGCAGTGTTGATGATGTGATAGGTGGTTAGGACAATGGGCCACCAGGTTTGTCATGATATAGTCCTCAAGGTTACAGGGCCATGGCTCCGCTGCTTTAGATGGTTTGGGGTCTGAGTGTTAAGGTCGCAACAGACAGGAAAATGTGTCGCGACAGTTCTTGAGACAGCTTTCCGTCCTCTTGAGTGGTGAACTTCATCCATCTTCTAACTTGCGTTCTTTAGACACATATATTTTATAACATTTTGGAATATCTTCTTCTTGTGTAATATTGAGAGCTTATGACCATCAGAACTGCACATTACCCCCACCCCATACCTGACCCTATAATGGTGTAGGGCCATAATGCGGTAACAGACAAGAAAATGGTTAATTGTCAGTTAGGAGAACTTATGATGACCACCACCACTATGACCCCGTTTACAGCCTAATAATAGTATGAGGCCAAAAAACTGAAGCAGTGTATGACCAGAATCAGGAGCCTCATTGTAATGTATAGAGCCTTGAAACATGAATTAGGTTATTAGCCAAACCAGAGACACCCATCTATAGACAGCACTGTTTAGGAGTTGTTGCTCCTCATCAGTACATAATAGTGTACTGACCAGCTGTGTGAAATGACTTTGATGCAGCTCTTGGAAGGTACTGATTCTCGTTGCGGATATACAGCTGGTAGGGAGTCTCAAGAGCAACGCTCCCTGGGGAAAAAAAATTTGAATAAAAGCTCTCCTTCAGAAAGGCGAAAACGGTATCTCTAGTGCCACCTATAGGTGACTACCCTGAAAGTCACTGTCTGACCCTTTTTAGAGCCTTGAAAGTTGACAGGTTAATAGCCATACCAGAGACACCCATCTGTAGACCGCACTGGTTCGTAGTGGTTGCTCCTCATCAGCACAGAGTATAATTCTGGTTGGCTGAAAATGATCAATAAAAAGTCGGACGTTCACTTATAGGGCAGTCACCTATAGATGGCACTAGAGAGACAGTTTTCTTCCTTCTGAGAACTATTTTGCATACTTTTTTCCCAGTCCTTGCTCTTAAGAGTTTTTCCCCACAAACACATGTATTTCCTAACGACAGGATAGGCGATACATGTGTGATCGCTGGATGACCAACCGCTGGATCCTCCCTTTTCTCCTCATCTCTGGGGGTCCCAGCGATCGGATCCCCATCGATCACACATGTATCCCCTTTCCTGTGGATACATGTGTTTTGTTGTAAACCCCCTTTAAGACTGCCTGCCAGCTGGATCTCTGCAAGGAGAATCAGTACTTTCCAAAAGCTGCACTAAATGCATCTCATTCAACCAGCACCCTACTCTGTACTAATGAGGAGCAACAGTGCTTGAACAGTGCTGCCTATAGAAGGGTGTCTCTGGTTTGGCCATTAACCTAAGTCTTGTTTCAAGGGTTGGACATTGGCTTACAGAGTAGTCACCTATAGGTAGCACCAGAGAAACAGTTTATTCCTACTGGAGGAGAGCTACTTTGCAGATTCTATAAGAGAAATTCCAAGAAGCAGCATGTATAAGATTACTTGTATTTAGGACAGCTTCCTGGTTCCCTTTAGGTTATGAGTAGGGTCTGCTACTGAGGAATCCACTCCAACACATTGGCCCATTTATTTCTGTTAAATGGTCAGGAGGGCAGACTCATGCACATGTATTGTTCATTATATTTTGGACTATTGGTCAGCATTATGGGGGTAGCAGTGCTTAGTGGGCACAACAACACCAACCAAATCCCTGAATAAACCTATAAACAAATGATAAAATGATGGCTGCCTGCATCTTAGGGGGAGCTTCCTGCGTACTGTGTATACACTGAACTCAATAATAATCCAGTATGCAATAAGTTCCTTAGCTCCCCCTAGTGGTGGTTGCAGGCAGTCTGGATTTTATAAAATCAGTGGATTTGTAACTTTGTATCAGAAAAAGGTTTCCAACCACTATAAAGATAGATTCTGAAATTAATCAGAACCTGTGTTGAGTGTTGAACCTGAAAAGGACATAGGGGCAGATTTACTAAGAATGGCGTTTTATAAGAAAGTCTTAGCTATTTGCTTCGCTGGTGTAAGATGCAACAGATTTATTAAGAGGCACATAAATCTCTTGCATCTTTCCACTGGCCGTGTGGCAGAATGGCCGCGGTACTGCTCCATTCATTCCCCTCCACCGGACATAAAATAAAAAAGAATACTCACCTCTGCTCCTCTTCTCCCTTCCATCTCCCTCAGCAAGTAGCGTCAGGGTCTTATATGCGACAAAGCACCCAACGTCATCAGTGCTGTGTCACATACAATGTCCTGATTCTGAGCAGCATCAGCACCTTGTATAAGCTGTAGCATGAAGAGGGAGCCTGAGGGGACCCGGAGGGGAGAAGATGAGCAGTGAGGTTGAGCATAATCTGTTGCTACAGATTTCCACTATAATTTATGCCAGATTTTTTAGCATAAATGATCAGAAATGTGTTGGGCTGTTGTAGTGCCGCCCCTCTTGTGAAGCCATGCCCCCTTTTCACAAAAGTAACGAGTAAAAAGGCCAAAAGTTGCAATTTGCGTTGCGAGCTTTACTTTTGCCACTTTTCTACGCCAGCTGTAGAAAGGTTGATAAATTCCCCCACATTGTGTTAAGAGGTGGACATTCACTTTAAATATTCAGACCATAGCCCATTCTGGAAGTTTTAGTTTTGCAACAGCTGTAGAGCTACAGGTTGGGGACCATTGGTTTGGAGAAGAAATGATCACTCTTTCCTCTAATGTAGTGTGTCCAATGCTATTAATAAGACTATGTCAGTATCTTAAGATAACCAGTAGAAGACCCCTTAGTCTCACCCTCTAAGGCATATAAAGTGCTTGTAACGTCCAATATGTCTTACCCCGCTCAGTATTATCCATTGTGTTTTGTGGCTCTAATGCATTGTGGTAGTCCGTTGCTTGGTCCTTTAGTTCAAGGTAATGACCAGTCTGGGTTGCTGAACGTTATATTGTGCAGTTTTGCCCATTTGGCAAACACTCGTTTCTCAGTAATGAATCGGTGTCCTCCATATGGGGCGTTTTCATGTAGGATGTATTCATCACATTCATATCGTCCTGGTTCATAGTAATGATAAGGAACTTTCCGGAAGCCATTTGTCCTAAAAAAGTGAAACATGATGATCATACATTATTAGTCATGAAAGATGGTAGTTGAGAAAACATTACTTTGGCTCTGTGTATTGATGCTGAGTAGTAATCGACTCACAATCCATTCTAATGGGTCATATTGTGACGTTCTTCCAAAGAGCCCAGAATTTTCCACACATTTTGTCCCATTCATAGGCACCCTGAAGACCCCACTGACATCTATCATGGTAATCTTGGTCTCCAGCCATCTATCCACAATCAAGGGCATACATAACATAGAGGCAAACCAGTCAATTGCTACGCGGCCCTCGGAGAGGGGATCCCAGCCTTAGTTGGTTCCTTCCACTGTTTAACTAGTGGAGGATGCCCCGCTGAATAACATTGGCCCATGGTTATATCAACTTTATTTACAATCAGTCGTCAAATACAAACAGCACAGGTTCCTGCCTCCTCTTTTAGAAGGTTCAAGATCAACTTTCTCCATTGAAGTACCACAAAAAAGTGCTCACAAAGATGCATTCTACTGCCGGTCCTCTTTAATACAAGACAGTCCCCAAACCTATCATCTGTCCCACCAAGATCTTGCAAGAGTTAGGATATAATGGCTGCCCTCAGCGGAAGTTTAGGAAGACCCCAAGAACCCGTCTGTGCTCCGGCATTTGTATAAGCTGCTGCCAGAAAAAACACATGGAGTTCGAAATCTAGGTTTAGCTCTCCAAAGGGGAAGCTGATTGCTGGGTGCGAGGAACTTGACGGAAACACACATCCCCCTTAGACCATCCCCAAGGGATTTTCAGGTGCCCCCCAGATTACCACTCTGGGGACACATTACACCTCAGGCTTTCAAACTACCCGACCTGTAGGCAGCAATCAGGAGGCCCTGGGTCACCTACAGGTAGCTATTGGACCAACCTGCGTACATCCAAGTCTAAACTTCCTTGTGCATATTGTACCTGTCCATTACCAATGGGCACATTCTAGGCAATAATAAGAACAGATACTAGACTTGATCTTAGCCAAAAGCCCGAGAAACAACACTACAGTACACTCCTCATCCTAACCTTGTTGCGTACCAAGGAGAGGGACCTCCCAAGCACTACTTCCATAGAGTCATGGCTTCCATATCTTGCACTGATGAAGGTTAATAAGCCGGAAGCAGTTGATTGTACATTGGAAGAAAAGACTCTGCACTTCACATCAGTGATTCTGGATGCACAGTTGGCCAACACTGCCAGAAAGGAACAATTTGTACGTCTTGTCCCACTATCCCGGAATGAGTAATACTTTCCTTGTTGTGTGGTTATTTACTAGACAAGAGCATATCAATTTCTTCTGTTTTAAGAACACTTTCGTGTTTTCCAATGGGGGTTTTGTGGTTTCTTTTAACCCTCCTAACCTAGGTGCATCCCTGCCTACCTCCATGCTATGCACAATCAAATAATAGACATCACAGAGGCTCCAGCACCTTTAATAATGACATTAATCTAATGATCTTACTTGCAATATGTGTCATTTATCATTCCATAAACATAGATTCCCTCACAGGCGTCCATCGCAAGGATCAAGGTGAACCAACCAGTGCTGAGATAGGATCCTGACTGAACCCTGCAAGGCAAAGACAACCAGGTCAGATACTGTGTGCACTCATTTTGGTCAACCATACTCAATATAGGATTAAAGTGAATCTCCACCTTTAAACAAGTTGTCATTTTTAGGTCCAACATTCTGTGCTGGTTAATTTCTTAATATATCTTTATAGCGGTCGGAGCTTCATTTTTCTGATCCAAAGCTCAAAATCCACTGAATAGACATTATGACTACCTGCAGCCACCACTAGAGGGAGTTAATGAGTTTAATGCATACTGTATAACTGCAAAGTCCATGTAGTTGCAGGTAGCCTGTATTTTATCATTCAATTTAACCCCTTTAAGTCCACAACTCATGAATTCAATTCTTAAAAATGCATCAAACAACAGATGATATAACCAGATGATGTTTCGCCTACTGCAGGGATAAATCCTATCTACTGATTTAGGGGTCTCTCTGCTGGGATCTACCACCCTTTGATCATCTGTTTCAGGGATCCTGACACGTTTCGAGGGTCTAACAAGTAACCCTGGGGACCCATAGCGAAACTTGGAATGGGGTCCTGTGCCCTCAGGAAATTAAAGAGTTAAAATTATTCTCTCCATTCCACTTATTCTCCTTTCCTTGATCTCCCAGTGATCTGTATTTAATTTCTTATTTATCTCTGAATGTAGATGGGCCCGAAAAATTGCCGGGCCCCATAGCAGCAGGCTTCCCTGGTAGTTATGCTGAAACTCATTGTAATAGATGTCCGTAGTTTACAGTGGGCGACTGTGAATTTCGTCTCTAGTAGTAAGAGTTCTCTAGTTTAAAGGGCCATAAGCCAGGAGCAGGATCCAGAAACAGTGTCACTATTGTTCAATTGAATAGGGCTGAGCTGCAATACCAGACATGGCCTATGGACAAAAGTTGCGCTGTTTGTGGATGCTGCTCCTGGCTTAAAAGAGATGAGAAAAAAAGCTAAGTTAGGGTATGTGTCTAGTATTGCAGCACACTGTGTATCAAGTGAATAGGGCTGAGCTGCAATACCAGACACTACCTTTGGACAAGAGTGGCGTAGTTTATGGAAAAAGAAAAGAAAAAGACCCTTTTTCTTACTCCATACAACCCTTGCAAGCTATTAAAGGGGGACTCCAAATGAGGGACTTCTTATAGCTAAAGATCATCTAAAAGGGCATTTCAAAGGTATCATCCAAAAGTAGACATGCCCTTTAATTCCACCCCTCCATATGTCAAAGATTCGGGTATGTACAGTATACACTTTACCAAATAGCGACCCGGCTAAGGAATAACCAGCAGCAGAACATATAGAAAAACATTTTGTGCTCCGCAGAGCTGCCTGTGGGTTCTGTATTCTGCGCTCCTGCACAGATACAATTTGTACGAGCAGTGAAGGGATGTTTTTCACTCCTTTTTTTTTAAAGTATTGCTTCAATCTACAAGTTGACTGCCGGCTGACACCCAATCTCGCCTGGAGGCTGTGGATCAGCAGGTAAATGTAGAAAATTCTATTAGTTTCTCGACCCAGGGTTTACAACATTCATTTTAAATAGAATCAAAATCCTACACATGAATAGGTAGGCAGAAATATGTCCCCACAACTTTCCTGGTACCAATTACTGGATGGTAAGGAGAAGAAGCCCTCTGTCTCTGCCAGGCTGGGGAGGGTTCAGGGCCCGGGTTTTGTCGTTTGTGTGTTGGCGCTGCAGAGAAGAGGGGCATCTGTGAGAGCGCTGTCTATGACAATGAACCCGCAGCCAGCAAGGAAATGAGGGTCTGCGGGTTAATGACTTGATGTGGAGACAAGATTGTTCAATACAAAGAAAGGGAAATTTAGTGGCAGAAATAAAAGCGGTTTTCCCAAAGAATAAGATTAAGAGGATAAGAAAATCCGGCTGATGGGATTGTATAATGAGGTGGATGTATGACGTGATCTGGTGGTTTTATCTCCATTAGTGTCCTATGTACTTCTTATCTGATGCTGCACCTCTATCTATCTATCTATCTATCTATCTATCTATCTATCTATCTATCTATCTATCTATCTATCTATCTCATATCTATCTATCTATCTATCTATCTATCTATCTATCTATCTATCTATCTATCTATCTATCTATCTATCTATCTATCTATCTATCTATCTATCTATCTATCTCATTTCTATCTATCTATCTATCTATCTCATTTCTATCTATCTATCTATCTATCTATCTATCTATCTATCTATCTATCTATCTATCTATCTATCTATCTATCTATCTATCTATCTATCTCATATCTATCTATCTATCTATCTATCTATCTATCTATCTATCTATCTATCTATCTATCTATCTATCTATCTATCTATCTATCTATCTATCTATCTATCCCATATCTATCTATCTATCTATCTATCTATCTATCTATCTATCTATCTATCTATCTATCTATCTATCTATCTATCTATCTATCTATCTATCTATCTATCTATCTATCTATCTATCTATCTATCCATCCATTAGCTTCTATCTAATCTATCTTTGCATTTATCTCATAGTGGGTTTCCTCCAGTTTCCTCCCACACCACAAATCATACTTAGGTTAATTGGTTTCCTAGGAAATTGTTCCAAGTGTGTGGGTATGTGCTTAAAATTGGGAAAATATGAACCCCAATGAGGAGGGGCACCGAGACGCTGCGGAACATATTATTGCTATATAAATAACAAAGAGTAATAATAATAAAAACAACAATATGTATTCTAGATGATTAAATATCTTTTACATTATCTATCTATATTCTAAAAAAAATCCTAGAGGAAAACTTGCTATTCTGGCACCTATGGGAAATCCTACTGAATTCAGCTTATAAAATGCAGCAACACGTGCGGTGGATTCCGGATTAATAAAAACACCGAAAAAGGCCATACTTACAAATGGACACAGCCAGGCCAGAAACGCTGATGAAAGGGCGAGCAGGTGCTTTAAATAATAATAGCCACTCCCACTAGTCTTGAGGGGAGTGGTATGTGGTGCATGGGATGTGTAGTAAGAAATAATAAATGAATAGCGTGTGTGCAAGTGTAATACTATAAGTGAAATATAGGGGGCAGTAATAAATGAAGTGCCTCAATGGAAATAAATGGATAATGGGGTGCAAGTGAGTGAAACATGGAGGGATAGTGTGTACGTCATGAGGCACAACGTGTATAGCCAGGTAGAAGCCTATTTGTGACGCCTTGATAATTCATAGAGCGGGCTACCCTGCTTGCTATGCCAAACAACAACACACCATGCTCTCCCAGCATCAAAGACCCGGCTGTGTCCAAGAGAAGCGAGTTTAGGATTTAGGGACTCACAAGTCTGGGGATCCTTGTCGTGGATTGCGAGCTTGCGTCCTTTTGGCCAAAATGATTACCAATACCCCAGGTATTTTTCATTATTATGTATATTTGCTTCTCTTGGACACAGCCGGGTCTTTGATGCTGGGAGAGCATGGTGTGTTGTTGTTTGGCATAGCAAGCAGGGTAGCCCGCTTTATGAATTATCAAGGCGTCACAAATAGGCTTCTACCTGGCTATACACGTTGTGCCTCATGACGTACACACTATCCCTCCATGTTTCACTCACTTGCACCCCATTATCCATTTATTTCCATTGAGGCACTTCATTTATTACTGCCCCCTATATTTCACTTATAGTATTACACTTGCACACACACTATTCATTTATTATTTCTTACTACACATCCCATGCACCACACACCACTCCCCTCAAGACTAGTGGGAGTGGCTATTATTATTTAAAGCACCTGCTCGCCCTTCATCAGCATTTCTGGCCTGGCTGTGTCCATTTGTAAGTATGGCCTTTTTCGGTGTTTTTGTATATGTCCCTGTGTTTTTATCGGTTCTGTCTATTCCGGATTAATGTAAATATTAAGAAAATGTATCTACAAATGTAAAATTATCACCTGGCAGGTAGAACCACAAATCCCAGCATATCTTACCAACCATTTGTTGGCAGGGTATGGGAGGCCTTGTAATTCCACGCCAGATGGAGAGCCGCAGGCAGCATAACTACGGCTTATATGATTTCAGGCAGCGCACATAATATCCTGCTCTATGTGATATCAGTGCTTCTAGATTGTGTTCTCTGCTGTTTGTATTCTTCATTTCAGGCAGCAGGATGCTACACACAAGTCAAATATGCATAGAAAAATAGTTATGTGCACATACAGCTCATACAATGTGCCCTGTGTGTACAGTAATAGGCAAGAAATCATTCCTGTTACCACACTTTACAATATTACAGATGCAGCAGAACTAGGTTTGTCATTTAAAGGGACACACCAGGCACAACATACAATGCGTATTCTGGGTAATTATAGACCAGGAAGCTTAACATCCATCGTGGGGAAAATGTTTGAGTGGCTATTGAGGGACTATATACAGGATTATGTGACAAAATATAATATTATAAGTGACAGTCAGAACGGTTTTACTAAGGACAGAAGTTGTCAAACTAACCTGATCTGTTTTTATGAAGAGGTGAGCAGAAGCCTAGACAGAGGGGCCGCTGTGGATATAGTGATTATATGAGAGGTGCGGAGAAGCCTAGACAGAGGGGCCGCTGTGGATATAGTGATTATATGAGAGGTGAGGAGAAGCCTAGACAGAGGGGCTGCTGTGGATATAGTGTTTATATGAGAGGTGAGGAGAAGCCTAGACAGAGGGGCTGCTGTGGATATAGTGTTTATATGAGAGGTGAGGAGAAGCCTAGACAGAGGGGCTGGTGTGGATATAGTGTTTTTGGACTTTGCAAAGGCATTTGTCACTGTCCCTTATAGACGTCTAATGGGTAAATTAAGGACTATAGGTTTGGAAAGTAGAGTTTGTAATTGGATTGAGAATGGGCTCAAGGACCGTATCCAGAGTTGTGGTCAATGATTCCTACTCTGAATGGTCCCCAGTTATAAGTGGTGTACCCCAGGGTTCAGTGCTGAGACCACTATTATTCAACTTATTTATTAATGATATAGAGGATGGGATTAATAGCACTATTTCTATTATTGCCGATGACACCAAGCTATGTAATATAGTTCAGTCTATGGAAGATGTTTGTAAGTTACAATCTGATTTAAACAAACTAAGTGTTTGGGCGTCCGCTTGGCAAATGAGGTTTAATGTAGATATATGTAAAGTTATGCATCTGGGTACCAACAATCTGCATGCATCATATGTCTTAGGGGGCGCTACACTGGGGGAGTCAATTGTTGAGAAGGATCTGGGTGTACTTGTAGATCATAAACTAAATAACAGCACAATGTCAATCAGCTGCTTCTAAGGCCAGCAGGATATTGTCGTGTATTAAAAGAGGCCTGGACTCGCGGGACAGGGATGTAATATTGCCACTTTACAAAGCATTAGTGAGGCCTCATCTAGAATATGCAGTCCAGTTCTGGGCTCCAGTTCATAGAAAGGATGAAAAAATACAAAGAAGAGCAACGAAGCTAATAAGGGGCATGGAGAATCTAAGTTATGAGGAAAGATTAAAAGAATTAAACCTATTTAGCCTTGAAAAGAGACGACTAAGGGGGGACATGATTAACTTATATAAATATATTAATGGCACATACAAAAAATATGGTGAATTGATAGATATTTTTTCCTTCCCTTTTCCCATCCCTTGGTTGAACTTGATGGACATGTTTCTTTTTTCAACCGTACTATGTAACTATACCCAGTACAGTGCCTGAGGGGGCGGTGCACGACTCATGGATTCAACAAGCATCAAATTGAGAATCCTTGTGTCAAGCACCGCCCCTTAGGCCATGCAATATTGAAAAAACAGTGGAGCAATATTGGCCGAGGTGTTCCTTTAAAGCAATTGCAGAATAGTTTGTGCATTGCGATAACAATTTTATTTAAAAGGGTTGTCTCTCTTTTATTAAAAGGGTTCCCCGATGATAAGCTGATGACAGGGACCCCCTAGCAATCAGCTGTAATGTGTGGGGGAACCCAGCAGCTAGTGTTTAATTTCCCTGTAGCAAATTTTTACTGTGGTTATAATGCACAAGTGTGTAACAATCTCTGGTGTGATTCTTCATATAGTTAGTGAGCGTTATCTGGTGACATATTTATACTAAGATTATAGAATACACACATGGTTCCATATCTGGTGGCAGAACTACGACTTGTAAGCCTCGACTATGTTATGTACGCTTGGTGCCATATTTGGTGCCAGCTCTCCTACGTTGTGCCCTATCTGTTACTAAGATGCTTGCTAACCCTCTGGTATATAAGCATGGATCCATATTTGTTGCCAGTTCTCATATGCCGAGTATTAACTGGTACCAAATTGTAAGCTAAGACTATGTTATGCACGCTTGATGTCATATTTGGTGCCAGCTTTCATACGTTGTGTCTTATCTAGTACTAGATGCTTGCTAACCTTGTGCTATATAAGCATGGTTCCATATTTGTTGCCATTTCTCATACCCTGATTATTATCTGGTACCTATTTGTAAGCTAAGACTATGTTATGTACATTTTATGCCATAGTTGGTGCCAGCTCTCCTACGTTGTGCCTTATCTGGTACTAAGACGCTTGCTAACCCTATGCTATATAAGAATTGATCCATATCTAGTGCCAGTTCTCATATGCTAAACCTTATTGTATACCAATTAATATGCTAATATGAAGTGTGATGACATATCTGGTGTCAATTTTCATACGTTGGGGTACATCTGGTAAGGCATATGCAGAAACTGCCAGCAAGGACACAGTGTCCTCATTTTCTTGCATGAGGCCATAATTATTTTTATTAATAAATGTTTTAAAACACCAAACATAAAAATCAAATCTTTTATTTCGCAGCCCGGCATGGTTGTGGTGCCAATGGCACATGCTATGATTTTCTGTCTGATATCGTGGCTCTTAGCCAAGTTCCATGATGCAATACTGATCCAGTGATAAGTAAATATACCTTTCCTCCTATCTCTCTGTTATTCCCCTGTAAAGTTTAACTGCATGGCTGTGACTTCAGGAAACCATTATGGGTTCTTCCGGGGAAGGTTTATTGATATACCCTTTCCTGTGTCAATTTCCATCACAATCATGGCTGCAGGCCCAGGTATAGTTTGGCCGTATTTACTTAGTTACATGAATCACTGCAAACGGCAAGACATATTTCCTCTCCACTGCCCCGGTCTTTCTGTATTATCTATCAATAGCGGCATAGCATTGTGTGTTATTCCAGAGCTTGATTGAAGAATGGCATTCATCATGTTTTATTTATTAGAAATATACACAGAAAACAATCTAAACTAACTGAGACTGTTAGTCTAGAACAATGGTCACCAACCTGTCGCTTTACAGCTGTTGCAAAACTACAACTTCCAGCAGACCCTGACAGCTTGCGGCGAGCTACAGGTTGTAGAAAATCATCTATCAGTGATAATAAACAATGAGGTTGCAGGGCTACCAGATATTGAAATTTCTCTTTGTTGCCATAAAAACTTGTCAAATTATAGACCACCATGTACAGCAGCCTGTATTCTGTTGATGGAGCAACAGACTTAGGCTATGTGTACCCAATCTTGCTTTAAAGAAGTTCTCCATCAAATAAAATAATAATCTGATTACAAAAGCTGCCAAGCTGCTTTCCTGTTCTCTCCTGGCAGAACAATGCCAATCTAGCTGTAAACTAAAAAGCAGAGTTAGGGTATGTGCACACACAAACTCAAAAACGTCTGAAAATACGTAGTTGTTTTCAGCTCCTGATTTTCAGAAGTTTTTTTTAGCAACTCGCGTTTTTCACGTCATTATTTACGGACATTTTTGGAGCTGTTTTTCTATAAAGTCAATGAAAAATCGCTCGAAAAACGGAAGTGACATGCACTTCTTTTTCAGGGGCGTTTTTTTATGTTCCGTTTTTGGAAAACGAGGTGTAAAAAAAGGCCCCGTCGGAAGTTACGGCCCGAAAAACAACTGAAAACACTACGTGTGAACATACTCGTTGTAATGTCCGTGGCTGTGGGCCGTCAGCTCCAACCTCCTCCTGACAGCCGCAGCCACGAGTCGGCAAAACGCTGGCCCCAGCCTCCTCCTCAGGAGACGCCAGCGCTTGCGTCCACTCACCTCAGTCGGATCCCGTAGGGTGCAAACGGGTTCAAAGTTCATCAAAGGTCCGGTGATGAACTTTTAACCCGTGAGTACCCTGGACTATAAGAGGGGTCCAGCCCCCTGCTTCTATGCCTGAGCGTTGTTGATGTTTCCTAAGTTTGTCTATGTGATGGCCTCCTTGTGTGTTCCTGTTTCTCGTTCCTTGTTCCTGGTTCCTGTTCCTTGCTTTCCATACCATCCTGGTCGAGCACTGTGCTGTGCCAAAGTCGTGTCCTGCTGTATCCCACGTCTGACCTGCTTCACCTCACCTGACGTCTACCTGCTGCCTAGTCCCAGCCGAGCCTGCCTTAATGCTGTCCGAGCTGCCACAGGTACCTATACGAACTATAGACATTGTCCTGCGCCCTGTTGGCCAGCTGCCATACCGCCAAGGCGGTACGGCCCAGTGGATCCACAGACCCTTCGTGACACCCTTATATATTTCAGACTGGTTGCTATGGATACACTATCGAGCAACTAGGGCATTTTATAGCAGGTTGTTAGGCAGCAGGCCCTTAGCAACCAGTCTGCCTCAAATGACTCAGGTCTTTTGAGAAAAGAAAGAACCAGAGGGGTGGTAGTACTAAAACTAAAACAAAACAGTTTTCTCGGTCGCTGCTTTATTAATTACATTATTGTAGAGAAAAATTAGAAAGATGCTATTAAAGAAGAACTACAATTTACAACAGATGCTGAGGATAGCTACAGGTCTTGGAAAATCATCCATCAGTGATAAGAAATAATGGGGTGGTAAGGCTACGAGGTAATCAAATTCCCCTTTGCTGCCGTAAAAATTTGTCAGCAGAATGTAGACCAACCTGTACAGCAGCCTGTATTCTGTCTATGAAGCAGCAGACTTAGGCGATCTGTACCCACTTTAGCTTTAAAGAAGTTCTCCACCAAATAAATAAAAATAAAAAAAAGACGCAGGTCTTTCGGGAAAAGAAATAACAAGAGTGTTGATAGTTCTCAAGCTAAACCAAAATAGTTTTCTCTGTCGTTGCTTTATTAATTCGATTTTTGTACAGAAAATATGACATAGATGTAGGATAGATAGATGATAGATAGATAGATAGATAGATAGATAGATAGATAGATAGATAGATAGATAGATAGATAGATAGATATGAGATAGATAGATAGATAGATAGATAGATAGATAGATAGATAGATAGATAGATAGATAGATAGATAGATAGATAGATAGATAGATAGATAGATAGATAGATAGATAAATATGAGATAGATAGATAGATAGATAGATAGATAGATAGATAGATAGATAGATAGATAGATGATAGATAGATAGATAGATAGATAGATAGATAGATAGATAGATAGATAGATAGATAGATAGATAGATATGAGATAGATAGATAGATAGATAAATATGAGATAGATAGATAGATAGATAGATAGATAGATAGATAGATAGATAGATAGATAGATAAATATGAGATAGATAGATAGATAGATATGAGATGATAGATAGATAGATAGATAGATAGATAGATAGATAGATAGATAGATAGATGACCATATGTAACATTTCAAAAATTCATTAGAGGGAGATCAATATGACTGCCAATTTCTTATTGTATGGACACTGGGTATTATTTATTGCACTTTTCCCTCTAAATACATAGCAATTTGTTAGGGTATGATCAGGGTATGTGCACACGACCTATTTTCAGACGTAATTCAGGCGTTTTACGCCTCGAATTACGCCTGAAAAGACGGCTCCATTACGTCTGCAAACATCTGCCCATTGCTTTCAATGGGTTTTACGATGTTCTATTCAGACGAGGTGTAATTTTACGCGTCACTGTCAAAAGAACATACCCTCACACGCAAGTGCAAAATACGTCTAAAATTACGGAGCGAAAACAGCTCCTGAATTTCAGATGTTTTTGCTAGTACTCGCGTTTTTCGTGGCGTCTTTTACGGACGTAATTGGAGCTGTTTTTCATTGGAGTCAATGAAAAACGGCTCATAAAACATCCCCAGAAGTGACATGCACTTTTGACAGCGACGCGTAAAATGACACCTCGTCTGAAACCGAACATCGTAAAACCCATTGAAAGCAATGGGCAGATGTTTGCAGACATAATGGAGCCGTCTTTTCAGGCGTAATTCGAGGCGTAAAATGCCTGAATTACGTCTGAAAATAGGTCGTGTGCACATACCGTAAGATTCCAAGTGATTACGGTGTGAACATTTTTCATTTCCTTCCCATATATTTAGCATAGAAGCCTCACAAATCACGGTGTCTACCGGTGAAATATAACACTAATGAAAATAACTCAATATTACACATTAAATGCTAATGTAACTACTTATTCAATGACACTTCCAGGGAGAAAATAGATTGAGCAAAACAGGTAAAATACGATCTTCAGCAATAGGAAAAACGCAACAATAAATAAAAGGAAAATATCACAGAGAATACATTTACAAGTCATTTGAAATTCTCATATAATGATCGCACGGCATCTCCTCATCCTAAGGCCCCATGTACACGATCGGAAAACTTCACCGTGATTTTGGACAGCAATTACAGACTCATTCGCTTCTATTGGCCGCGGACACCTTTCCGTATGGCTATGGATAGGTGTCCGTGCCGTAGATGTGTACCGCAAAAGATAGGGAACGGCCGTGTGAATGAGGCCTAAGTGGTTGTTGGGGCCTTCAAAGATAGATACAAAGGTTGAAGGGCAATTCCCCTAAGGTTCGCTGAGCCCGCTCCATACACTGCAGGTGTCAGCTTCTGACACGCTGCTATAACGGCCAGGAACAGCAATTTCGCTGTTGCTGGCAGTTTAAATGGCTTGTGTCATAAAACACATGTATCCCCTATCCACAGGATGTGGGATACATGTGTTATCGATAAGGAGAAAGGGGACCGAAAGTTACCAAGAGAGCTGCATGAGAAGCTGTAACTTCCACGTTCTGTGTCCGGCAGCGTCATAGAGATCAATGGGATTCTTCTGCGCAAGCGCGAGTGGCTCTCCATTGATCTCTATGGAGCTACGGAACGGATAAGCCGGACACAGAACCCAGAAGTTCAGGCATCTCATGTAGCGCTCTGGGTGGTCCCCTGTTCTCCTTATTGATGGGGGTCTAAGCGGTCGGACCTCCCAGCGATCTCACATGTAGCCCCTAACTAGTTAAATGCTGTGGTCAATAGCAACCGCGACATTTAGGATATATTCACACAGAGTTTTTTTACGTGTTTTTTGACGCGGAAACCGCGCCGCAAAACTCGTCAAAAACAACCGAAAATTCCTCCCATTGATTTCAATGGGAGGAGGAGGTGTCTTTATCCTGCGAGCGGTAAAACCGTCTCGCGGGAGAAAGAAGGGACATGCCCTATCTTCGGCCATTTACGCCTCTGACCTCCCATTGACATCAATGGGGGGCAGAGAAAGCATATTTTGCAGCGTTTTATGCCCGCAGGCGATAGGAAGCACGCAGGATCACTCCACACTGACGGTCAGTGTGGAGTGTTCCTGTGTGCTTCCTATCATGCAGTCCATGGGTTTGTGCAATATCCTTTATTTATAAAGCATGGTCTTTGTTTTGGGTGCAACTTGGAGCTTTAGCTGTATACTCTTACATGTATGCACAATTGTGTGCTCTTCTGTCAGGTGCTAAATATATTTATGTGCTTCTGTTGTCCAAATACTTGATCTATATGATTATCTTTTCTATAGATATCTGCATTTGTTACCACATCACAGGATGTTTATAGTATGGTAGCATATATATTGGATTATTCACTCCGCTCCTCCATACTCTCCTTTTTAACTGTGTGCTATATTGTTTTTATATTTTGATGGCCAATGTGTTATGTATATTTCAATAAAGTTTATTTTATATTATCATGGTACATGACTTGTGCTATGTGTGTTTCATTTTCTGGATATACTAGTAGTCTTCACAGTCTGGTATAGGTATTGATATTTTTGTATTTAGCCTTGTTTTTGAAGAATTAAGAGTGCTTTTCAATACAAACTTTGTAAGAAAAAAATAATCGCCTTCCTTCCTAGGGCATCAACTGAACTGAGCGCCGCTGCATATTAACATTGTAGCTCTCAAGTCATTATATGGCACCCTTACTCACTGTCTGTGCAATTTACAGGACACAGGTACATTGCACAGAGTGGCTTTCAGTGGAAAGGACTACCCAGAGTGTTCCCATAACAGTGCCACCCAGAGTGTTCCCATAACAGTGCCACCCAGAGTGTTCCCATAACAGTGCCATGCAGTGTGTTGCCATCTAACAGTGTTCTCTTATCATTGCCACCCAGCGCTCCCATAACAGTGTCATCCAGAGAGTTCCCATAACAGTGTTACCCAGAGCTTTCCTATAACAGTACCACACAGAGTGTTGCCATAACAGTGCAACCCAAATTATTCCTGCCAGCCGGTGTGTTGCCATTCTACATTATTCTCATATCAGTGCCACCCAGTGCTTCCAGAACGGTGCAACACAGAGTGTTCTCATAACAGTGCCCCTAGTGTGTTGCCATCTACAGTGTTCCCATATCAGTGCCACTCAGTGCTCCCATAACTGTTCTACCAGAAATGCTCCCATAATAGTGCCACTCAGAGCACTCTGATAACAATGCTGCTCAGAGGATACCCATAATATTTTTACCCAAAGTGCCCTAATAACAGTTCCCGCCAGAGTGTTCCCATAACAGTGCCTCTTAGAGCACTCAGATAACAGTGCCACCGAGAGTGGTCTAATAACAGGACCACTCAAGGTGTCCTCATAAAAGTGCCACCCATAGTACCCTCATCACAGGAACAGATAAATAGTGCGAGATAGAGTGCTCACATTAATTATTTCACTTAGCGTCTCCCCATTAATTTTGCCAGCAAACATGTCAAGCCATCTCGTTGCTGTCTGTCACCTCTGCCAGGAAGTTACATGTGAGTGACCAACAAGCGGCCGCTCAGTTCCTCACCTGTCGCTGATTTCTGTTAGAAGAGGTCACAAGTGGGGAGTGCTAGACTTCCGGTAGATCAGTCAGTGCGCGAGGCTTTTATAGAGGGCCCGATAATCCCCTCAATTATACACAAACATTTTTTTTTGTAGAATTCCCATAATCAAAATTTGCAATTTCTGGACAGGTAAACACAACACTTTCTATTATGTGGATAGAACCATAATTATAATTGGAAAATAATGTCACTTTCCCCCCAGGGATCAAAATGCCAGTTGTGCGAAAACTCAGGAACGTTTCATTTTAAGTTCAGCTTTACAAACTCATGAAAACCTGATTTTACACAGCAGTATCCAGAAATGATACCCTGACAAGCAGGCCTCATTAAAAGAGCATTACCCGGCTCACCCAGTGATCTGCTATGGATGCGTACAAGCCCCTGGAGGCAAACAACTCTATTTTCTACTTCCCAATTTTTTTCGTTGTTTTTTGGGAGAACATATAAACATATCAGCTGGAAGAAATTAAATATTTTATTTCTAATTAATTCTACGTATAAAGAGAGTAGAATAAATAAATGGCGGCCCGATGGTGTACGTGAAAATAACTGTAGCGAAAACGCAACTGATTGTTATGTCTGTAATAGGAAAATAATACATTAAAGGGATATTCAGTATCGAGAGCCATGTACCTGCAAAAAACGAGTCTCCCGGGGGTACATCCTTTACAGGTGTGATGGTACCTGCAAAGGGAAAATGGAGACGCTGCTCTCTATGCAGGTATGCAAATGCATTGGCTCTATGAAAGGTAAGGCCAATCGTGTCATGCAGGTGTATGGCTGGAAGCCTTTAAGGATTATTCCCATCGTTAATATATATACTGCTAAAATATGCTATAATATTATGATTGATGGGGGTCCGATCTCTGGGACCCCAGATGATCCTACAAATCGGTACTCTTTAAGGATCTTTGGGGGTCCCAGCAGTCAGACACCTACCTATCACTACTAGCAGTATGACATCACTTATTATGGTGGGAACAGGCCTATAATACTGAGGAGCCCCTTACGTAACATCACTGTGAGAATATATGTATAAAAATATCTGAGAACTGAATTTGAAGGGGTTGTTTCATCAAGACCAGCAGATCTCCGCAGGTCCTGCTTTTGAAACCCCCTCTGATATCTTGGGGGAAGTGATATATTGCAAATGAATAGTCATCGATGTAATACATGGCCAGGCCAGGTCCGCCAGAGGGAGACCTTCCTCTATGACATCCATATGCTCTAATAGAGCACATGGAAAATGATTATCTTGTTGAGACATCCCCATTAAACCTTTGACATGTCATAGACTCGTGGTGTCTGTGAGTTCGAACCACCACAGATTCCCAAAATTGGAGTCCCCAACTCCATATATCCCAATATTTGAATTCCAATTGCTAAAACCTAATCACGGGTTATTTTATCCCAACCAGTGTTTAAAGCTGCCTGGAAATGCATCTTTTTATGTAAATTTGGATAAACCCTCTGAGGTCTGGTTCGTGTGACAATCCTGCAAAAAACGTGACTTCTAATACTCGGCGCTTTGACTCACAATTCTAAGGAAAGGACCTTTAAAATTAAGGGTGCTTTATTTATTCTGTCTCTATAACTGAACTCAATACCTACCCTCACACCTGAGGAACTATTTTCAGTCCACTTAACCTCATATCTAGGTCTCAGGTAAAACTTCACATACATTGGATGAACTTTCAAAAATGTTGCTTCACCGTTTTATCTTCCAGGTTGTTTTCTCCATTCACATATATCGCTGCTTTCAAAATTCTGCTTGTTGCCCTTGTTTCTCGAAAAAAAAAAAAAAAGGACGAAACAAAAAAAAAAGAACAAAAAATAAACAAAAATATCAAAATAGTCCCGAAATGTCTTAATCTGGCATTGTGCCAGCCCGAAACATGCCAGATTATTGGAGGTTTACTGTTTATAGTATAAAAACGGTAAAACATCCCCCCCTTTTCTTACTTTTGTCATCACAGTCACATCAGACGCGAGTGAACAGTAGCCGATATGTATTCACTTCACTTATAGAGTTTGAATAAGGGAATCTGGGCTATAGAATTTATCGTCAATGAAGTCTGATAGCGTCCCGTTCCTTGTCAAGGTCATCCATTAACAGTAACTCAATAGGCGACACGTAGAATGGAGATTAAAACGCGGTTCGCTCCCCCCCCCCCCATTAGCAGAAGTCGGCATTCTTTCACAACAGTAAGCATTTGCGTGTGTAATATTTTTGTTAGAATTATACTCTACCATCTGCAGCCACGTCTCCAGCGTTCATTTCTCAAGAGATGAAAAAGACTGCTTACCAAAGTCCTTCAGGAATAATACAAGGATCTTTACTTTGCTCAAAAAAGAAGAAAAAAAACCATCTATATAAAGGACAGATAAACCGGGACCTCGTCTTTAATAATACAAACTCACAAGACACCCGCTGCCCTTAGTTTTAATTATCCGCTGAAACCTTGAAAGACGTCTGATACAAATATTGATATATCAAAGCAAATACCATTTTATAGCGGTTTCCGCCGTGTCCGGGAAAGCATTCCTTTACATCTGCACTTTCTATGTACAGATTTCTTTTGAAGAAATAAAACCGAGAGCGAAACAATTACAAAGCATCAACAAACAGCAAGTTGTACTTAACTGATGTCTAGTAAACAGTGTAATATAGAATCATTAAAAGTATCATTAGAAAAGGACATGGTATTTTAATCACGTTTTTATTGTAAATATATATATACTAATTGTAAATTATTTTTTTTCATGGGAATATTCAGCTAAAAGAAAATCATGAAATATTCCAGTTTTCACACTGGCCATTTCAGCTTTGCTGTGTAGACTGGGACCGACTTAGCAAAGTTATCTCATTATCATTAGAGGATGGGGTCAGCAGAGTCGTCTCCTTATCATTATCCATCATCTCATTATCATTGCAGGGTGGGAAAGTTAATGACAGATCTTTTGTACTGGTAAAGGCCTAGATAAGGCAGGATAGTAAGGGTCCTCTCACACGGCCTGGCATGGGCTGTGTAAATGAGTGTCGATCAACAAGACAGCTCGGTGATCAGCGCTTGTTTGCCCCTTTCACAAGGAGCTATTATCAGTAATATATTGGGACGATGGCTCGTTATTACAATTGCTCATCCCCATTCATTTCCATCATGTCAGCAGCATGCCTCCCTGTTTACACAGATGCGCTGAGGACAATGATAAAGTTTTGAGTAGCATAAACGACCTGATCAGCGTTTGCTCGTTCATTGGCTCACCGTTGCCCTGTCTACACAGGGCAATGGTCGGGAACGAGCGTTCATATGAACACTTGATTGCCCGATAATTGGCCCGTATAAATGGGCCTTAACACTATGCACACAGATAAGGTTCTGTATTGCCACCATGACGGCCATAGATTTCCCCCTATGCCTTCTGCATACGTCCCTCATGACAACCACAAATGCCCACCATGCGCCCAGCTCAATTTTACCTCCTACCATCGACTTGTCAGTCTGACGTCTACACATCATACATGGTGATTCAAAGGTCGCAGCTACTTCTTTGACTACACATATTTCATTTTATTTGTATACTGAAGGTAGTGGTGATTGTTGGGACACCCATTGCACCAGGCACGTGCCCGGGTCCAATGACGCCACAGCTATGAAAGACACAACAGTTCTTATTTGCATTATTGACATGTCCCCCAAAGGACAGATTCATGCAGGCAAAACCAGTAATTTCAAGGTCTCTTTAGCTTTAATAATTAGTTTCTTATACGGTTAGTTTATCGCTCTGTTTGAAACATACTGAAGTTGTAACGAGCAGGGCCGAAAACTAGTAAAGACGGATTATTGATTACGTTTTATGTCAACTTTATTGATAGCATCTAGAGGGAGCAATAAGAAGGTATCATTTGTTAATGTCATACTCATAACAATTACTTGCTAATGAGTAATTAATCATAAAGTAGAAATATGATCCAAATAGGCTACAGCATTGTCTATGAGCCCGTCCTCGGATTGAGCTGCTAAATGCTGCTGAGGAAACATAATATGTCATTCAAGGTGATACTCACTGGAAAATAATCACAGAAGAAATTATGGTAATAACTTTTTCTGAAAAAGATGGATGACAACCAATATGGCCGCCATTGCAGCCGTTCCTTCTAGTTTTTGGTATAGTCAACAAAATCACCAACAAATAATAATTCTCTGGGTTGTCTCATTATGTCAAATTCCAAAATATCTTAGGCATAGAAACCAACATTTGAAAACCAAATTGCAGGTAATTTAAAGCGGACCTGTCATTAGGTCATACTTGAACTCGTTAACTGACTTGAATAGTGCTGACTCCTTGATTCCAGCGCTGTTTTTCTTTTTTTCCTGGATCCCCTCATTCTAGAGATATGGCCCACTGTTATGTTGGCTCCCTCTAAGCTATCTTGCTGCAGTTAGCCAACAGGGCGTTACCTACCCTAAAGCTGCCCCGTGCTGATTGGTCAGCATCAGAGGCAGGGAAGCTAGCTCCACCCTGTTGGCTAACAACAGCAAATTAGCATATAGGGAGCCAGCTCAACAGTGGGCCATAACTCTGGAATGGGAGTCCAGAAAGACAGCACTGGAATCAGGGAGACAGCACTATTCATGTCTGTTAACCAGTTCAACTTATACGACCCAGTGACAGGTACTCTTGAGCCCCACGCTGTTCCACGCTGTTCCACCGGAAACACCCCAAAACGTTCACAAACGCCCATTTTGGAGAGAATTATCATGTTTCGTGGGTCAAACGTTAAAAAAAGTATATGTTTAAAGGTTTATGGGCGACGGATGCCACTGTATGGCATCTGTCACAGGCATCCGTTTGTTTGTTTTTTGCATTCTACTTTCTATTCTTGTTCAAATTTTTATGATTTTTCATAAATTTCACAGCAGGAAATGATTACTAGAACGTAACACACAAAACAAAAATAAACAAAACAAATAATAAAAAAAAAATTCTCCTGTCGGACATCATCACGATTTTCTAGGTAATTTATCCACTTTCTCCAAAACAAAATGACTCATCCTGCCCAATCTCGGCACATCATTTTTTCCCCACACATAATACAGCTTATTCTATTCACTATTCTTTCTATCTGTACCACATCGCTTTTCCATTTGCTAGCTAAACGATACTAGCGGAAAATAGATGTTCTATCAGTTTATTTTCTCTTCAGAGAGCATTTTCCACTCTGCCCCCAAGCAAAAATATATTGGGTAAAAATTGTATCCTAACACCTACAACCTTATACACAAAGGGGCCGATTTACTGACTGGCGTTCTATACAACTATTTTAGCTCTGTCGCATCTTACCCACTGGCTGTTTGCCATTCATTTGCCCCCCATCAGACAAATTTTTTTTTAAAAACGTATGCTCACTTGACCGCTCTTCCCTTCCCCGCCCCCCCCCCAGTTCTCCTCATGCTCTCACTACCATCGGCGGCTCATACAATGTCCTGATGCCAAGCAGCGCCTGGACCTTATATGTGACGCAGCACGCAATCTCCTGAATAATGCGTCACATACAACGTCCTGACGCTGCCCGGCATCAGTATGTTGTATAAGCCACGGCCAGTAGTCAGAGCCTAATGAGACCCGGCGGGGAGAAAAAGTAAGGTGAGCATGAATATATATATAAAAAATGTTTTATTGTCTACAAGAATTTATGAACTAAATGATGTAGAAAAGTCTTCTCTGTATTATTGGAGGTTTATGTAATTGACATTCTATAGATACAATCCGTGTCTGTGCCACGTATAGCGGTGTGCTCAGGGATAACACTGTGTGATACGTAGCCAGAGGCAAAATACTAAATGTTGTGTCTTCAATTTTATGTCCTATATCATCTATAGTACAGAACATATAGCTGCAGGGTAAACCCTTGTGATATTTGCTGGTTCATACACATAAATGGATGTACAGTATATACACTAAGTCTAATGGCTTCTCCAGAGCTCTATAAAAATAAAATGTTGCATAAGAAACCTCCATTAGTCAGACACGACTCCACCATTGGCAAAACATGTATGGAATTTCTACGAAGGAGATCAGCGGCTTCTGGACACCTCTGACGACCCTTATCTTGGGGGAAACAAAGGATCAGACGGAAATGCAACTTGTTAGATCCTTGTATTCTCCAATGGTAGTTTATCAAGTACAGAAGCCAACATTGAAGCATCCCATTGTCTTTAAAAGGATCTTCTAACAACTGTTAATGTCCCATAATGATATTGAAAGTTCTTTACTTGGAACCAATGGAAAAACACAATGTCTTGGGAACAATACGAATGAGAATATAGACACTTGAGGTACTAAGAATATTAGGAAAATAGGATGACATTCCATGTGGTAGCTATAATGGCAGTCATACTATAGATACATAGGGAGTAAACATATGGTTGAAGGCTCCTCTTGGCACGTCTATGCCTGTGCACGAATAGGCACAACACCCCTAAGCACATACCCTGGATCGGCCATAAATGCCAACCAGACATGATATGTGGAAATACCACCAGAACATCTTAGAGGTTCTTTAGCAAAATGTTGCTGTAATACCAGTCAAATACACTATAGAGTAGAAGGCACATTTTGGGGTTGGACCAACTTCTTTATCAAGTTGACCTGATGAAGGCATCGGTCCAACCCTGAAATGCGTAGTATTTGATTGCTGAAGATTGTAGTCACCTGAATATTATGTGCCAACTGAATATTAGGCTGGAGAACCCCTGAGATTTCCTGGCCATATTTCTCCGTCATATGTCACTATACAGTATGGGGTGATTTCATGTTTATAGGATCAATACAGCCTGCAATAAACAACCATTTTCTAGTGGTAGTTCCGTCTAGTGTGATCACATCATGGTGCAGTTAACATTGAGCGTCTGTGCTGCCAGTTATTGCACTGCTCTTCACTCGTGTTGCTATGAACGGCGCAGGGTCCCCAGTTGTGACAGCAATTTCGGCAATAGCTACTGCTAATCGTAGTCTTCCTTTACGCCGGTCAAAGGTTTAGTTCACTGCACTAGCCTTGTATCTAAATACCCTGGCTTGCTGGTGCCCCACCTTGCAGTAGGGTTACCACCATTCCGGTAAACCACCAACAGGGCAGGTATTCACACTGGGAGGCCGTTGCAGGAGAGACAGTCAGGTTACCTCCTGTGTGTCTTGAATACTCCTCCTTGAATACTCCTCCTTGAATACTCTTCCTTTCCCAGCCCTAGGACGTAAATAGCGTCAGAACAAGGTCAAGTGTGAGATTGGTGCCAGCTGGAGATTGCAGGCAAGGCACTCCCATTCAGCAGCCAGACACATGCATCCTGCCTACATAGCCACTTGAGTCCAGAGCGGAGGTCAGATGAGGAGACGACTGATTGAGTTACAGGAAGACATTGTCTGTTTCAGGCTCCCGGACCTAAAGCCCCTTTTACACAGGCCAATGATTGGGCAAACAAGGGTTCATACAAACGCTCGTTCCCGATTATTGCCCTGTGTAAACAGGACAGCGATCAGTCAATGAACGAGCTGATCGTATCGTTTATGCACCCAATAAAATGGCAGCACATCTCTCGGTATAAACAGGAAGAAGCACTGTCGACACGATGGAAATATATGAAAGCGAACGATCGTAGTAACGATCGCTCGTCCCCATACATAACTGAGCATTGCTCCTTGTGAAAGTAGCAAACGAGCGCCGATAAACGAGCTATGTCCTTAATCGGCGCTCTTTTTCACGGCCCATGTTGGGCCGTGTAATAGGAGCCGGAGAAGCAATTCACAAGCCAAAGTCACGGGCCAAAACCACACCCACTTTTTACCCACATTGCGGTGTATTGACATGTGACTGTTTTGGGGCTTTTTTTGGCGTGATTAGCCGGCAAGTCTGAATACATTCTTAATCTAGCAGGTATTTTTGGGTGGAATAGGTACCTGGTACCCAGCCCCTAGGGCAGATGCCACGCCAGTCTCTTTCCCTAGCTACACTCCTGGCTAATCCACTGGTGATAAATTCAAATAAATCCAGATTCCTATATACTGAAGAGTTAAAGCATCACAAGCCAGATATGTGAATCTATAATCTTTAAACCACAGAATGTTAATCCTGGAGATTTGGGACGACTCTGTAATCTTATAAACATCTTAAAATGGGAAATGTTACAGTTTAACCTCGGAGCGGAGGATTGTGACACGGGGCTGCCACTCGATAATAGACACCATTACAATTTATGCCGCTCTGTTCATAGATCCATTTGTGATCTCTTCTCCAAATAGAGCAGTTATTAGTAATGGAGATAAATCCTTCTGAATAATGGATACAGATATGTATGAGGCTCGATGTTCTCAGAAATAACGGCTTATTTTACTCCGAGGTTTTATCGTACAACCCAAAAGGTCATCTCCTTGCAGATGGGGAGGGAGGAGAACGCTTGGCATATTAATCACTGAGAAAACAAGTTTTACTTTTTATTGCAAAAATGTCTTGATGGATTTTGTGTGTTGGGATTGTTGCTGCAAAGAACAAAAGAGTCACTTATAAGGCCACATTAAAATATTGGCTCCCTAAGGGGAAAAAAAGTCATGTGACAATCTCAAGAATACCGTCAATTGCCCACAACGTTTGTTCTATAAGCAAATATCAAAGTTTGTGTGATTTCACCATGATCGACGAGTGATCAAAAGTCACCAAAGCCCCCTTATAATTCATAGGAAATCACCTCTCCAAGCAGAGCTGAAGTGTAAAGCACTAAGAAGATACGGTGTATTAGCCTGAGGCTCTGATGTAGGACGTGGGTTTTTAGACTAACTCTGACTCCAATAGACAATGCAGCTAAGTTGAAGTCACTGATCACAGCTGTTCCCTAAAATAGCAGGGAAGGGACTAAATAGCAGGTAAGATTTACCCATTGATGTACTAAATATACATTTTAACACCACACATAGAAATCTGCTATGAGTCCAGGTACAGATCTATAAATCATGAACACAATAACAAAAGCGTCAACATAACAAAAAAACATACAGTGCACGTAGAACACAGAACAGTGGTATATAGTATCCATATGTCAGTGCCTATAGAATATTATACAGTAATGCAACATAGTAGCGCCCATACAGACCTGGCATACAGCACTAGAAAGTCTACAAAGTTGAGTCTTATACTTTATTTCTAGTTATCAGTACCAACATACACTACTAATGCCCATATACTAGTTCCAAAAATAGTAGTGCCCATAGAGCAGTGCCTATAAAGCAGATTCTATTATTCCTATAGGGGGGACAAGGAAAAGAGCAGAAGAAGCAACGTGTATGAAACTTATGACTGTCTGCTCTGTGCAAATACTCCCAGGGCTAGATTGGCCATCAATATGGCCATGGTAAAGAAACCCCACCAAACACTACCTACGTACCTTCATCCAACGCTGCCTTTTGGGACAAAATTTACCAAATCTTCAGGGGGAAAATCCAATGCAGAGGTTGTAGGAACTATAATGTATGACTCTCAAACATGGTGCCCTACATGTAGACCCTGTGGCTGCTATGGAATCCGTAGAGGGGGAGGGAGTAACAGCTTAGGTCGGCCCTAATCCGCCTTCCCCAACATAGGTATGACCCAATGGTCTGCTGCCCCCTCCCATAGCAAAAAAGATTGGGTGAACAGCTTAAAAAGATTTTCTGGTTTAGACAGCCTATTTTCAAGTACCCTTCTTGGAGAGCGGTATTACTTGCTCTGTAAGACCAGATCTACACAGGCACCCAATTGCTATGTATGGGCACCATGTAATGCTTAATTTCTCCTGTGGTGGCACTGTAGGAAAACTGAACACTTACTGACAGGTTTCCCTACGGATTACAGCAGATCGCTTGGAGACTTTGTGATCTGCTTATTGTCAAGGAACCCTTCTAACAAGTAGGGAATGTGTGAAGATGAGAACCCTTTTAAACGTCTGCCCCTATATAAAGGTCTAATGGGGGGGTAGTTTTTGCCATTTGCCCCTTCCTCCTCATTCGAACGGCAAAGTCAATTTCTATTCTTACCTTCCAGACCTTTTCAGCTGATCCAAACTCAATGCTAAAATATCCCCCGCCTTTTTTTTATTTTAGAAACTCTACTTCGAATGTCACAGTATTTTAATATTTTGAAAAGTAAGAAATAAATCCAATTATTCCAGAACATAGAAGAAACCTGTATCCACCACCCCTCGAGAGAACACAAACTCATAATCAATTACAAAATGAAATGCTTATTCTGCCACTTGCTTCTTCAATAAATAACAAGTTCTCCCGCCGCCATGCTGAGTATTTAATCTGCTTTCAAAATTTTCAGACAGCCATCAGCTTCAATTTTGTCAGGAGAGGTTATTACGGTAAAGTTGTATAGAACGTAAAACTTTTCAACAGACACTGCAGAATTGAATTTTCACTTTGGTAATAGTGGATTAAATTGTAATATAAAAAGTGTTCTGCAATTTCACATTTCATTTTATTTTTCATTTTTCAGCACAATGTTTAACTGGGTTTGGGAACTTGTAAATAAAATATATACCATAAATAGATATTACACCGAGATTTCACCATGTTGTGGATCGGAAAGCAATAACAATAACTGCGCAGTGACCGGCGGGAACGCTATAGGGAAATACTTGGACTGTACTCTCTGAGAGCTGCCTCGGAGATCATAGACTGAATGCATATCAATAGGGAAGGAAGGGTCCTAGGTTCACTCTGATCCTCCCTCACATGGTGTAGACATATCAGAGAAGAATTCCAACATGAACACTATAAATGACCAATAGAATGTCTACCCAGGTTTGGGCAACAACCACAAGTTGCAGGATTATAGCAGGTTGTGGTTTCCATTGACCAGGTATGGACTCAGACCACTCTTGGCCTCCACTCATGGATTCATGACGTCACATTTTCCGATGTGCACACAGAAGTATGGGTACATGGAGCGAGTACAGGGGAACACGTTGTGCCTACAGGTTCTCACTATGGAGCCATAGGCACTAAATGTTCCACCATATTTTTATTGAGGTGTTCTCCCCTATTAACATTGCTTCTAATACGGTGTCCAATGAAGCATATTATTTCAGAAAAAATTCTGTTTGCCTCCATATGACATCAGAGGCATACGGAGGTACGGTATGGCACATATACTTCTATGGGTGCCGCAGTACAGTTCCATACATGTTCGAAGCCTGTGCAATATACGCCATATGCATGAGGCTACACTAAGCCGGTCATATATATGAGTACAGTGTTGCCAACTGTCAGTACATTTACGGATTGAGCATAGCTACCGATGGAGTCTACCACTGAGGCATTTGACTCCATAGTGTCTGTAGACCCCCTCAGAAGCCCGGCCGATTGCAGCAGGATTCACCAACCATCTTGACTGATCCTTTGTTTGGCCAGTAGATCAATGTAAGGCAGCTGCTTGTTTGTCTCCTCACACCTATTGAATTAACATGAACATTAGCATGTTCGACTGAGTCAAGTGGGAAGGTTGGGGGGAGGGGGGGGGATAACGGTCGACAACCATCTCAAAAGTAAGGTCAACTTTACACTCATGTACTGCCCATCCTCTACACTTGCCTTCCTTGGTAGTTCAGTATCGTCAAGAGTATGCCCATAGACAGTTTGGTCTTGAGGACCTAGTAATGAAAGACTAAGACCATTTGGCTGGTGAGGAGAATTGACCAATTGATATACCCATCCATATGGTAGACATATTAATTCTATTGGAATATCTTTCTTAGGGGTATTTGAAGGAGGTAAAAAAAATTGCAGTGAAGGGTTTCATCAGGAATATGGGTAAAAAAAAAGGTACAATTGTTCTGGAGGGTATTTTAAAAAATGATCCGTCCAATATGGCCTTGTATGTGGTTCTTTTATTATTTTTGTAATAATTTTTTTTCTACTTTTTTATTGTTTCTTTTTTGTATAATTTGTATTTCGAATCCTCTTCTTTGTCCTATGATGGGTTTATAACTATCCCAGGCGTGATCAAAGTTTTGTGCTTACCACTTCCCTTCACAAAAGAGAGAAGGAAGGGAACTCTCCTAGCCTCGAACGAAGAACTACAAAGACTAGGAGGTGATTGAATATAGCACGTTGCTTATTTTGAACCCGGATTCGGAACATGAACTAGTTGCTGAAGTTTTTGTTGGCAAATATTTATTTATTTTTTTGTGTTTTTTTAAATCTCCCCTAAAGCTGTATCTGTAAATGGATTTTGGTTGCATCTCAATATAGCGGGTAGGTATTGTAGCAGTCACCAATGAATCGTGTGGATACAGGTACTTTCCCTGGAACAGCACAGACGGAGGAAACCATATATCTCCTTGTACCCGGGAGCCAATTAGATTTAAATTAAAAAATGAATAAGTAAGTAATTCAATATCAGAAAAAGGTTAGCAATTACACGATTAAATATCCATAATTAAAACACAAGATATACTTATATTGGCATATATTTACCGTGCACATGACTACCATGCAGATTTGCAGATGTCCAGACGCCTGTATATCTGCTGCAACCCTCATTACCTCTATATATATATGAGTCTGGCATATAGCTATTAAAAGCTCTCTGTGCAAATATTTCCATGGTGCTTCGCACCTGTAATTTAGTGAACAGAAAATGCATGTTAAGGAGGACATTCAATTTGAGCAAAGCAGATTTGCATTCATTTGAATATAATATGCATATGATTATAGGCTCCGGATTGGGAATATAAGGCGGAAAAAATATGAGCAAAAAAGGATACGAACCAAATCTGTTTTAATAGGTAGAATTTAGTCTTCTGCATTTTATAGATAATACATAAAAATAATATTTGTATGTTAAAGGGGCGGTGCCATGTTGGGTGAGAAATGAATATATGGATTTATGGATAAATTTGTTCTGGAAATACCCTCTATTCCCTTCAACAGGGGTCTACAGGAGCTCATCCATTCTTTTGCATCTTTTTTTGAGTCCTAAACTCCCAGACCTTTATCGCCATATTCTGCAAAATACCATGACATTGCTGCTTCTAAAAATGTCCACGGGTAAAAAAAAAACTGTAGTATTTGTCATGCAACAAGACATCCAATTTCAATACGTTCCTACGAGTCCATGTGCTTTTTGAGCAATTCCAAAGAATTGTTGGGATCCGGAGTGGTCACCCACCGGCAGCAGTGCCTGTTGCTAGGAAACTGCCCAAACCAATTAGTTCACTGCCTCACAAGCACAGCCCATTCTGACATGATTCATTAGGAACTATTCAGGCCTATGTGATGAATTTATAGCAGAAAATTCTCAGGGTTAATTGTAGGTGATTTTAATCGACCTTTGTAACGGTAATTCGGTTTCGAGCCCGATTCTCCAAGTCTTCAGGAGAGCGAATTCCCCACTTAAATATTTCCTTTCGGAGCAAAGAATAAGAGACATTCTTTCAACATCTTCTTCCTCATGATTAAAAGACTTGTCGAGTCTAAAAATCCCTTTCTGCAGCTTTGGTTAAGATAAAGTTATAAATGAAAGGAATAACTGGCTTTAAAAAGCTCCTGGCTGTCAGCGCTGTGCTATCAATAAGAGGAGATGGTCGGCGCGCGTCACTTTGTATTCTGTTGTCATGTGTGAGCGAATTAGTGGAGAGAACAGTGATCAATACAAGTGTCATGTTATCAGTTTTTTGAACGTTGCGCTGCTAGGAAGATTATTTAATATGCTGCCATAAACTCGTCGTGAAAAGTTGATGAAAGCAAAATTACATTTAGACGTCAATTTGCCCCAAAATTTCACCGGAAATTTACATATTTGTACGTCATTGCTCATAGGGGCCCGCTATCTGTAGTATCATATACAATCATTGTCCCACGAAACGCACCGCCTACGCCAAACAACATAGATTGATCACGACTGTCTGACTTTTTTTGAGACTTTTTGTTAGCAAGTAAAGAATAATGGGACATTACACAAAGGAGAGAAGAGGAGGACAGACGACAAGATCAAAGGGTAGCGCTTGGCATGCTGGTTAGTTTGCAGACACACAGATGGCGATGAATGAAGAACCACAACTTCTACTTCTTAGTCAAATGTATATACTGAAATGCTGACATGTTTTGGACGAGACCTATTTCATATAAGTTACATTTAGTGGGTTGAAAAAGGAGCAGAGTCCTTCAAGTTCAACCTTTACGTCTTACAAACCCTCAGTCGATCCAGTGGAAAGCAAAAACCACTGTTGAATGGCATAAACCGATTATTAACCTCTTATCAATTTGGTTGCCCTTCTTTGAACTTTCGTTAGAAGCCATGCCCTTTGTAACAAAATACATATTTTGCTTTCGATGCAGCAGACTGGCATTGAGTGCTATCATTTAGTTTATTATCGATAATTACACCCAAGTCCAAAATGTGTCAGTGTTTTCTGGAATTTGATTTTAACATTTTCAGTAAAGAATAAGAATTTGGGCAATGGAAGGCTGCTTTTTGATGCGTCAATTATATGTTGCAGCCTAAAGTCTGGCATTTAAAGGGGTTTTCCAGTCCCTAAAAAACATGGGTCAGAGTCTGACTCCCGGGACCCTCGCTGATCAGATGTTTTGAAGGGGGTGCAGCACTCGTGCGAGCGCTGCTTCCCTTTCATTTCTACTTGCTCACTATGAATCATCAAAGAAGGCTCCAATACCTGAGAATCGCCGCTACATCCGTGTCGACGATTCATAGAGAGCAAGTAAAAATGAAAAGGAAACAGCGATCGAACGAGTGCAGCACCCCCTTCAAAACATCTGATCGGCAGGGGCCCTGACCGATCAGCTATTGATATCCTATCCTAGGCCATCAATTTTTAGGGACTGCAAAACGCATTTAAGATAATTTACAATATATTTTTTCATCATAGTGACACTGCGTTGTTCGCTATGTGCTGTCTTATACTGACATATTAACGTTACTGAAGTGTTTAGACAGTGAATAGACATTCCTTCCAGCCAGGACGGGATGTCTATTCACAATAACGGCACTTCGTTGTCGTTTCTGTGGTACTTACAGCAGAGCAAGTGTAATCTCGCTGTAACCTGTCATTTACAGCGTGATCTCGCGAGATTACGCGTGCTCTGCTGTAAGTACCAAACAAACGTTAACGAAGTGTCGGGATTGTGAATAGACATCCCGTCCTGTCTGGAAGGAATGTCTATTCACTGTCTAAACACTTCAGTAACGTTAATATGTCAGTATAAGACAGCACATCGTGAACAACGCAGTGTCACTATGTGCTGTCTAAATGAATGAAAGGAAGTGAATGACGCTAATTGGTCACTGATTGGTCAGCGTCATACACTCCTCTGTACAATGCCCACTTGGTCTAAAGTAAAAAACACGCCCACTTGGGCATTAAGAAAGTAATTAGCATAAAGCTAAAATCGCTCCTAACGTAGTAAAAATAGATCGTTTTTCTAAATAAAAAGCACTGCCGTCATCTACATTATAGCGCCGATCTCCCTATGTAGGAGATAGGGCACTTATAATGTGGTGACAGAGTCTCTTTAAGTTATGGGCCTATTTTTTTTTTTTTTATTTGGTGTGTTATGGGTCTATTTTTTGTCAATTATTTTTAATGTGTTCCCTAATGTAACTTTATTTATGTGTGTGATTTTACTTTAGTAGGGACAGCTATCTTTATTAGTATCTGTGTATGTGTCTCTTTACGACACATACACAGGTGCTATACGGCATACCGAGAACATAGGAGACTACGCACGGGAGACGACCCTATCTCCTATGCTGGTACCATTCTAAATGTGAACGGCACATGCTATGTGGCATGCTCAGTACACAGTGACCCTCATTTCAAGAGGCAAGGGCGCCATTTTATTGAAGAGTGGCAGTCATTGCAGGAGCTGCCACTAATTCAAATGAATTGCCGGGCCCCGTCTGCTGTGAATGCAGGACCGCCTGGCAATTCATTTGTTTTGAAGGAATAGCGGCGCTCATACACCGCTGCTCCCTTCAGTCAGTAACCGCTCCTACTGTGAATCGCCGTGTAGTGGCAGTTCACAGCCTTCTCCTATTCAAGTGAATGGGAGAAGGCTTGTAATACTGTGAACCGCCACGGATTCAGAGTAAAAGCAGTGAATGAAGTAGAAGTGGTGTACGAGCGCCGCTGTTCCTTCAAAACAGCTGATCAGCGACTATGAAGGATCAGCGGTGCTCGTACGCCGCTGCTCCTTCATTCCTTGCTCTTACTGTAAATCGCCCTCTAGCGGCGGTTCACAGTATTACAGCCTTCTCTCATTCACTTGACGGCTTATGGGGTTGAGAAGGAGGTAAGTCATCAACAGCTGGTCTAGCAGCCCGACAGACGTTATATACTATATTTGGCTGACCCTGCCACAGTCGGTGGTAGTCGCCATCAAACATCTAATGTCTATGGGCAGCTTAAGTGGGCACAAACCCAAGACTATGAGCTTTGTACTAATGATAACAAATTCTCTTCCGCTTGCTTTCTTTCGTAGCAAGCATGGCCGCACTTAGTATACAGGAATAGTAGATTGCTAGTGCATTTGCAAATATAAAAAGCTCGCTAACCTCAGAGCCAGGGCTGGAAAGTCGAGCCTCACATTATCTCTAGGAGATAAATAACACATTACTTTTATTTCTTTATTCTGATATAAATCCTACAGTATTTTTATTGGAATTTTACTGATAACTTGAATTAACCCATCACTGGCTGAATTGTTTAGAACAATCATTGTTTGATGGCTAATGCTCTGGGATTGAGCTTAAAGGGCAAGTTCACCTTTAAGCAAGTTGGGGCCAGTAGCTATACAATATAAAACGCTGCCACTTTCTAATATTTTGCCTCGTTAGAAATGTTTAACTCTTGGGTTTTATTTGCTGCTGGTATGAACAATTATATGATTCACTAGTGGATCCTGGCTACTGTTTGCGGAAGGTATCACCGAAAGGGAATGTACACTCGGCTTTAATTTTCTAATTAAATTTTTTTGGGAGTAGCCATTCTAAAAAAAATAGAAGCGAGAGCAACGTGAAAAAAAACAAGATTGAAAAAACTTCAACCCACAGGTGTAGTCCAAGATAATAAAAATATGGCAGGTTTCTTCCAAAAACAGTGCCACGCCTGTGCAAAGGTTGTGTGTGGTATTGCAGCTCTGCTTCATTTACCTCAGTGGACCCGCCTCTGCTGGGATCCCCCACAATCAGCTATCAAAGGGGGCGGGCCTAGCCTCCAATTAAAATCAATGAGCCATACAGTGTTCTCAATGGACACTCCGACTACTACAGACTGAGGACAACTCTCCTGTCTGGTTTATAGAGAGGGAAGCAAACCCATTGATGGGCACCCCCAACCATTAACCCCAAATGGGGAATTTTACATGAATAAGACCAATCCTTTAAATTGTATTAGGATTATTTTCTTTTTATTTATATTCTGCCAAATGCAGACGTAGCCTAATAAAATATCAAGTAAATGATATAGTTATTTTTGGATGTGGAACATAAATCTTAATTAGAATTTATTTTTTTTAAAGGGCATTCTGATATAGACTTGTTAATGTAAGTCACGCAGCCAATTAATCTCTCTAACTTAGTTGCACTGCATCGTCTTCATATTTTAATGATTTTGTTACTAATTAAATACTATTGTTTACAAGACTGAATTTCATTAATAGTATTAATCCAAAATATCCTCCGCGGCACCAGTTACTACAGCTGGGTTTCGCAGTTGCTGAGAACACTCTGTGCAAGCGTGATGAAGCAGCAGACGAAAATATGTTATTATTCCTGTCCTAAAGCCATTTACATCAGTCTTCACCTCATGTAGACAGCTGACAATGAACTGGAGTTACATAGGAGCGAGCAAAGCATTTGCTGCTACCTATGCAGACATATGTATCTATATTACACGTGATCATGATATTAATGACATATGCTCTTAACCGAGGCGTGATGGCAACGTGTGTGCATTAAAGGCTACGTACACCTTTGAAAACTATTTTTTAAAATAAAAATGTGTATCGGCATTATTGGTGTATCTTTGTAATTACTTTTTATTTAAAATTATTTTTACTTTTTGAAGTACAGCTGCTTTGTATCCTGTATACAGAGCAGCTGTATCTAGTCCTGAAAACTGTATTCGTCAGGTCAATGGGACTGACGGGTTCAATGTCAGCTGGTCCTGCATGTTTATGACACGCGGGATCGAGCTGTTATCAATCACATCTAAGTTAGGGTATGTTCACACGCACTAATTACGGACGTAATTCGGGCGTTTTTGCCCCGAATTACGTCCGAAAATAGCGCCTCAATAGCGCTGACAAACATCTGCCCATTGAAAGCAATGGGCAGACGTTTGTCTGTTCACACAAGGCGTAATTTACGCGCCGCTGTCAAATGACGGCGCGTAAATAGACGCCCGCGTCAAAGAAGTGACCTGTCACTTCTTTGGCCGTAATTGGAGCCGTTATTCATTGACTCCAATGAATAGCAGCGCCAATTACGTCCGTAATGGACGCGGCGTTCAAGCGCCTGCACATGCCGTAACGGCTGAAATTACGGGGATGTTTTCAGGCTGAAACATCCCCGTAATTTCAGCCGTTACGGACGCCCTCGTGTGAACATACCCTTAGTGTGACTGAACCCGTCAGTGCCGCTGACCTGACGGATTCAGGTCTCAGCGCAATATACATCTGCTCTGTATACAGGATACAAAGCAGCTGTTTCTCAAAAAGTAACAATTATTTTTAATAACGAGTAATCACAAAGTTGCACCAATAACACGGTATGTATATGTATATGTATATATATATATATATATATATATATATATATATATAATTAAAATCGATTTCTAAGGCGTACATATCCTTTAATGGCTTCAACCTCATTTCAATAAATTTCTCAGACTTCCTCAGTAATGTAAGTGGCACATTATTTAAGCATTATCACGGCTTCCTACTTATACGGAGATGCGATAGGAAACCAAGGGGTAGGTTTACACATATTGGTAGTGGTGCGGCACCACCACATCATAAAGAAGTATCAAAATCACACGTTATATGCATTAACATCCTTTAGGCTATGTTCACACACTAGACTAAAAACGTCTGAAAATACGGAGCTGTTTTCAAGGGAAAACAGCTCCTGATTTTCAGACGTTTTTTAAGCCACTCGCGATTTTCGCTGCATTTTTTACGGCCGTTTTAGGAGCTGTTTTCAATAGAGTCAATGAAAAACGGCTCCAAAAACGTCCGAAGAAGTGTCCTGCACTTCTTTTTCGCGGCCGTTTTTTTACACCGCCATTTTTCAAAACGGCCGCGTAAAAAAACGGGCCATCGGAGCAGAACACCATTTTTCCCATTGCAATCAATGAGCAGATGTTTGGAGGCATTCTGCTTCTGATTTTTCAGCCGTATATGGCCCAAAAAACGGCAGAAAATAGCCCGTGTGAACATACCCTAAAAGTTCCTAAAACTGCTCGTATCAGAAGAGCTCATAGGGCACCACAACAAAGCACAGAATAGGCCCCATCCCCAAAGAGAGCTCCACTAAATATACTACACCTTTAAAGTGAAACTAAATTTTAAAAAACTTCTGACATGTCATAGTGCCATGTCAGAAGTTTTGATCAGTGGGGGCTATGAGCCCGTACACCAACTGCTCGGCTTTCCGAGAAAAGCAGATCAGAAACAAGCGCCTGAGAGCTTGTGCAGCTTCTTTTCAACAATCGGTGGGGGTCTCAGTGCTCGATGGGGGATCAGTGGGGGACTGTTTAAAACTTCTGACATGTCACTATGACATGTCAGATATTATTTGAAGGTTTAGTTACCCTTTAATAAAGTTAATATCCACTATTCCATATTCTGTGTTGAGTAATTTCATAATAAATCAGAATAGGAGACCTCTGTTTTTCTGACTTGATAAATTATATAATTTTGGCTGCATGCAGCCACCACCAGGGGGAGCTAACTGCATATAAATTCATACAGCTAATATTGAACTCAATATGAGCTGTAGAAAATCTGTATTCAGTGAGCTCCACCTTGAGGCGGCTGCAGGCACCCATATCACCATGAGCCACTATGCCTTGCCTTTGTAGTGCTTATGCCACTGGTTGAAGACATAGAATTATTTTATAAAATGCTGCCTACCGGCAGCGATCCCTAGAAATAGGGCTGTGTGACAGGGGAGCAGGGGATTTGGAGCTCTGTATCATAAAAACTAAACTACAACCTCCGCAAAGGTAAAATATTAATCAGCACAGAATTGTTTACCTAAAATGAAATGATGTTCATAGTTGGAAGTACATGTTACCCAAATTACGGCTATTTTATTAGAAGACAAATTGGGTGACTTAATTACTATGCATAGTATGCAAATTAGCTCATATCTAGAAGGAAGAAAACTTTCTCTAGTGCCACCTATAGGTAGCTACCCTGTAAGTCAATGTCCAACCCATCAAGATTCATGACAAGGGATATCAGCCAAACTAGAGGCACTTATCTGTAGGCAGCTGTTTCGGAGATCTTGCTCCTCATCAGTTCAGAGCAGGGTTGGCTGGGTGAGATGCCTTTGCTGCAGCTCTCAGGGGGTACTGACAGTTTTCTTTCTTCTGGAGGAGAGCTAATTTACATACTTTATTTCCCAGGAAGCATGCAGCTAGATCTCCACAAGGAGAACCAATACCCCCGTGCTATATACATAGCACGCACAATACACGTGTGATTACTATATCTAAGGTCAATACAGACTTTTATCTAAGGCTGTCTTCCTCCCTATACCTATAAACATAACAAGGTTTCACCATTGACACAGAAGGGAGTTTTTACAGTAAGAGCAGTCACACTATGGAACTCTCTTCCAACATTGTTGTGATGCCTAGATGTGTTTCTGTTAATATTACAAGCTATCTGTAGTATGTTGCTGGGGATGGGCCTTTGATTCAGAGATTTATTTTGACGGACATATTTGGAGAAAAAAAAATTCAAAAATATTTTGTAACACTTTTTAAAAAATTGCTTTATCTTTGTCTGTACCGGTATTAAACATGACATTCAATAGTACATGTATCATTACTGAATCATTTTGCTGCACACTGTACTACTGATTATATTCACTTCACGTCCACAGCCCGATAAATCTTCCGCTACAGTGACACATCAACTCCTTCTCATAAAGAGCCGAACACTCACCTACAGAAGTTTTCTTTCTCCATCGTCGATGTTTCAATCTCCCCCGAGACCTTCATGAAAAGTTTATTTTGTCGGTGAAACTCTCAAGGTTTGTGGGGTCAAGTTGGAGGAACACAAAAAAGTTCTTAATTTGAAATGACCCACTCAATAACATAAATGATTTTATGAGATTCATTTGTTACTATCCTTCATGTGTGAAGCTCGGCCCGGCAAGTTCATCTCCTGAAGGACACACAAGACACTGATAAATGTTTATTTTGATACGACACCTACACTTTCCAAACCAGCCTTCTCTATTCCCCACAGGATGTCTGTGGTCTATGAATTTTTATTTCTACGTGCGGTATTCTCCGGGAAGATACTTGTGTAGCAGACTGTGTAAGACAAGCAATCCCGAAGTTCTCTGAACTGTTCTTAATCTTTATAAGACAACAGCGTTGCTTGTATTTCCAGAAGTTTTTGCGCCTCCTGTATCAAAACTACCTTGAAGAAAAAGTGGTCTGGTTAATCGTAGCAATTTTACTTTTTCCAGTAATTGTGGATGCAGTCTAAGGCTATATTCGGATGAACGTGTGCGAAATCGACCGTAAAAAAACGGCTGTTTTTCACGTCCGATTCGCACCCGTGCTGGACCCATTTTCAGAGATTCCTCATTGAATCCGTGAAAACAGACAAAAATAGGACATGTCCTATTTTTTCACAGGCCCTTCACATGGTCCATTAAAACAACGAACGTGTGAACAGCCCTAAAGAATTACATGCAGCCGTGTGACGGCCAGTAAAAAAAAACGTCCGTCACACAGACTATTTATATGTTCGTCTGAATAAGCCCTAATAGAGAGTGCTTATAAGGTGGTAATTGCCCCCCTTACCAACTGGGCCCCTGCGTAGGTGAACAGGATGCATATATGCTATGTATGGCCCTGCATGGGGCTCTGTATGTTTTTGTAATTTTCTTACTTTAAAGAAAAACTCTGGAATGGGATTGTTTATGGGGAAGTCCATCAGATTTAAAGTAGTCACAAGGCAGTGGGAACCCAACATGATAAATTTAAACAACTGCGTCGGGGGGCAAGAGACCGGCTGGGGACCTTGTATCAGTTTTCATTCCAAAAAAGAGGACATGGTCCACACATACAATTTTTACAGTGAACTCTTTCTTGTAAAAAACAACTTTTTCAAAAATGAACATGAAGTTCTTAGTGCACATTTTGATCAAACTGCATAAGCTCACTTGTCACGTTTATGGAAACCGCTTTTAAGAGTCTATACTATATTAGGTGCAGGACCACGTGGCGACCAACTCCACCACAACACAGCATCTGTAAGGGGAGCAGCCTTTTGGCTCTGAGCTTCATGCCCCCGCAGACACAGAATTGGGTATTTATTGTGGTACTACCATGAGCTGGTTCAAATATGTAACTAAAAGAGGTTATCATCTGCTGTCAACCCCTTAAAATTTGCTCTATTAGAATATATGGACGTCATAGAGGGGTCTGTCAGCTGAAGGGGAAATGAGCAGCCAATGGCAACTTTCCCTGGCAATATCACCTGTTTGCCAGGGAATATGAGGAGTCGGACTCGAAGTTCTCATATTAAAGGAGTTGTCTGTGATTAGACACCCTCTTTAAGGTTGGTACTAATCAGGTTAACTATGTACGATTTGCAATGCGTTGGATTACAGACAATGGTTTCCAGCCTTTTTTTTTTTTTTATCAATCAGGCATTTGATTCCCATTAGAAGACTCCATTATGCAGCAAGATCCCTACGAAACTAAGACAAAGAAATATTACAATATGCACCAGTCATTTTAAGTAGCCCTCAGATACTCAGTGCGCCCTCCAAACCCCAACAATCCATCCTTAACACGAATACCAAATGTTACTTTAATTGTCATTTGCACAGCAGATAGGAATATGTATACACTCCACTTATTTAATGAGCTTGCTAAGTCTGCTCTAAAAAATCAATACAATTAGTGCTGCAAAACTTTCACTGCCGATACATCCTTTAAATATTCCTCCACTGTCACACAAGCCGGTTGCTGTTCAAGGAGTTGTGGCAATAATAGGACTCATTTCCAAAGAGTTCTCTGACACGGCCCAACTTTCACAATGTATACGGATTAGCGCTCGTTACTACGACCACTTGTCCTCATACATTTATATCATGTTGGCAGCATTTTCGGCTGCATAAACGACACAATAAGCCGAATAACGAGTGTTTGCTCGTTCACCGGCTTATCGTTGCCCTGTTTACCAATAATCGGGAATGAGCGTTCTGTTGCCCGATAATTGGCCCGTGTTAAAGGGCCAACATTTTGCAGTAAAGCCCCTATTATACTGGCCAATTTTGGGCCGGTGCAGCGAGCGCCGATCAACCAGACATCGTTGATCGGTAGTCGATTGCTCCTGTCACACAGAGCCATGGATGGGGACGAGATGTCGTTACTCCGAACGCTCGTCCCCATACATCATTATCATGTCTGCAGCACGTCTCCCTCTTTACACACAAGATGTGCTGCCGACAACGATAATATTGAACTTTTTAAAAACGATACGACCAGCAGATGATCGAGCTCATTCATCTGCTGATCGCTGCCCTGTTTACACAGGGCAATTATCATCAACGAGAATCCTATGAACGCTTGTCTGCCCATTAATCGCCCAGTGTAAAACCCCCTTAAACCTTGATGACCAATCACATACATTGTCTAGCAGATTAAAAAACTTAATGGTGAATGGCTGCTGTGACTCAAGTGAAAATTTTGCAGCCAAATGCAATTATGTTCTGATCCAGCACCATCTGAGTTGCCTCTATAATTGACCTGTTTGGACCACTGGCTGATCCAGTCATGCTGTCCAGATCTTTTATTGGTACCCTCAACTTAAAAGCTTTGAGCTGTAAACTTTTTGGAGTCCTACGTTTTTCCCCTTACATATAGCTTCTACCTAGTCTTCACTCTCTAGTACCTAGTATCCTAGGTCCACAACATAGGAGAACCTGGTGAGGGCTGGTCACTTATTTAGCTTGTGCTCCTTGGATAAGCCATTGCATTTCGTTTTCAGAGAACTAATCTTCTAATTAACAGGTAATTTTCACGTTAATCCCCCTTGGGACTATTTTTGGTACATACTGGATTAACGGGGTGTCTAGACCAGCGAGTACCATGTTACTGTATACTTGTCCTATACTAGATGTACGGGGCATTTCCTGTCTGTAGGTCTGGAAAAATCTAAAATGAGCCTGTTAAACCAGTAACTAGAACCTCTGAGGTTTTGTTCTAGATTTTCTGGTCACTAGAAAAACAAAGCAGCATTGTTACTACATATATGCAAATGAAAATATAATTCTCTTTCTTTATGTAAATGTACCCAACCCCTATTGAACACTAAATATGCAAATTTGGCGATCGCAGAAAGTAACATATGTAAATCTGCCTACCACTGACACAATCAACATGTAAATTAAGTAACTCCCTTAACATATCAGGAAATAAATGTATATGGCCCGCTGACCTAATTAGCATGTAAATGTACTTCAACTGCTGATACAATTAATATGCAAATCTATTTTCCTTGGGCAAGATCAGGATATAGCGATTCCCACCATTCTAATGTAATCAATGTGCAAATTTAACAAAGCAAAATGTATTAATGTCCCTGTTACAAATTATGAACTATAAATGTAACAACCAGTTTACACAAAGTGGTTGTAAACCCAAAAAACACAGAAAAGGCCATAGAAATATTTAATAAAATAACCATAACACATTTACAATATTTCTATTTCATTCACAGTTTGTAATCTATGTGGGCTGTGAATGAAAAAGCTCTTTCTACCCCTCTCCTAGTAGGAAGTACCAGCATAATCCCTTGCCCCGATCATCAGTTGAATCATATCCAGTGAATCAGCTGTATTATAATAACCATCGCCTCATCACACTATGTCTCTAAGGCTGAAGAAAATCTTTACTGTTAGTCGGCATCTCATGAACACATTTTCAATTAACAGGGGTTGAGGCTTCAAATAATCTAATTATTATTTGCAATTTATAAAGTGTATTTTTTTTCCATCTTAAAGGACTGCTAAGAATTTACGGTAACCTAATCTTCAATTTTATCAGTTTGCCGTATACAATATGAATCTCAACAGATCCGTTTGTGAATAAAGTAGCTCTCTCTTCCCCTCTCCTACCAGAGAATCACAGCACACTTTTAAGCACCAATCAGCAATTGAATTCCATTTAGCCTATCAGCTGCATATAGCCAAATTCTTGTCTCTCTATGTCATGAAAGCTAAAGTAACACTTAGTCATCTAACATACCAAACAAGCTTTCGAGCTGCTATTCAAACTGTAACTATACTAAGATGCAACCACTGTCTGCCATTTTGTAGGCTATGGAGAACTGTCTTTGGTCACCCAATTACATAGAAGTATACATTGGCACTTCTCTTCTCTCTCTCTATATCTGTAAATCTTCTTTATGTTACTTCCACAGTACAAGTCCTGTTCTTTCTCTCTAAAGGTGCTGATTTACTGAAGTAGGAATGCCCAAATGATAGTCCACATACCTTCATGTACCACGAGAGCTAACAATGCAAAATTTTGCTCTGAGAGCTTCCATTCATTTCAATGGAGGCAGCTATCAGATAGAAAACAACTATAATATTATAGTAAGACACAGAGGCGTAACTTGAAGCTCCTAGGCCCCAATGAAACATCTGTAACAGGTGGGCCCACCCCCTCCTACTATGTGCCATTTATAATACTGGTGACTTCACCTTAGGGCTTATTCACACAACAAGGATGATCGACAGTGTGGCGGCCATTAAAAAAAAAAGGCCGTCACACGGGTGCATTAAATACAATGCACAATTATGGGTTTATTCAAACGGCCGTATTTTGTGTGAACGGCCCTTGAAAAATAAGGAGATGTCCTATTTTTGCCCGTTTTCCTGGATCCTTCAATAGACTTGAGGGATCCGTGAAAACTGGTCCCGCACTGATGCAAATCGGCCGTGAAAGCTGCAATTTTTCACGGCTGGTTCGACACAAGTTCGTGTGAATACGGCCTTAGAGACTGGGGCCTGGTAGCAATTGCCACTTCTAAACTTACGTCCCTGGTTAGACATGTGATTGATAAAAGGCTAAAGAAAATCTTATAGAACTACCTTGAAAATTACTTTGAATGTCTCTAAGCCGTACACAAAGGCACAAATGTTAAAAAACGTATTATATTTCTATTTTATTTTTAGGTTTAATAGTAATTCCAATAGGTGGATGTCGGGCCAACTAAGAGAGGTAAGAAAAATATTATAAACCCATATTTCATCTGCCCCTTGAAAACCAATAGCCATTTTGTCTTACAGCTCACATATAATGTTTTATGTTTTTATGATGTGATACAGATGAAACTTGCCTCTTTTTATTCTTCTCATAATTTTTATGTTTGGCCATAAATTAAAATCCCCCTTTTTTTTCTAGTTTTTTACATGTATTATTCAGATCAACTCCGAATAAAAGAAAAAGGAATAAAAATTATGTAGAGCTGATTAAAAACGTCAATTTTATTAATACCGCTGCAAAACTGCGACCATTTTAAAAATCAGTCAAAAATAATTGCTAGGAGAATGAAAATTCTCCTTACACTTTATAGTTCAGAAACCAGCGTGGAAGACGGGCCTGAATGCAAATTACATTCATTTTCTTGACTGTAAAGTACAGAAATTCCCCTTTGGGCCAGATAAAGATGTAATCCTTGTGGAACACCTATTTTAGTACAATATATTATAATATATTTTTATACTACGATGCATTTGGTACCTGAAACGTTTCCCCCGTAGATGATGAACATGAAGGTATTAAATAGAGACGAAATGGAGGAAAAAAAATGATCTCTTGCCTGAAGCGAGACCGATGCTAATAGAGAAGGCCATTGCTCTGAATTGTAAACAGTTTATATGGTGTATAAACAGAATTTTTGAACATTTTTATAAAAAACAAACAAAAGGTAATATATTTCTGCTGGAAAAAATAGCACAGCATGTAGCACTATTTTGTCCAGCGGAACCCATTAAAGACAATGGGTTATGTAGGGCGCCGTTGGTTTCCGCGATGAGACGGATGCGGCACTTCTGGTACTAGCGATGTTCCTATGACGGAACCTGGAAAGCAAATGTGAACACGGCCTTACTTAATCTCGATCAAAGACTTCTCTTGCGCTGCACCAAGACTCTGGAATGCACTGCCTTGAAATATCAGTTCAATTATCTAAATTTTAGACACCTTTTCCTAAAGATCACAATTTTCTAAAGGCCCAAATCCTGCGAGAGTCATTTAGTATTCCCAGCATTCTTTGCACTGGTTGTGTAATGATGAGGTAGGGAGACAGACAGGTGAGCCCTAATCTACCCGCCACTCAGTCCCTGCCTACTTGCACGGCCCGTCCTAGCGTTTCTACGCTCAATAAGTGCACGACAGACAAAAAGACGAGGGTACACAGAAGCTAAGGGAAATGGGGCAGTTGCCCACGGCAACGCCTTGAGCAACAAGAGGGGTGAACGAGCCGAGTCAAACCAGGAGTGTACGAGGTACCAAACGCAGAGCAGGAGAGTAGTCAGTAAAGCCAGGGTCAGATTGAAGCAGAGGTCAATAGTACTAGCAGGAACAGCAGAGCCAGGAAACAAGACAGAATCACAGGCAAAGGAAAAGCAAGAAATGAAGGTATAAATAGACCGAGGGCGGGAGCTAGCTCCGTCTGGCCAGGCTGTGATAGGTTCTCCCACTCCTCAGCCTGGCAGCCTGAGTGGTAGCAGATCGAGTCACTCTATCAGACCTAGGAGTAGATGTAGACTGATTAATCACGGGCGTCGACACAGAAGCTGTGTCTGGCAGATCCTTTACAGGTTGCTTGGTCGATTTAAAAAAAATAAAAAATGATTTGTGGGATTCATGTCTCATATAATAGGTTATGTTGATAAATTTGCGAACTTCATGTTAGGAGACTATTTTCTAGATAGACTGAGTAATGATGGGTTGTGTCAACTGAACCTTGGCAGGAGACATCTACTAAAATGATCCATGACAAAAACTGTAGGGTGTCTCCCATTCATTTTGAGCTTATACAAATATTAACTGGTCTGTCTATCAATCATTTTACTGGATGTTTCATTTATATTGAAAGGCTGAAATTAATTATAAGCAGACTTTATTCAGAACATGCTTTTATTCATTTACTGCAATTATTTTTTTTAACATAAAAGACCAAATATAAGCTTTTTCTTAAATATGCATTCAGCTGGCAACATGCCAAATGAATATAAGCAGGATGAATGAATTATAATGTGACGTTCCTATGAATATTTATGGCTCCTTGTTTAAAGGCTGCATATTAAGTGTCATTTGTTGGACTGAACATATAATACAGTGTCTTAATCACACAAAAAGTGGAATCAGTACAGTGGCTTTTAATTTACTGTTGACTCTAGACTATTAGGCTGGGGCTACGGCGACATTTGGCCGCACGAGCATTGCTATGAAATTGCTGAAATAATGTAATGCAACTTTATTGTTTCTCTATAACAAATAAAATTCAGTCTTCCTGCAGTCACCACTAGAGGGAGCCAAAGAGCTTTTAGCTTACTGTTTTATTACTGGGTCTAAGCTCATCCTAGTGGTGACTGCAGGAAACTCGAATGTTATTATTTAATTTTACGTCTATGCGGGGAATTTGAAGATCGGTATCGTAATAATGGTCTGACCGCTTGCTATAAAGGTATATTATGAAATTCATCAGAACAGACCTAAAACAACATAATGTTAAATGTCAAGTGACTAGTGCAATATTTTGCTCTTCTTGTCTTCACCGGTAAAATGGATTTGAATGGGACTGTCCTCAACTCAATGGGGGGAATGTACTGACTTTTCTACTCTTTTTGCGGGAAAAACTGCAACTTTTAGGCCATTCACGTCACTCACTGCACTTTTCTAAGACGTGGGCGGAGCTCAGTTGAAGGTGCAGGGCAGGACGCGGCCCGATAAGTTTACTACGTTCAGATTTGCCACACCTTTCCGGTGCAGATTCCGTACAATAAATGTGAATGGTGTTTTCAAATCCCTATCCACATGTAGCGGAAAAGTTCCATGCGGAAATAAAATCCGCAGCATGCTCATTAAGTTTCGGAAAAGCCGCAGATTTTTACTGCAGATTCCACCCTTTTAATGTTGAGAATAATTTTTTTCTCTGACTTATTTCTATGCAGATAGAGACATAATCTTGGGAGATCCGCTCGTTCTTTGCCTGTGTGTGGCAGGAAGTAAAGTCATTATACCGGCCTTTTAATTATAAGGCATTTAAATGGCTTTCTTTTTGCAGTGAATGTTATTATTTATGAGGTGCGGCACTATCCTGTCTCCATTACAAGAATCCTGTATCTTCCAATCTGTATTCTGCAAAGATCCTGCTCGGCTGGGAGCAAACAATTTCCATCACTCGATTACACAGTACTTTAAAGCGGCTTTGCTTTGTTTTCGGACAGGAGGGCAATGCATTGGGGACAGGGCGTCTTTTCTATGATTTTGTCTCACAAAATAATATAAATATAAATGGCCGCTGTGCAAAATGTTGCATAAAAACATCAACACAGTACAGTGCCCCCTGGACCTCATCTCTGTACAATCCCTCATCCCTGTACAGTCACATGACACGGGCACCAGATACTGGCATTACATTCCGCCACTGGTCAAGAGGTCGGGTTTCACCCCATAATATCACCCTTTCTATACCAGTGATGTGTTATGCTACTTATTAGTGTGCCCACATCAATTATATGTGCCAGCTAAGCCGCAGGCTGTCAGGGCATACTGGGAGTTGTAGTTTCACAAAAGATGGGGAGCCGCAGGTTGGAAAACTTAGTAATGCAGAATGAAACATTTAAATGAACAATCTGTCTGTTCAGGTACATTAAAGGGTTTCTCCGCTTTGGAAAATTCCTACTTGTTAGAAGGGTCCCTTGACAATAATCTTATTACAAGGTGTCCTCCTGTTGAGACCCCCAGCGATCAGCTGTAATCTGTGGGAAACCTGCCAGTAAGTGTTCAGTTTCCCTTCAGCGCCACCACAGGGGAAATGAAGCATTACACAGTGTCCATTCATATCAATGTGTTGTCTGTGTAATGCGAGAGAGAGAGAGAGAGAAAGAGAGAGAGAGAAAGAGAGTGAGAGAGAGAGAGAAAGAGAAAGAGAGAGAGAGAGACGCCCTTTGTAACAGCCCTCCACACTGACCAAGAGATGAGAATCCTGAACAGGGGACCCCCTCTATTAACTCGGAACTCCCTAATAGGGCATATGACAATGATTTTTCTAAATTGGACTAATACCTTTAAGACTGTTAAGAGTATACAGGATCGTCCTACCTGACAAAAAATAAATAAATAGGTTACTCTACTATAAAGACTTAATTCGTCCTTAGTTTGTCCTTGGTTTTATAAGACCCATCATTCTCACACACAAAAAGTACTGTCTCGTAGGTTGTCATAACCCTGCCCCTGTTACTAGTATACTGAATAGTAATCTGTAAAAAAAGGTCATCAAGTGAATGTTCACCTTTTAACCCCATGTCATTTTTAGGTTTAATATTTCGTGCTGATTAATTTCTTGATAATATCTTTATAGCGGACAGAGCTCCAAATCCCCTGTAAAGACATAGAAATCAATGATAAAATTCTTTATACCTGCAGCCATCACTAGGGGGAGCTTACTGCATGCTGTGATATTATTGAGTTCAATATCAAGCAGTAAGCTCCTTAGCTCCCTCTAGTGGTGGCTGCAGGAAGTGAGAAATTTATAATTTGAGCTTTATACCACAAAAAAAAGATCTCCAACCACTATAAAGATATATTAAGAAGTTAGTCAGCACTGGTTTCCCATAGGTTTCTTCAATTGGTCACATCACAAAGAGGTATTCAGAGGCAGATTCAGAGAAGGGAAATTAAGACACACGGTGCATGCGTGTCCTCCTCTTGCTTGCTGGTGAAAGTGGACGCAGGATTCAGGACGCTAGGGAGCGCTACCATTGACACCACTGTAAGTTATCTGAGCATCCTTTTTAATGCATTTATATTACAAATATACTTCATTTTATATGTTCTTTAACTTTAAATCTATTATTTTTCGTGGGATAACTCAGTTTTGATAAGAGGTGCCAGAGGAGTCTGGTAGCCTCTTATCTCCATAATTAAATATCATGGGAAACATGAATGTTCATGAGAGATTTAAAGGTTTTGGTTATTTTTTTTATATTTTTGTCTTAGGTGGGTCAAGGGTGTTTGCTGTCAGATGCAACATAAGCAGCCTCACCCCTACTAAGTTTACGCTTGGCGGTAGTATTGCTGAACAAAGCCGCATAACAAATACTGCACCATCAGTGTTTCTGATATTTTTGAGAGCGAGAATAATGCAGGGAAGCCCCAGAAAAGCTGATGTACCCCATTAAAGTCAGTCGGATCTATCAGGATTCACTGGTGTCTATTCCAAAACGGAACCAGAATTTTTTTTCACTCACTAAGGTTAGATTCACACGAGCGTGGGGAAACCCGGACGTGAAAAACATGATGTATTTCACGTCCAAGGTGCCCCCGTGCGGGCTCCGTTTTCACAGATCCCCATAGACTTGAGCCTTCGGAGGGATCCGTGAAAGCGGAAGATAATAGGACAGGTTATATTTTTCAACGGAGCCTTCACACGGTCCGTTGTGAACGGCCCCATTTAAATACACGCGTTTGTGTGTCGGCCATTGTTTTAACGTCCAATACACGGACGTAAAATACGCTCGTGTGAATAAGGCCTGACATGTAACATCTGGTCACTTAGATAAAATACTGCAGTATCCATCAAAAAAACATGTGTGAATGGGGCCTTCAGGAAATGGAATTGTATTCCAGGAGAACGTTCATGCTGTATTGTAGATTCATGTGGGATGAAAGATGGTTTACAAAAAAAAATTATAATAATAATTTTTGGAGCAGTAAAGTAATCATTCTGAAACAATTTTAAAAACTTATTATCAACCCCTGAGGCGCCTTTAATAATGAAAGTAAACTGTTATTGCGCCAATAATGATGAAATCAATAACAGCTGCGTTTTGCCTTCGCTTCATCATGAAACATTACTCGCTATCGATCACGTTGTTTGATTAAAAAAGTGCTCTCAGCCTAAGTGGGTGCACGGCTCGGCTTACGTACCCTCCAAAGATCGTTTGTAAGATTCCGCTGAGATTTTCATTTGGATTCTTGAAAGTTTAACCCCTTCCTTGTAGCCAAGATCTCTATATACTGTATATAAAGTGGATGAGAAAGCGCCAGATATACCCGAGCTACTCAATGGGGCCTAACATGACAGGTGACATTTTTCACATAAAGAATATTTTCCAACAGTGACGACTGCAAATAAATCGGCAAAAAACGGGTCCAGACATGTTTACTTGGTGGTAGGGGCAGATTAAATTGGCCCTGGCTTGAACACAAAGGCCGGGATCACACGTAGTGTAAATACTGCAGATTTTCTGCAACGGATTTAGTTGCGAAAAATCTGCAGCATAATATAGTAGCAGCAAAGTGGATGAGATTTGAACAAATTTCATCCACACGCTGCGTAAAACACCCGCCGAAAAACAGTTAAAAAATTGACCTATTGTGCATCTTTTAAATCCGCAACATAGATTGACATTTTGCGGATTAAAAAAAACGCACCACAGGTCAATTTCTAAACGGTTTTGCGACGATTTCCCTTCAAAGATCACAAGTAGAAAAAAAAAAAAATCTCATACTTACCTAGATCTCTCTGCTCCTGCGTCCAGCCCGGCCTCCAGGGATGTGGTTGGCTGCAGCAGTCACATGGGATTGTGGATTCACTGTGTACTTTTACGCAGCATATCCACCATGTGTGAACATACCCAAAGGGGCAGATTTATTAAGACTGGCATTTCATATGCCGGTATAAAGAGAAAAAAAAAGGCATTGGAGTGATTTGCGCCAAATAAAAAATGTGCATGCCTCTTAATAAATTTGCCACATTTTAGACAGTACTAAAGTCAGAAAATTAAATCTACACCTGCTAGGCGTACCAGGTGTATATTTCAAAGAAGATTTGCACCAAATTTTTGCTCTAGTATTAGTAAATCAGTCAAAAGGGCGACAAGAATATTTTGCACAAATATGGCGTGCTCCATGATTTGTGACTTTTTGTGATTCATGTATATGCATCCTCACTACATACATACACACAATATATATGCACTAATGTTTCATGCACACGACCGTACCCGTAATTACGACCCGTAATTACGGGCACGACCGGCCCTGGACAGCCAGACGTTTTTATGAGCCGTGCTCCCATTATAAAGTATAGGAGCACGGGCCGTAAAATGAAAAAATAAGACATGTCCTATTTTTTTCAGCAGGTTTCTACGGCACGGACACCTCCCGTAGACATACGGGAAGGTGTCCGTCGGCCATAGAAATGAATGGGACCGTAATTACGGTCCGTAATTTTGGACGATTTTACGGTCGTGTGCATGGGGCCTTACTACACACAAACACAGTACATACATACCCTCCCTGTATACACACACACTGACCTTATAAATACACACAGTATATACACTCACTACACTTGATGGATTGTTTTTTTGATGAATCAGTGATTTGAATGCATCTTACATCCGCTTCCATGGCCATGACTAAATCCAAACACGGGGTCATCATTTTTCTTCCTGATTTTTACATTTCTTCTACAGTCACTCGGAAAATGCAAATTGCTCTCATTATTACCAGTCACATCTCAGTTGTCACCTTTGTCAAGTCTTCCCGTATTTGTGCTTGTCACTGAAATCCTACGCTGCAGAGATATGGATATGCTCGCTAATTCTTGGCCATACACAGTAATATGCAATGAACGGTAAGCAGAGTCTATTGTATTATTTTACTACTTAATATCATTTATACGCTCTTAAGACATGGTGAGCAACCAGATGAGATGTAAACTTCTCCAGGTGAAAGATCCTAGTATAAAGCCAAGAAATGTTAGTAGCATCTATCAATGAATGCTGATATAGACTATCATCCCTCTCGGTAAAGATAAAATGATCTTCGTAAGCATTTGGCCAAAGTAAATCTCCACTGTTGGGCAGCTTTAGCATTGGTCACGGTGGACTCTTGGGGTGACCGGGAATGTCGCCTTTGAAGGAGGTCATGTTTAAGATTCCCAATAACCCAAAACTTGTGCGACTCTATCTTCCAAACAGCTCAAACTACCCAATCACCAATGAAAAGTCCATCAGATATCTTAAGGTGCCTATGTGGTGGCTTCTTTCAATGATACCTCTTGGCCAGTCATCAGACCAAAGAAGGATCACATTACACGTTCTGGGATACTCCTTGGAGCTTTTACTTGTTCAGGATCTCTGGGGTAGGGGCAAAAGTTGCACTCTTTAAGGGCATGAGCACCTTTAGGCATGTCAATGGAGTCAATCAGTCGATATCTCCATTAGTTTCTTGTGCATAGGGATTTTGGGCACATAAGGATCTTCAAGAAAAGATTATGGCATTTCCATTAAAGCCATTTGGAATACAATGCCGCATCTGTGAGGTCTTTATTTATGGATACTAAATTAAAATATTTTCTGAGTTATCAGAAGATGATTCAAGATGCACATATACTTGGCATCAGGACCTTGTGGGGCAGTTTAAAGTAGTTCTCTGCTTTAGATAATCCCTACTTTTTTAGATGGGTCCCTTGACAATAAGCTGATTACAAAGTGTCCTGCTGCAGGTCCCTCCAGCGATCAGCTGAAATCTGTGGTGAAACCTGGCAGTAAGTGTTCAATTTCCCTGCAGCGCCACCACAGGACAAATTAAGCATTACACAGTGCCCATTCATATAAATATGTTGTCTGTGCAATACAGGACAGGACAAATCCTCCAGAGCGAGAGACACTCTTTGTAACCGCTCTCCACTCTGACCAAGAGATGAGGATCCTGAACAGAGGACCCACTCTATTAACTCAGAATTCCCTAATAGGGTGTATGAAAATGTTGTTTTTTTAAAATTGGACAAACCCTTTAATGGGTATGGGGCATAGCCTATTTATGCATTGTACATACATTTTAAAAGTGCTGATGGCCAGAAAGAGGATGATTTGGAAAATAAGTAACAAATCAGTCCCATGTAAGTGCAATCCCTAGGCATATTCAGAAGTTACCAACTAATTGTTAACTATTTTGAGTATTATCAACCACATAGAAAGAAAAAAAGCAAACGACTTCTCACACAATGACTGTAATGCAATAAACAATGAGGAATTATTTCTAGACTCTATTATGGTACATTTTATTGGTCATATTTAAAAGCATAAAAATTTTAATGTCCTCTAAGGTATAGTCTATTATACTTGCCAAGTCTTAGTGGATATTGGTCTTAGGTCAGCAGGAATGGAGGACAGCTTTCCATTGAGCATAATAAAGTTTACTTTACTCTACATATGAGTAATACGTGAAGGATAAACTCAAGATATAAACATTCATCCCGAATTGTACCAGCTACAGCATTGTCTGCGGCTAAGTGAAAGCTGGACAATAAAGAAGCAGATCAATGTAGCGTTCATGGCGGCGGGCCGTCGGGTCTACTCACCTCCTGACGCCCGCAACCATGGATCTATGAGCGCTGGTCCCCATCTCCTTCCTAGGAGACGCCAGCGCTCGCTTCCGCTCCGGTCCGCTGTGTCCCGTAGGGTGCGCGCGCACGCTTGTGCCCACTCTTAAAGGGCCAGCGCGCGCACATGTAAGAAATCATCATCATCAACACACATGATTTCCTGGACTATAAGAGGGCCCCAGCCCATCTGATCCTTGCCTGAGCGTTGTTAGTTATCCCTAGTCTGTCTTGCAAATGGTCCCTTAGTGTTTCCCGTTCCAGTTGTTACCCGTGCCCTGTTACCTGTTCCTGTATCCTGTGCTGTGTACTTGTTCCTGTGCCTACTAGTTGGAGTCATGTCCACTGCACCTGATGTTGTTTGCCACGTCCTGTGTCATCCGCAACGTCCTGTGTGATCTGCCACATCCAGAGGGATTCGCCACGTCTGGCACAACCTGCGGCACCTGCTGTCATCCGCCACATCTGGCGTTACCTGCTGAACCCACCTCCATCCGTGCCAGAGCTGCAGCCACTGTCTGGACTATCCAAGTACCCTTGTGCGGGATTTTGTATTGCCGGGGTTCCCTGTTGTTTGGCCAGCTGCCTCCCCGCTGCGGCGGTGCAGCCTAGTGGGTCCACATACCCACAAACCAAGACAATCAGGACATCTTTGATGTGGTGTTGGAGAAGACAAAGATCATTGATCAAGATAAATGCTACTAAAAAATGATTAGATGGATATATCCCCATATTATATGGACAAATTTTGAGAAGAACACTCTCACTGGAAAATCCGCTATACTTGCTAGAGTTGACTGGTAAAGAGGAAGAGATGGATGGAGACAATCACTGAAACCATGAACGTGCATGAAGACCCAAAAGCAGACTACAGTCAGGTATCCGAAAAAGCTCTCCTCCAGAAGGAAGAAAACTATCTCCCAAGTGCCACCTTTAAAACTAAAGAAAGTTTTCTTACTTCTGGAGGAGAGCTAATTTGCATAATTTTCCCAGGGAGCACTGCCTCTAAAACTTCCTACACCAGCTGGTTCTCCGCAAGGAGAACAGTACTTTCCAAGAGACATGTTTAGATAAATACTACTTTAGTATCTAGGTCTCGGAGACAGATAAATCAAAGCAGAAAGAAATATGTGTGCTCCATGTAATGCAGAATTCAAAGGGTTGAGTAGATGCCCTAATAGTTGTAAGCGATTGTTTAAACAGCACCCAATGAGTGGCCCCTTTACCCACAATTTATGAGGGAGTTTTAGATATAAAACAGTGCATGATTGGCCGAGAGGAATCACGCTATTCTATCCGGAGACAGCCTGCAAAATAAAAAAAATCCATGCAGAATTTGATTGGTTAACATGAGAACCTATGGGTGACGTATCCCACTGTATGGCATCCATCACAGGCATCTGTTTAATGTATACGTCAAGAGCTTTTCAATAGACTATCATGAAGTATCCGTTTAATAGATCCTATAATAGCCTATGGGTGGCAGATGCCTGTGACGGATGCATAACATCCGTCACTTATAGACTATTACGGCAACCATTTAATGATTGTCATAAAAAGGTCATGGGAGTTCATGAAGTATCCGTTTAACTTATAACATAATAGTCTATTGGTGATGGATGCCACTGATAGGCATCTGTCACAGCCTCTGTTTAACGTATACGTGGGGAACTTTTCCCGGAGTATACGTCAAATGGAGACCATAAACACAGTGTAAAAGGCCCAAGAAAGGAGTCGGAGAGCCTTAAGAAATTGCCTAATGTGGTTCCAAGGTGAAATTTCACTTTAAGAGTATTGATGTATTTTTCTTAATCAATTTCGCCATAAAATTTCTACTATTGCCTTGTATATGTATCATTATAGGTGAAATACGGAGCAGTTATGAAGCAAATGTTCCTATAAGGATATGAACTGAATGAATGTTTAATAGAGGAACATTAAAGACTCTCTGAACTAGGAATCTGGAGTGAGAATGAAGTCTAAGAAATGATCCATGATTCTGTCTGAAATGATAAAACAGTTTTCTCCCAACATAATATGCGGTACCATCTGGAGCCGATGCTTTAGCAAAGAGTTATCATATGGAAGTGAAGAACAAAGCAATTTAACTGCTGAAGGTATTAAAAAAAATCTGTCAGGCTCCAGAGCTTGTTTTTGGTCCCTGACGAATTAATGATGAAAACATTATAAAACATTTAATCCATTATCAGTGTGTAGCAAGTCAATGAAATAGGACGGATAATAACTATACGCAGGGCCTCATGAGATGAGTTTCTCGCCTCAGGCGGCGGACTGCGGCCTCTCTGAGGGGGCGGCGGCGCCACTGAAACCAGACGCCGCCACTCCCTCCTGCACTATAATTATACCTGCGTCTATAGGACGCGGGTATAATTACATGCTTAAGCTCTAAATAGCAAGGCACGTTCCGTGCCCTGCTATTCAGGGCCTTTCAAAGATGCAAGTGGAGCATCGCGCCGCTTCTGTCATTGAATGGCAAGGTACCCTGCCAATCAGAGCCTTTCAACCATTAAAGCGACGCGATGACATCATTGTGCCGCTTGCGTCATTGAAAGGCGCTGATTGGCAGGGGAGAATGACTTGCTCTGCCATTTAGCGCCTTTTAAGAACGCAAGCAGCACGATGACGTCATTGCAGCCCCAGAAGACCTGCTCAGAAGTGAGCAGGCCTGCATTGCAAGAGGACGGTGTGGGAACGGGACCAGGTGAGTATGCAAGGTTTTTTCTTTTATTTTAAAAGTGTGAGTGCCATTATCTACAGGGGGGCTCTATCCACAGGGGGAACTATATGTGGGGCAGAATCTATAGGAAGAATCTACAGGGGGGCTATATATGGGGCACTGTCTACAGGGGGGCTATACGTGGGACACTTTCTACATGGGGGCTATATGTGAGGCACTATCTACAGGGGGGCAATGTGGGGCACTATTTACAGGGTGGGCTATATGTGGGGCACTATCTACAGGGTGGGCTATATGTGGGGCACTATTTACACGGGGCTATATGTGGGGCACTATCTACAGAGGGTTATATGTGGGGCACTAACTACAGGGGGCTATAGAAAGGGCACTCACTACAGGGGGGCTATATGTAGGGCACTAACTACAAGGGTGGGCGATATGTGGGGAACTATCTACAGGGGGATGATATGTAGGGCACTATCTACTGGGGGCTATATATGGGGCACTATCTACAGGGTGGCTATATGTGGGGCACTATCTACAGGGGGCTTTATGTGGGGCACTATCTACAGGGGGCTTTATGTGGGACACTACCTATAGGGGCTACTATCTACACTGGGCTCTATGGGGGCCAATATCTACAGGGGGATCTATGTAGGGCACTATTTAAAGGGGGCTCTATGGGGGCCACTATCTACAGGGGGATCTATGTAGTACAGTATCTACAGGGGGCACTATCTACAGGGGGCAGGCTCTATGCGGGGGAAATATATACAGGGGCTCTATGGGGGCACTATCTACATGGGGCTCTATGGGGGCACTATCTACATGGGGCTTTATGGGGGCAGTATCTACAGGAGGCTCTCCATAGGGGGCACTATATATGTGGGGCACTGTCTACAGGTGGCTTTATGTGTGGCACTGTTAGCCCAAGCGGCTTTATGTGGGGCACTGTGTACAGGGGGCACTATGTGGGGCACTGTGTACAGGGGGTTCTATGTGGGACACTGTCTACAGAGGGTTCTATAAGGGGCAGTATCTACAGGGGACTCTATCTACAGGGGGCACTGTGGGTGTGGCACACAGTGTATGGTGCTATTATAATTAGTGGTGCAGTGTATGGCGCTATTATATTTATCTTCATTAATAGGTGCAGATATATTTAAAAAGTGAGAAGCTGAAGACATCTGAACGGCAAACTGCAGAAATGGGATGTGGCCGGGAGAAGTCATCATAGAGATCTGGACCGGAAGGAGAAGAAAAGAGAAGAACAACTAGAATCTGAGAAGAAGTCACATGTGAGTCACTTAATGTAAATGTTTATTCGGCCTCTAATCAGTACTATAGTCACTGTATGATCTACAGCAAGATGATGGGTGGTAGGATTCTTTTTGTAAAACAGCAACTCCCAGCATATCCTTACCATTTTCAGGCCATGCTGGGAGCTGTAGTTATACGCCATACAAATATATACGGCAGGTGTTGCACTAAATTGAGCTGTTTTTGTGCTGTATTTATGTACTGAGCTTGGTTCTGGTGCTGTATTTATGTACTAAGCTTTGTTCTGGTGCTGTGTAGATGTACAGAGCTTGGTTCTGGTGTTGTATATATGTACTTAGCTTTGTTCTGGCGCTGTATTTTTGTACTGAGCTTGGTTATGGTGCTGTATTTATGTACTGAGCTTGGTTTTGCTGCTGTACATATGTATTGAGCGTGGTTCTGTATATATATACTGATCTTGGTTCTGGTGCTGTATTTATGTACTGAGCTTGGTTCTGGAGATGTATATATGTACTGAGCTTGGTTCTGGTACTGTATATATGTACTGAGTTTTGTTCTGGTGTTGTATATATGTACTGTGATTTGTTCTGGTGATGTATTTATGTACTCAGCTTGGTTCTGGGGATGTATTTATGTACTGAGCTTGGTTATAGCGTTGTATATATGTACTGAGATTGGTTCTGGGGATGTATTTATGTACTGAGCTTTGTTCTTGTGCTGTATATATGTATTAAGCTTGGTTCTGCAACTGTATATATGTACTGAGCATGGTTGTAGTGCTGTATATGTGTATTGAGCTTGGTTCTAGGGATCTATATATGTATTGAGCTTTGTTCTGGTACTGTTTATATATACTGAGCTTTGTTCTGGTGCTGTATATATGTACTGAACTTGGTTCTGTGGATGTATATATGTATTGAGCTTTGTTCTGGATCTGTATATATGTACTGAGCTTTGTTCTGGTGTTGTTTATATGTATTGAGCTTGGTTCTGCTGCTGCTGTATATATTTATTGAGCTTGGTTCTGGCGCTGTATTTATGTACTGCGCTTGGTTTGCGGTACTGTATATATGTCAGAGCTTGGTTCTGGAGCTGTAATTATATAGGATATATTTATAATAACAAAATTGCAGGGCATATGAAATTGTTTTCCATTCATTGTATATTTAATGGGAAACTGTTTGGTAGTTTTAACCCCTTGAACCGCCACCATGCGGTAATACATGACCTGACAATATTTCCAAACATTGCCTTGTATGTTTTTTCAGATGCAGCAAAATCTATAAAATCAACTTTTAAAACGGTACACACTATAGGCTAATTACTCATTAAAGGGTCATGGAGCGGTGCCGCTATCCTGAAGAGTCACATTGTCCTGCCTCCAAACCCACATTTCCATGCATGATTGACATCCCCCTGGCTGTTATACATCACTAGCAGTCTCCTCCAACTTTCTCGGATGCGCCATTGCCTTGTACTACTTGGGCACACACTGTGCAGCGAGGTGTACTCTGCCCGGTTTCATTGCTGCCGAGGATGCCAGAGGAGCACAAGGCAACGGCGCATTCTCAAGAGTTAGAGGAGGCCGGTAGTGATGTAAAACAGCCAGGGGGATGTCAATCAAAATCTGGGGGGTACCATTTACATTTTTGCCTCAGGCAGCAGAAAATCTAGAACCGTCCCTGACTATATGTATATAGATACAGCACAGCACACCGTCTTAGGGTCACCTTAGAACATTTAACCCCTTAAGGACATGGCCATTTTTAGTTATTTTCATTTTAGTTATTTCCTCCCCACATTCCAAGGGCCATAACTTCCTTATCTTCCTGTAGACATAGCCGTATGAGGGTTTTTTTGCGGGACGAGCTGTAGTCTTGAATGGCACCATTTATTGTACCAGATCAGCTCCTGTATAATGTACTAAGAAACGTGATTCCTCCATTGCTTTTTGTTTTTACGGCATTCAACTTATTTTTATGATGTATTACTTTTACGTTAAAAAACTACAATTGTTTTATGTCGTCATATTCTAAGATCCATAACTTTTTTATTTCTTCCATGGATGGAGTTCTGTTAGGGATTCTTTTTGCGGAGTGAGCTGTAGTTTTTATTGGTACAATTTTGGGGTACATCCGACTTTTTGATAATTTTGGGGGAACTAAGGTGACAAAAAAACAGCAATTCCGTTTTTTTTTTTTTTACGGTTCAATAAATAATGTCCCTATAAAATAATTCTGATATTTACAGCTGTCGTGATACCAATTATGTTTATTTTTTCACTACTTTAGGGGCAAAATAGTTTTCTTTTACTTTTGGTAAAAAAAATGTTACTGAAAACGTTATTGAACTTCGATAAAATCAATACCGTAGTCGACTGCGCTATTCATTCTGTCAAAAAGATGGAACCCTTACACAACGGTGACAAACTGAAACCATTTGCACCGGATCCGTCACCTATGGTTTCCGTTTGTTTCAGTTTGGTTTCCTGATGAAAAGGTCTGACGGAACCCATGAACGGAGCCCTGACGCAGATGTGAACGAAGCCTTAGATGCCACGGTCACTATTGACCACAGCATCTAAGCCGTGAAATAGCCAGGATTGGCTGCTTTCTTATAAAAACATATCGGCATCTGGAAAAGCTGGGTAACAACCAATATGGCAACTATTAGGGTATGTTCACACTGCTTATATTTGACCAGATTTCGGGCCGTAAACGGCAGAAAAACGGCAGAAAATCTGAAGCAGAACGCCTCCAAACATCTGTCCATTGATTTCAATGTGAAAAACGCGGCCGTAGTAAAAAAACGCCCGTGAAAAAAAAGTGCATGTCACTTCTTGAGTCGTTTTTGGAGCCGTTGAAAAACAGCTCCAAAAATGGCCGTAAAAAACGCAGCGAAAAACGTAAGTTTGCTTAAAAACGTCTGAAAATCAGGAGCTGCTTTCCCTTGAAAACAGCTCCATATTTTCTGACGTTTTTTAGTAAGCGTGTGAACATAGCCTTGCGGTGCAGAAAATGTTCCTAGACTATTTATATAGTGATTCATCACCAGCTGTGTAACTAGACATAACGGAGACCATTTAGATTGTCACCCAGCTTTCCCAGAATCAGAAATGAATGAATAGACTTTTATAATAACGCATTGGTGTTTGAGTCAGTATTTTTTTTTTAAAGGGGTAATGTTCTCTAATAGATCCCTCAGTTTTCCCACTGAATGAAAGCGGCTCTATGAATGCTTGTATATTTAGACAAAACGTCTAGTTGTTTTTTTTCAATTCCTCATCATTTTTAATATCTCTGATTGCTGTAAGTGAATTTGAACATTTTTGTTTACATTCTAAAAATGACAACCTGGAGAGATAATGCGATACTTACACACTTGTACGGCTCATTTATTTACTTTCTTGGTGTATGTTCAGACATAGTACATTTTTCTGCTGCAAGTTTATCTGTCAACCTGCCGCAAATACCCACAAGTGATACTTGCAGAGGATGTTTGTTTTTTTCTGCCTCTTAGGCCGGATTCACACGAGCGTGTGCGTTTTGCGCGTGCAAAAGGTCCATAAAAGCTCCGTGTGTCATCAGCATATGATGCGTGGCTGCGTGATTTTCGCGCAGCCGCCATCATTATGACACTGTTTTTACGTAGTTTTTACTGCTGTTGTGCGAATCACGCGCGTGACATGGAAGTGCTTCCGTGTGCGGCGCCTGATTTTCACCCACCCATTGACTTCAATGGGTGTGTGATGCGCGAACGTCGCACAAATATAGGACATGTCGTCGGTTTTACGCACGCTATGTGAAAATCATGGACTGTCTGAACGGCCCCATTGACTAACATAGGTCCGTGCGACGCGCGTGAAAATCACGCGCATAGCACGGACGTATTATATGTTCGTCTGAATAAGCCCTTATCGAGTCAATGGGAGGTCAGAGGCGAAAATGTCCTTTTTTTTCCCCAAAAGCAGCCAAAAGCCGCTTGGGAAAAAAAACACCTCTGCCTCCCACAAATCAATGGGGGTGTGTTTCAGCCATTTTTTGGCGGTGATTCTGACGCGGTTCCTGCCTCAAAATACTCTGTGTTACCAGGGCCTAAGGCCTGGTTTACACGAGCGTGTACGTTTTGCGCGCACAAAAGGCACTTAACATCTCCGTGTGTCATCCCCGTATGATGCCGTCATCATTATGACACTCCGTTTGGATGTTTGTAAGCAGAAAAGCACGTGGTGCTTTTCTGTTTACATTCCTAGTTTAACAGCTGTTGCGCGAATCACGCTGTTCGCACAGAAGTGCTTCCGTGTGACCTGCGTGATTTTCACGCACCCATTGACTTCAATGGGTGCGTGATGCGCGAACAGCGCACCAATATAGGACATGTCGTGAGTTTTTTTCAGCGGACTCACGCTGAGCAAAACTCACGGACTGTCTGCACTGCCCCCATAGACTTACATAGGTCCGTACGACACGCGTGAAAACCACGCGCGTCGCACGCACTTAAATCACGCTCGTGTAAACGAGGCCTAAGAGTTTGGAAGATGTTGTAATTAGTTAATCTAATAATTGCCCGTCTTTGAGGAGACCTATCTTAGTGACAGAACGTCAGACGGGATATAATATAAGACATGAGATATCGTCCTCTATCTGGCCGTATAATACGAGACATTTACAGAAACGCTACTGATCTATAATTAGCCGCCATTACCGCTCCGCTGCTGGATCCCATTCACTGAGTCATTTCCTGGTGAATTCAGGTGTCTGAGAAAGCAGCGGTAATTCTGGATGATGGGTTATTATTGACATGATCATCATCAAGGAGTCCTGCTCCTCGGCACTGATAACCTCTTGAGGGAAGCCGGGATTATGTGCTCAGGACTCGGCCCGTAACTCGGTGCTTACTGCATAAGACAAAATATCTACAGGTTCAATCTGTAAATCTTTTCGTACAGAGGCTGATATATTTTGCACACGGTGACGATCAGGCTGTGTATAGTGCGGTATTTAGTGCATACGGGAAAGCCGGGTAATAGCCAAAAGGCTGAGTCCATTTCAAAGCAAATCCACTTTAAAGTCTGCAGCCGACCCTCAATTCTGCGTAGATTTTCTTCTGCTAAATGTACATGGGGTTTTTGTAAAACAACATCCCCATTAAGGGTCAGTTCACACATTGCGTAAATACTGTGGAATTCGTTGCGTAAAATCCGCAGCAAATACAGTAGCAGCAAAGTGGATGAGATATAACAAATCTGCGTAAATAGTGAGCTGAGAAACTGCTCAGAAATTGACCTGCGGTGCAGAGTCAAATTCTGCAGAATGTCAATTGTATTTGCGTGAACGCCGCTTATTTGTTGCAGGTTTTCCCTATTTAATTAAATGGGGGGGAAAAACATGCAACAGATAGCAGTTGTTGCGTTTTTTGCGGCAGGTTCGCAGCGATTCCGCCGCAAAAAACGCAACTCAGAAAAAAAGTTTTTATACTTACCCAGGAGTCTGTGTTTCTTCCTCCAGGCCGGCCTCCTGGGATGATGCTTCATCCCCTGTGACCGCCGCTGCAGCCAATCACAGGCTGCAGCGGTCTCCTGGGATGAAACGTCATCCCAGGAGGGTGCTGCAGTTTTCCGCAGCAGATAGTCCAAGAGGTGGTGCGGTTTTTCGCCTGGAATTCCCTGTTGCGCACAGGGCGGATACGCCCCGTGTGAACATACCATTATTGTTCTGTAAATTGCTGCTGATTTTCAGTGCAGAATCCACACCGCAAATCCACAGGGTGTGAATTCACTAGAGCTCTCCTTGTTTATAAAGATGTAGCAGCGCTGAATTTGTCACACAGAACACATATTAAGGCATCATGCCCACGGCCGTGCCCGTAATCACGACCCGCGATTGTGGGCACGGCCGGCTGCGGGACGCATTTTCAGGCCATGCTACCATACAAAGTATGGGAGCAAGGCCCGTAAAAAAAACGAAAAGTAAGACATGCTCCATAATTCCCAGCACGGTTCTACGGCACGGATACTTATAGAACTGGGCGTATTATGGTCCGCAATTACGGAGATTTTTTTACGGTCGTGTGCATGGGGCTTCAGACTGTACCAAAAGACAAACTTAGCTCTGCTAGATCTGCACCCTTTTTCTGAATAAAATGTAGAAAGAAGTATTGGAACCCGAACATTTAATCTGGATCAAGAACAGTTTCCTGATCTCTACTTAGATATTCGCTGCTTAGCATAACCGCAGCTTATTACAGTAGCAGCAAAGTGGATGAGATTTAACAAATCTCATCCACACGCTGTGGAGACATTGACCTGCCAGTTTATGCTGCGAAATAGTTGCGCATTTGTTGCAGATTTTAACCATGAGTTCAATGGGAAAGTGAAAATTATAACACAATTCAAATGGTGTCGCTACTGGAGTGCTGGGGGAGGCGAGCATGGTCTTTTTTATTTTTTGTCCCCTCTATTTTTCCAAATCTGGCCAAAAACACAACTCGGTGCAGATTTTTTGCCGGAATTCCTAGTGGAATTTGGGTTGGAATTGCAGCAGTTTCCTGCAGCAAATTCGACCCATGTGAACACACCGTAAGGCCAAATACACACGATGCGTATTACGTGCGGATTTGCAACGCGGATTTTCATGCGGCAAATCCGCAGAGTAACACGGTTCCAGCAAAGTAAATAATATTTCAACAAATCTCATCTACCCTTTGCAGATTTTTTTCTCCTCGTAATTGACCTGCGGTGCGTATTTTAAAATCTGCAGGATGTCAATTTATATTGCGTTTCCTCTTGCGAATTGTATCTGACTGATTTTAAAAAAACGCACCAAAATCCACAGCATAAAAATGCACCTATTACCACATCAAAATGTAAAAAAATGCACCTAGAAACAAGCAGGATTTCCGCTGCGTAAAAACCGCACCATTTCCGTTGTTTTTTACTGCAGAAATTGGTGCATGTTTTGCAGCGTTTTTCTCAATGCTGGGAGACGGTGGCATCTCCTACGCAGCAATTCAGTCCACTTTCCACAGCAGGAGATGACGTGCTGCGGTACGAGAAATACGCACCCCAGGTCAATTTCTGGTCGGAAATGTTAAGCAGCGTGTGGATGAGATTTGTTAAATCTCACCCACTTTGCTGCTACTGTATCCTGCTGCGTAATTTCTGTCCGCAATTCCGGACTGAAAATACGCAGCAATTCTGCTACATGTGGACGAGCCCTTAGGTGTGGATTTTACCTGCGGATTTGATGCAGATTTTCTGCGCCAAATTGCGCAAAGGGTGCATGTAGCTTAAGGGTTTGCAGGTTCCAGAAGTAATGCTAAGTTCACACTACCGTTACTATACGTTTACCTCTGTTCCGTCAGAGGAAGAGAGGATCGAAAGATTACACGGAAAGCAACGGTTCCATTAGAATTAGCATTGATTTCAATGGTAAAGCTTTTATTTCAGTTGCTTTCCGTTTGTCTCGGTTCGCTAGGTTCTGTTTTTTTTCACAGCAACAAAACTTCTGCCGACTGCACTTTTGCTTCGGTGAAAAAAAACGGAAACCTAGCGAACGGAGACAAACGGATAGCAACTGTAACAAAAGAACTACCATTGAAATTAATGCTAATTCTAACAGAACCGTTGCTTTCCATTTAATCTTTCGAATTGCCTGCTTTTTTTTTTTTTTTTTAAAAAACAGCACCACCTTTTTCCAAGGCCTGAATCTGCAATACCAGACGCTGCCAATAGACGAGAGTGGTGCTGTTTCGGGAAAATAAAAGTAAACTTTCATTTCTAATTTAATAAAACAGTCATATTCTGCTGCAGCACAACGTTCCCCCTTCACCCCAAGCAAAATACCCCACACTTTATCTCTGTCTTTAAGAAGTCACTCGGATCATTAATAATTCAAAGTCTCTGTACTGAGGCAGCCTCATAACATGCACGCTAAGGCCTGCCGGCAGCTGCCTTTTGTTTACAGCTCACGTACTCCAAGATTCCCCCGAGAGATGTTAGGACTTTCAAGTAGAATCCAAAATATTGTCTGTTCCCATGCTAGGTGCTTTTTAATAGAAAGCCATGACAAAAGATAAGATATGTGGTTGGTGGCTAATAAAAGGAAATGCAGAATAGTAATCTCTGAATACATACCCGGGCCTGTGATATGCTGCGGACCTGTCCTGAGAGACCTGGGTGCTACCTCCGACGCTGCCAACATCAAACCATTATCTGCTGACACGTAACACTGACAACTAAGATAGAACGCTGGAAATATTACATTAATATGCAGTAGATAAAATACGGTATTTACTGCCCCTTTACTGACCCTATGATTGACATAATAGGATTTTGCAAATAAAGACAAAAAAATTGCAAAAATATTATTTCACCGTAATGACCTAAATCACACGAATGTTACGTGCATACGAAATAAAAGCTATAACATTTTGTTGCCAGCAATTCCCCTCTATAAGTGTCCCAGGAGATCATAAATGTATTCCCCCCATTCTCCTTCTTTTTTAAAAACCCCAGATCAGACCTGGCTGTAAGGCTACTTGCTACAGCACAAGCCCTCCCCCATTGTTTTACATGCAATAGAAGACCGGGCATGCTGAGGCCCAACCCCTTAGCGGAGCCTCTACCCTATCAGTGAAAAATGGAAGGGATCAAGAGGAAATTGATCCCGATTTGCTTCAAAATTCCAAAAAGATTTTATTTTTCAGGAGCAGAAAATCCTATTTAATTTTATTATTCATTTCTATGTTTTGTGTTCCTTTCATATTCCTAGATAACAGAAACTCGGATAGAGGGGTTTAAAAAAAAAAAAAGTGGCAACCACTCCTAAATACTTTTTTGTGGAGCTTAAAGGTGGTTGTCACTTTCCTTCCATCAATCAGCAGTAAAGGGGAGGAGCCTGTGCTGGCCAGGAGGAAGGTCCACCCACATTTGGATGTAATGCATTGCCACAAAGCATCATGGTCCCAAATTTCATTAAAAAGACTCGAGTCAATATCGCCTCTGACATTATATGTATACAGTAGATAGATGCTGATTGTTTCCACTTATAAACACTCACTGGGTGGAGCGGCTCTTTAAATTTTTCTATATCACGCTTATCAGTCACACAGGAAAAAACGATGACATTTTCACAAAGCGTCTTGTGGCGTCCCCTGCTTTCTGATTGTCTGCCTGGTTGAGATCGCCTCATAATTCCCCTTGAAGTGTTCCCTCTCTCACACGTAGGCTGCAAGCGAGATGGCTTCATGCTGAACTGGCAGCGCACAGTAATAGTCTGACTACTGAGTGACTCTGTGGAAGGAAGCAATTAGAATGATTGAAGGACGTGCGCAGGAAACAGTCGCGCAAAGAATAATAGCAAAATCAGACACAACTGAGAAAATTGACATAAGCCTCCAGATTTTAAACAAGGGGTTATTTTTGTGAATCTTATGATCTTTTTCCCCCAATTATTTTGATCTCAGGTCAACGCTGTGGAAACTGGAGCAAATTGGAGGCGCAGTGTCAGACGATTCATCCCAAAGATAATTACCATAAACCATAAAGAGAAGACAAGGCTCGGCAAAATCAGCTGATCGGCTTGCGGCTAAACTTATTTTTCACGATTTGAATTCTTTGACCGATGCTACAAATTGATTTGTGGGCTAATGTTTTAACTTTAGTGTCAGACTATTACTAGTTGGGCCCATGAGAGGACAAGGGAATGGTTCCAGCTGATTGGTTGAATGTAATTCATCAGTTGAATGGTTCTTGTTATTGTGCTGAGGTTTCCTGCTGGGAGAGGGGAAGAGAGAGCTGCTTCATTCTTGAGTCTGAGCTGTTAACACACCAGGAAATACTGGTATATCAAGAGTTAAAACCTCATTAAGGTAACATACACATTACATTATTATCACGTAGTTTGCATCCTCAAGGGTGAATATTGTAGGTTGCAGTTTTTTTCTTATTAACAATTCTCCAAACCTGACATGAATCCTTCGTTTTTGTCAGTCTGCTTTTAGGATTTCAAAGAAAAAAGGCCAGAACTAATTATCACAACATTAGCTCTGCAGCACTGGCTTGTCATGTCTCTCGTTACATGTTCGCTGCTACTAAGATGTATGCACAAGATGTTACCAGGCAATTGCTAAGCCATGATAATACAATTTCTCTGTCTGAGTCAGTCCCAAGACAGTCCCTCTTGTCTACCCCCACCGTCCTGCACTCCTTCACAGTCACCTAAACTAATTAGCATTCCCTAGATCCGTCTATTACAGGAGACCTTGATAAACCGCTCACCTGGATATCGCTATGCTGCGTAATTATGCTTCAGGTAATTATACTCAGCACTGCTATATGATACATCTAGCCTATAGGGGTATGTCATTATGTTTACCTCGAATTCCCTCTATTACTGCTCTTAAAGGATTCATCATCCAGCTTTCCTAGGTCCCTGAATGGCAATGGTTATGCAGCAATTGCAAAAGTAGAGAACATATCACTGCATAGTTTAATTTGTCTGTCAGTGTCTTAGGAAAGCTGGGTGACACTCCTCCTCATATTGGCTTAATAAGTTGATAGCTGAAGAAGAATTATAACTACGTGTGATTTTTTTTCATCTCGAACCACCTTGTGTGGTATGGCGCCGGCCCAGAGTTTAGATGATCACTGCGGGTTCGGCTTCTGTTACCACCAGTGGAGGCCGCGTCCAGCCATATTCCCTATAGTAACACATGGCGGCCAAGTGAACGGGCTTTCCATGTCCCTTGTCTATTTTATAGCAGACCTCCGTTCTGGCTCTTAGAGGGGACCCCAATCTATAACCGAGGGGTATAAAAAGGGGTTGACAATTGGTCTGGGGCTGTTAAAATAAATACCAGACAAGTTGTCATTCTTTAGCTTCGCGCATCCCATCATAATTAATATTCACATTGACAATTTGCACAGTATTGGTGCAGTGATTTTTAGTGTAGGGCGGAATTGCTCTTTAAAAACCCTTCACGCACCATGACGTAAGTGCACATCATGGTGCGGGGGCTGCGAGGGTCAGCTGTGTATTAGAGCTGACACCCGGGAATAATGGCCAAGAACAGCGATCGCGCTGTTCCTGGGCGTTTAACGCCTCAAATGCTGTGGCCAATCGCGAATGCAGCATCTGAGGTATTATAAAGAAGGGAGCGGCCCCGTCTGACAGCTCATTGGCCCCCCCATGATGCGAAAATGGGGTGCCAATGGTTGTCATGGCAGCCCAGGGGCCTAATGAAGGCCACCAGGTCTGCCTTTACTCTGCCTGTAAAAATAACTATACACTGCAAATACATTAGTATTGTAGTGTATTGTACCAGCGATCAGACGATCTCGCGTCTAACGATCGCTGGTTCAAGTCCCCTAGGGGGACTAATAAAATATGTAAAAAAAAAGTTAAGTAAAGTTTATAGTAGTAAAATTATTATTATCTTTAAGAAATTAAAAGTAAAAAAAAAAACATTTTCCCATTTATCCTCTGAAGTAATGTAAAAAATAAGGAATATTGGTATCGCTGCATCCGTAAAAGTCTGACCTATTACAATGTAGCATTATTTAACGCGCACAGTGAACGCCGTAAAAAGAAAAAAAAAGCCAGAATTGCTGTTTTTTGGTCAAATTAGCGGTACATTTTTTTAAAATAAAAAGTGATCAAAAAGTCGTGTGTACCAAAAAATGGTACCTATAAAAACCACAGCCCTCGCCACAAAAAAAAAGCCCTCAGCAAAACAATAAAAAAGTTATGTCTTTCAGAATATGGAAAAAAAATATTTTTTCTAACAAATTGTTTTTTTTTGTAAAAGGAGCAAAACATTAAGAACCTATATAGATATGGCAATAATTGTATTGACCAGCAGAATCAAGTTAAATTGTCATTTTTACCGCACGGTGAAAGACGTAAAGAGGAAACCCAAAAGAAAATGGAGGAATTCGTTTTTTCCAATTTCACCACACATAGAATTTTTTTTCCGTTTCCCAGTACATTATATGGTACTTAAAATAGTGCCAATAGAAACTACAACTCCTCCTGCAAAAAACAAGCCTCCACACCACTCCTTTGACAGAAAAATAAAAAAAGTTATAGTTCATAGAATGCTTGGAGTGTAAAACAAAAATCCAAAAACCCCTTTAACCCCTTTAAGGGGTTAAAGGGGTTTTCCCATCAGGGACATTTATGGAATATCCACGGGATAGGCCATAAATGTCAGATAGATGCGGGTCCCACCTCTGGGATTTGCAGCTATCTCTAGAACGGGGCCCTTAAACCCCCTTCTACCTTTCTCGGTTCCCGCTGCCTCCCAGCCACCTCATTACATGGTCTGAAAATACGAAAACAGCGTAGCTCGCGAGTTACGGAATCCGCCACGCTGTTTTCCTGATTACATGGTCGGAAATTGCGAAGGCAACGGGAACCGAGAAAGGTAGAACGGGGTTTAGGGGGCCCGTTCTAGAGATAGCTGCAAGTCGCAGAGGTGGGACCGCATCTATCTGACATTTATCTCAGCCCGTGAGCCGGCTCCATGCTCCCCCCTTACCGTCTATGACGGATAGTTACGTCAAATGTCGGTAAGGCGTTCACGGAAATTTGCCGCAGTAGAAACAAAAAACAATGACACTTTATCCAGACACATCTCTTTGTCCTTGTTTACAAATTTTTCCTCGAGAAATAAGAGCCATCGCTGACAGAGAGAACATCGTTCTGCAAAATTAAAAATGTAATTGAAGAGAGACTTCATAATTACCAGCCGCAAGAAGCAAAAAACAGAAAAAAAATCCCCAAAAACAATATAAAATGTTCTCCGTCCCTTATCTTCTGGTCCCCTCAGTGGTGTCACAATTATTTGAGGTGGGGGGGGGGAAAGATATATACAAAAGCCTGAATGATTTCAAGCCTATAGCCATTAATTCATTGCATTGCATACAAAAGAGAAGCGGCTGATACACAACCAAGACTCGTAAACGCTGCCAGCGAGCAATTTCCTCCCAAAGGCTCCATTTTGTAGACAATAAACTTGATCTACACGTCTAATAACATTTAATACATTTCAGTACACAATCTTAATTTGTATCCGAAATCACCAGGTACTCCGGGAGACAGATCCGCGAGGCCAGTTGGTTCGTTATTGTCTCGCTGATTATGTAATGTCATATAAATCACGCGGTGGGCCGTGTTTCAAGATGATTAGTGAAATTATACAATAACGACCAGGAAAAAACAGGGGCAGATTTATGGCGAGAGAAATAATTGTTTTGGTTAAATTATTTATGCTACTTATGGGTAGACGCGTTTCGCATTTCCTGGTGTGATTAGTTATGAGTGCGAATATAAGTTATTAAATATGGTGGGACCTAAAGGAGAGAGGGGAATAAAATATTAATCATCAAGATGGGTAATCTGTTATTTTTAGGGGGATGTAAAGATGCAGCCCTAAGTTTAACATTTGGGTTCCTTTGGCTAAAAATGTGGAGCATAAAATACTAATTTATCTTACAGCCTTTAATGTCTTCCTTTTGCTTGTCAGCCCTGTTTGCTCCTAATAGACATAGGGCTTAAAACCCCCAAAAATCCATGTATTCAAGTGGAAACCATCATCAAGTTTACTACTGCTTGATGATGGTTTCCACATTTGAATATGTGGCTTTTTTATTTCTACTGACACCTACACAAGAAAGAAGGGGAAATAATACTGGCTGATCACTAGCCATTTGATTCAAACCCCACATACAGCAGCCTCCTCCCCAAAATGTCAACCAGTGATCTTCCCAGATAATGGATCTAATCCTCAGGACAGCTCCACATGACAACTTCTGAAATGCAATCATGGCCACAGAAGGAAGGTGAACTTGCACTTAAGACAACTCAAAACACTGTGTAAAGGATCTGCCAGGCACAGCTTCGGGGTTAACTCCCAGAATTAATCAGTCAGCACCTGAGGCTACATCCCTGAGACTGACTCCTGCTTCCACCACTGTGGCTGGCAGGCTTAGGAGTGGGAGAGCCTATCGTAACCTGGCCAGACTCAGCTAGCTCCCGCCCTCGGTCTATTTAAGCCTGCCCTTCCTGTCCCTCTGTGCTGGTTATTCTTTTCTTGTGGTTTCCTGGCCCAGCTACAGCTCCTGCTATTTTTGATCCTGCTCCATACAGACCCTGGCTTACTGACTACTCTTCTGCTCTTCGTTTTGTACCTCGCACACTCCTGGCTTGACTCGGCTCGTTCACCACTCTGGTTGCTCACGGTGTTGCCGTGGGCAACTGCCCCTTTTCCTTGCTTGTGTTCCTTTGTATGTTTGTCGTGTTTGTCGTGCACTTACTGAGGGCAGGGACCGCCGCCCAGTTGTACCCCGTCGCCTAGGGCGGGTCATTGCAAGTAGGCAGGGACAGAGTGGCGGGTAGATTAGGGCTCACTTGTCCGTCTCCCTACCCCCCGCCATTACATAGCTATGATATTGGCAACCGCGAACTCTTAGCCATTAAATGGGCATTTGAAGAGTGGCGCCACTTCCTGGAGGGGGCTAGGCACCAGGTAACGGTCCTTACCGACCACAAGAATCTGGTTTTCCTAGAATCTGCCCGGAGGCTAAACCCGAGACAAGCTCGATGGGCGTTATTTTTTACCAGATTCAATTTTATGGTTACCTATAGGGCTGGGTCTAAAAATATTAAGGCTGATGCACTGTCGCGTAGCTTCATGGCCAGCCCTCCTTCGGAGGAAGATCCTGCTTGTATTTTGCCTCCAGGTATAATCATTTCCTCGATCGATTCTGATTTAGTCTCTGATATTGCTGCTGATCAAGGTTCAGCTCCCGGGAACCTTCCTGAGAACAAGCTGTTTGTTCCCCTGCAATTCCGGCTAAGGGTACTTAGGGAAAATCATGACTCCGCACTATCTGGCTATCCAGGCATCCTGGGTACCAAACACCTCATTACCAGAAATTATTGGTGGCCTGGGTTGCCTAAAGACGTTAAGGTCCCGACCAGCGGGCTTACTGCGTTCGTTGCCCATTCCCCAGAGACCTTGGACACATATCTCCATGGATTTTATCACCGATTTGCCTCCATCCCAAGGCAAGTCGGTGGTGTGGGTGGTGGTGGACCGCTTCAGTAAGATGTGCCACTTTGTGCCCCTCAAGAAACTACCCAACGCCAAGACGTTGGCTACCTTGTTTGTCAAACACATCCTGCGTCTCCATGGGGTCCCTGTCAATATTGTTTCGGACAGAGGGGTACAATTTGTTTCATTATTTTGGAGAGCCTTCTGTATGAAGTTGGGGATTGATCTGTCCTTCTCCTCTGCCTTCCATCCTGAAACCAATGGCCAAACGGAGAGGACTAATCAATCTCTAGAACAATACTTAAGGTGTTTTGTCTCTGACTGTCAATTTGATTGGCTCTCTTTCATTCCCCTCGCCGAATTTTCCCTTAATAACCGGGTCAGTAACTCGTCAGGGGTCTCTCCCTTTTTTTGTAATTTTGGGTTTAATCCACGGCTCTTCTCCGTTTCACCTGGTAGTTCCAACAATCCCGAGGTAGAGGTCGTTCATCGGGAACTGTGCACAGTCTGGGCCCAGGTTCAGAAAAACCTAGAGGCGTCCCAGAGCGTACAAAAAACTCAGGCTGATAAAAAACGTTCTGCTAACCCCTTGTTTATGGTCGGGGATCTGGTGTGGTTGTCGTCTAGGAACTTGCGTCTCAAGGTTCCGTCCAAGAAGTTTGCTCCCTGGTTTATTGGGCCGTATAAGGTCATTGAGGACCTCAATCCTGTCTCCTTCCGGCTGGAGTTACCCCCGTCTTTTCGTATACACGACGTGTTTCATGCCTCCCTCCTCAAACGCTGTTCCCCGTCCTTGGCTCCCTCGAGGAGACCTCCTGTTCCCGTCCTCACCCCTGAGGGGGTGGAATTCGAGGTGGCCAGGATTGTGGACAGCAAGATGGCCCAAGGCTCCCTCCAGTACCTGGTCCATTGGAGAGGATACGGGCCCGAGGAGAGGACTTGGGTACCCGCCCGGGATGTTCACGCTGGGGTATTGGTCAGGAGGTTCCACCTGCGTTTCCCCAGTAAGCCAGGTCCACTTAGAAAGGGTCCGGTGGCCCCTCATAAAAGGGGGGGTACTGTAAAGGATCTGCCAGGCACAGCTTCGGGGGTTAACTCCCAGAATTAATCAGTCAGCACCTGAGGCTACATCCCTGAGACTGACTCCTGCTTCCACCACTGTGGCTGGCAGGCTTAGGAGTGGGAGAGCCTATCGTAACCTTGCCAGACTCAGCTAGCTCCCGCCCTCGGTCTATTTAAGCCTGCCCTTCCTGTCCCTCTGTGCTGGTTATTCTTTTCTTGTGGTTTCCTGGCCCAGCTACAGCTCCTGCTATTTTTGGATCTGCTCCATACAGACCCTGGCTTACTGACTACTCTTCTGCTCTTCGTTTTGTACCTCGCACACTCCTGGCTTGACTCGGCTCGTTCACCACTCTGGTTGCTCACGGTGTTGCTGTGGGCAACTGCCCCTTTTCCTTGCTTGTGTTCCTTTGTATGTTTGTCGTGCACTTACTGAGCGCAGGGACCGCCGCCCAGTTGTACCCCGTCGCCTAGGGCGGGTCGTTGCAAGTAGGCAGGGACAGAGTGGCGGGTAGATTAGGGCTCACTTGTCCGTCTCCCTACCCCCCGCCATTACACACTGGTTCTCAGACAGAGCAACAAATATAATACACCTACTATATAAATAATTTTTTTTTACAACATTTCACAGTTTATAGAGGGCAGATAACCAGAATAATTTTGAATGCAGCTCTTGATGTGATTGGAGTATGCGACATGATGGAACTCAAAAGAAAAGGGAACATTTTGCAAAGCTGCTCAAAGAATTATGTACAATTGAACAACAACAAAAATGTGTTCCAAGTAGGGTTATGCTTTAAAGTGAATTTTCACCTCTTGACACCATGTTTTTTTTCCGGGTAATTTTGCACCAATTCATTTTATAATAGATAGCGGTCAGCGCTCCAGTTTCAGATACAGAGCTAAAAATCCCCTGCATAATCATAGTCTTAAATGATAAAATTATGGTTGCCTTCAGTCACCACTAGGGGGAGCTTAGAGTCGTACTGCATACTGTGTTGTTATTTTAGACCTTAATGACATTTTTTATGCTTTTCCATCGTCGCATTCCAAGAGCTATAACTTTTTTATTTTTGCGTCGACATAGCTGCATAAGGTCTTATTTTTTGCGGGACAAGTTGTAATTTTTAATAGCACCATTTTGCGGTACATAGAATTTATTGATTAACTTTTATTAACTTTTTTTTGGGGGAGGAGGATAGAAAAAAACCTGCAATTTCGCGACACTTTTTTGCATCCAAAATTTACGCCGTTTACCGTGTGGTATAAATAACACAATAGCTTTATTCGGTGGGTTGTTGCGATTGCAACGATACCAAATTTGTATAGTTTTTGTATGTTTTACTACTTTTACACAGTGAAAACGCTTTTTTTTCAAAATTATTTGTTTTTGTGTCTCCATATTTGAAGCCATAACTTTTTTATTTTTTCGCCGATGCAGTTGTATGAGGGCTTTTTTTTGCGGGACAACTTGTAGTTTTTATCGGTACCATTTTGGAGTAGATGCAACTTTTTGATCACTTTTTATCACATTTTTTTAATGCTGGATTCAAAGAAAGCATCAATTTTTGCATGTTTTTCATTTTATTTTTTACGACGTTCACCGTGCGGGTTAAATTATGTAATAAGTATATAGTTGGGGTCGTTATGGACACGGCGATACCAAATATGTGTAACTTTAATAATAAAGCAGTTTGTAAGGGGGAAAAGTGGGTTTTTCATAATTTTTTTCACTTTTTATTAAACTTTTTTTTTACTTTTTTACTAGTAGGACCACTAGGGGACTTCACTATGCAATTATCCGATCGCATTTATAATACACGGCAATACTTCTGTATTGCAGTGTATTATGCCTGTCCGTGTAAAATGGACAGGCATCTGCTAGGCCATGCCTCTGGCATAGCCTAGCAGGCATTCACTACAGGCAGACCTGGGGGCCTTTATTAGGCCCCGGTTGCCATCGGAGTCCCAGACACTCAGTGATTTTATCGCCGGGTGTCGGTGGAATGAGAGGGAGCTCCCTCCCTCTCTCCAAAACCACTCAGATGCGGTGCTTGCTATTGAGCGCCGCATCTGAGAGGTTAAATTGGTGAGGTCAATACTAATATCGATCTCACCCACTCGAGCAGAGATGCCCCCAGCCCTCAGCTACCTCTGGCAGCTGAGAGCACGGAGATTTGACAGCTTCCCGCTGTTGACTTATTCCGATGCAGCGCCGAAAAAAGGCGTATGAATCAGAATAAAGCCCATTAGTGGCCGCCGGGAAAAGGCTATTGCATCGCCGTAAAAACACTATGGGGCGGTCACTAACGGGGTAATGTATAAACAGTAGGCAGTAAACTCTTAAGCTCCCCTAGTGGTGGCTGCAGGCAATCATATTTTATAATTATGCAGGGGATTAGAGCTCCTTATCAGAAAAACAGAGCTTCAATCGCTATAAAGATGTATTAAGAAATTAATCAGCACAGGATTTTGGATTTATGTAGATTATAAAGTGATGTTTAAAGGCTATGGAAACCTATGACATGAAAAACTATTTCTACATATGTTAGTGGTTACCTGGAGTTTAAGAAGTTGCACTAAGTTTCAGGCTGCTATATTAATTAATTCCCTCCGTCATTTTCAGACCCCCCTGATAAGCAGTTTGCAAGCTGCTGTAGTTTCAGACTACTAAAACGTGTCCTTCCCAGTAAAACATGATGGATCTGTGGTCTGTGACTCCAGGATACTGCTGTTTTCACAAGATCTCATGTATAAGTACAGCTTCATCCCTGTACTGCTTTCTCTCTACACTAATCTCTGTGATTCAACCTCTGCTCCCCTCCCTATCCACTCTTTCATACTGACAACCTGAGTGAAGACCCGGAAGCTTTCCCACCTCTCCACACTCTGATCTGCTGTGTACAACCTCCTCCATCTCCTTGCTGCTATCTCTAAGGGCTCGTCCACACGTTGCGGATTTTCAGCAATTTTTCTGTCCGGAACTGCGGATGGAAAATACGCAGCAGAATACAGTAGCAGCAAAGTGGATGAGATTTAACAAATCTCATCCACACGCTGTGAAAAAATTCTGACCAGAAATTGACCTGCGGTGCGTATTTTTGGGACCGCAGCATGTCAATTCCTACTGCGGAAAGTGGACTGAATTGCTGTGTTTTTCAGAGGAGATGTCACCACCTCCAGCACTGAAAAAAACACAGCAAAATACGTACCATTTTCTGCAGTGAAAACCGCAGGAAATGGTGCGTTTTTTCCGTAGCGGAAAGTCTGCTACTTTCAATGAATAGTATTTACTTGAATAGGAGAAGATCTGCAGTACTGCAGTTCGGCCGCTATTCCGTGACCAAAGCCATCTGCTTCCGGCATGTACACCCAGCGCTCTGAGGCAGCCGGAGCAGCTGATCGGTGCGGGGTGCAGGTGTCGGACCCCCACCGATCATATACTGATGAACTATCCTTTGGATAGGTCATCAGTTGTCTGTTCCTGGACAACCCCTTTTTAAGGTTAGTTTATTTCTTCTTTGGCAATGGTCCATGCTAGACATTTTTTGTACAGTCACATGTAGCTAGGGAGTGTTGTTGGGTTTGTAAAGGCTTAGTACAATAGTATGGTATTTGAATCAATATCTAATGTGCCCGTCTTCCGCCAAGATCAGCAGCAGGCACCTCAGCTGCCATAACGCTCTTATCTCCTCGTAGGACGTTGACACAGTCATTCTTTCTTAAATTGTTCAGCCGGGTAGCGAGATTCATTACTTCCTCTGACAAACGGTATATTCCCCAGTAATGTAATACTCTTTAAATGAGACTTGAAGCTTCAATTTAAACCAAACAAATTACATTTCAATAACTCCGGGACTTTTATCTGTGAGAGCGGAGTTATGGTTTATCAGGGAGCGGAGACTAATAATTAGAAAAACACGTTTCTCAGACCAGGGAGGATCCAGATAAGAAGGCGCTACTGATACTGTCACATTGGCCATTTTACATGATTTTTTTTCCCCGAAGTTTTTCTCATTGTTTCATAATGTAAGATATGTTATAGCTTTCCATAATTGTGCTCGAAGGCCTAACTAGGAACGGCACTTCACCAGATATCAGAGAATAAATAATGCAGACTGGGTTCTTTCCCCGACTCCTGTGGGGGCTCCTGTGTAATGAGTGAACAATGTACCGAAGATACTGACGTTATTATGATGTGGCTGCAGAATCAAATCAAGAGCGCCTTCAATAACCTAAAGATAATGCAACATGTATACATCTATAAAGACTGCGGAAAAGATTGGATGAAATGATAGGCGAAGGCCTCATGCACACGACCGTAGTTGTTACCCACAATTATGGATCCGTAATTGCTGATAAAATACTGACACATTAATTTCTATTGTCCGTAGATTTACGGGTGTGTGTGTCCGGGCCGTAGGAATACGCCGCAAAAAATAGGGCATGTCCTATTTTTCGCATTTACGAACCGTGCTCCTATACTTAATACTGTAAGAACGGTCCACAAATCCGGATGACACTCCGTGGCCCGTCCGTGCAGTATTTACTGACCGTAAATACTGTACGGTCGTGTGCATGAGGCCTTGAGAAAAGGGGAAGGGAGATTGAAGCCAAAAAAATATCTTTGAGGCAATGAGGATTATAGGGTTAGGGTAAGTAAAGGGGGTTTTACGCTGGTGTTTATCGAGCAGCACAGTGTTCATAGAAAGCTTGTTGCCGATAATTGTCCTCTGTAAACAGGGCAGCGATCAGCAGGTGAACGAGCAAACGCTCGATCATCTGCTGATCGCATCATTTAAAAAAAGTTAAATATTATCTTAGGGGCTTTTTGTTGTGGGGCTCACATGGCAACTGTAGGTTCAGGCTCTCACAACAGTCGCTTCCACTAGAGAGGGCTGGCTCTAGGGAAAAAGTCAAGAAAGTAAAAAAGGACAATGATTTCTGCTCTTGCTGAATGTAGCCGCCATCTGGAGTCTGGGTCCTCATTGGTAGGATGCCCATGAGTTGGGGGTGGTTCACTTAAATGGAGCTGTGTGTTAGCTGGCTTGGAGTGCCGCTGTACAGAAAAAAAAAACGAAGGGGCTTCTGGCCCTTCGTTCTCGGATCGGCAGGGGTCCCAGAGGTTGGACTTCCACCGATTTTAATCCTAGCGATATAGCATAACATTATGTCATATAAATACCCCTTTAAGGGAGGCTCAACAGGGCTGAATGGTGCGGCATACTTCTTTTTATATCGGCAAGTTGGATTTGTATGTACACCTGTCAACTATAAAACTTTTTAAAACCTATTCCCTATTTAATATGCCATAAATGTCTGATCGGTGGGGAGCCAAAGGTCCCGATCAGGGCAACATCTACAGTTTGCATGTTCTCCAAATGTTCGCATTATTATGTTATGGCTTCATATAGAGTTAGATTTGTATGTGCATGAAATAGAGAAATCAAATTTTTGGCCGCAAAGAGGTCAAGAACTGACACAATAAAAATGTTGAGAAAATAAAATGTACACAAAATAGTATTGATATCATGACTAAGACTAAGTATAACTGGGGGTGATATCATACTCCTGAAAAGCTGGAAAACCCTTCGCGTGTTGACCCTATGGAGCACGTAGACCACAACGGCGGCTGGACAAAGACTTGAACCATGCAACTTGAATGTTCTGATAGGAGTTACCTAGGCTGACGATTACACGTCCTATTTTCTACAATATCATTAGTATGCAATAAAATCGACGCCTTTTCCGCTATTATATCATATAAGCAAATGCATCATGTCCCAAACTTGATAAAATCACATTACGCTGCGTAGGATGCTGTAGTTACCCCATAGTAAAGCATGCATCTCACCGATCTCTACCGGTCTCTTTCTTGAAGACAGTGTCGCAGTAGCTCATGCGCATCTCTGTCGTTATGTAAACTTTAGCGTTACTGTAATTTTCTACTGTTCTGCGTAACATGTTATACACTATCCCCTTTCCGTCGTGTCGCATGTTCCTGAATGGCCCCCATATGACATAGACTGTATCGTTACTCTCCTTGAAGAAGTAGTCGGGGTCCCTGAGAAGCAGAGGTACACTTGTGTGGGACACCACCCGGATTGTTGTTCTTTTGCCCACGTCTTCAGTATAGCCCTTGGTTGGAGCATTGTTCATTCTCCATATGCAAGAAGACTGGTCGATCTCATGTCCTGCCTTCTGCCCCGACATCTGTCCAGAATTTGAGACAATTGCACAATGGTTGCAGTCAAGTTGGAGAGGCTGGAGAAGAAACCAAAAAGTTTCATCAGTTTATGGGATGTTCAGGACATGTGTGACACTGAAGAATTATGGTTACAAACTACTGTGAAAATCAAGGATTCAGGTAGGAGAAGGTGGTCGAGCTGTAGTTGTCTCTTAGGCAGGATTCACACGAGCATGTTACGTCCATAATGGACGGAACGTATTTCGGCCGCAAGTCCCGGACCGAACACACTGCAGGGAGCCGGGCTCCTAGCATCATACTTATGTACGACGCTAGGAGTCCCTGCCTCTCCGTGGAACTACTGTCCCGTACTGAAAACATGATTACAGTACGGGACAAGGGTAGCAGAAAGGTTGGGTCCAGCGCTGTGAATGGGTAAAATGGAAGCAATTTCCAAGTTTAATAGTCCTGGTTAAAAGGTCCAAATGTAAGGAGTCCTGGTGTGAAGAAAGTGGGGGAATGGTATCCTCAGAGCCCAGTACGGGATAGTTGTCCTGCAGCGAGGCAGGGACTCCTAGCGTCGTACATAACTATGATGCTAGGAGCCCGGCTCCCTGCAGTGTGTTCGGTCCGGGACCTGCGGCCGAAATACGTTCCGACAATTACGGACGTAACATGCTCGTGTGAACCCAGCCTTAGAATACAAATTGAATCCTTATTTTTATTATTACAATTGCTTGCAGGACAGGGGGAATTCTCCAGATGTCTATATCAGATTGTGATGGCTGGCATCCATTCAGCAGCATTTTCTACTCAGTGCTGCTTTATTTCCGATAGAAAGAGAAAGAGAGAGAGAGAAAGAGAGAGAGAAAGAGAGAGAGAGAAAGAGAGAAAGAGAGAGAGAGAGAGAAAGAGACAGATGAAATAGATAGATAGATAGATAGATAGATAGATAGATAGATAGATAGATAGATAGATAGATAGATGATAGATAGATAGATAGATAGATAGATAGATAGATAGATAGATAGATAGATAGATAGATAGATAGATAGATAGATATGAGATAGATAGATAGATAGATATGAGATAGATAGATAGATAGATAGATAGATAGATAGATAGATAGATAGATAGATAGATAGATAGATAGATAGATAGATAGATAGATATGAGATAGATAGATAGATAGATAGATAGATAGATAGATAGATAGATAGATAGATAGATAGATATGAGATAGATAGATAGATAGATAGATAGATAGATAGATAGATAGATAGATAGATAGATAGATAGATAGATAGATAGATAGATAGATAGATAGACAGACAGATGATTAATAAAAAATGATAGATGTTAGTTAGACAGACACAGACAGACCCATGGGTTAGGCTCCATTCACATCATGTTTTTTTGGACTATGTATGAAAGAAATGAAAGAACATTTTAGTGGTTCCTGACTTTTGAGTACGAGACAGATAGATGAAAGAAAGAAAGAAAGAAAGAAAAAGAAAGAGAGAGAAAATGAATGAATGAGAAAATGAATGAATGAATATTTTGGTGGTTCCTGACTTTTGACTCACGACAGAGACATATATAAGGATATGAGATTTGTAGCTATTAGATACTATAGACTTCCTGATTGCTGTCAGTGCAGCCCGGAACAATCTGAATAATAACGATATATTAGGGAATTACTGTTTATGCAATTCCCTTATATTTTACACATGAAGCCTCCAAACAGATGTTATATTTTGAGACAGTTTCCCTGTTTTGTTATACACCTTCCACCATCCCTCTGTTATCTCTCTATTCAGACGCCGGCCTTAAAAAAAAGACAGATGCGAAATAACGATTCGCTTCCTATGTTGGATATTTTCTTTTTCAATCAAAAAAGCCATAGATAGAAAACAAGAAAGTGAAAGCCATTAATATTGCTTCAATTTTATTGAATAGATTTATGGATAATCCGGGCATAAAACAGAAAAGCAATATAATAGCGAGCAGCATATTGCATATTTTATTTATACATATAAATTGCAGTCTGCTTTGCTGGGAATGATTACGGTTAGTTATATGAATTGTCTCCTAACAAAGCATGTCGGCTGTAATCTGCGCCGGTCCTCCAGAATCCGCGCCACGCCGCTCTTATCGCTCTTGGATTCCTGTAAAACACTTGGATTTTATACGGATAATAAATGTCATTGTGATTGTAAGAAATAAAAAAAATGCGTAATCCAATATTGCCTTAGCTATTGAGATGAGAATTTTTTTTTTTTAAAACCATAATGAGTAATATCATTAAATATGTAAAGAACATAGCAGAGACGTCGTGGTAATAAAGTCGTTATTGTTTTAATTGTATTTGGTTACCCACAGAATAGAAGTCGTTTCTAAAGACGCGAAAGACAGCGCCTTAAGAAAAGCATATGGATTCATGTGTAAAGAAAAGCGATTTCCAGATTCAGCTGTTTACTATACGCATGAGAAAACATCTGAATCTTGTACACATCTCCCAGTCGCTGAATGATAGTGAGACTGAAGCCTCATGCACACGACCGTACATTTGATGCGCAATTACGGATCCGTAATTGCGGATCAAAGTACAGATCCATTCATTTCTATTACCCACGGACTCCTTCCCGTATATTTATGGGAAGGTGTCCGGGCCGCAGAAAGGATCCGCAAAAATTTGGACTTGTCTTATTTTTTTATTTTACGGACCGCGTTCCTATACTTTAAAATGGGAGCACGGCCCGCAAATGTGGGTGACTATCCGCGGCCGTCCGAGCCCGTAATCACGGCCGTGTGCAGGGGGCCTTACTTGGGAAAAGAACAGAGGCGTGTCTTAAAGGGGTTGTCCATATTTAGGTGGAGCTTACTTTAGTTTGTAATGCCTTGGTGGGTATGTCCACAGTCACCCAAAGATGTACCGTCGAAAAGGCGAGGTGAGCACTTTGCCTTAGATGGTGACTTTCCTGCCCTGTTGGGAAACACTGTGGTAGACATAGCATTCCTCCCTACACTAAACTCTGATCAGTACCAGAACGATCTTGCTAGAAGAACATATATCTCCTATGCCAAATGGCACTATGGGGACCAAAACTCGTCTGACACTGTGGAGGCTACTATGAGAGTGGTACTATTAGGATTAAAATGAGTCTGGCACTGTGGGGGGCTACTATGAGAGTGGGTGGCACTATGGGAACTAAAATGAGTCTGGCACTGTGGGGGTCTACTATGAGAATGGGTGGCACTATGGGAACTAAAATTAGTCTGCCACTGTGGAGGCTACTATGAGAGTGGTACTATTAGGATTAAAATGAGTCTGGCACTGTGGGGGGCTACTATGAGAGTGGCGCTATGGTTACTAAAATGAGTCTGGCACTGTGGGGGCTACTATAAGAGTGGCACTTTGGAGACAAAAAAGAGTCTAACACTGTGGGGGCTACTATGAAAGTGGCGCTATGGGCACTAAAATTAGTCTGGCACTGTGACAGCTAAAATAGGAGTGGCACTATGGGGACTAAAATGAGTCAGACACTGTGGGGACTACTATGAGAGTGGCCAATGGCGGATCATCATTGGGTGTTTTGGGTGGCCGTCTGGGGCCCGAGACTCGCGGGTGCCCATGGCCGCCCCAAGTACAATGCGTTTTTGCCTCGAATCGTGGCAAAAATCGCGACAAAACGACATTGTGTATGTCCTGTAAAGGACCTGACATAAAGGTCACATGACTTTATGTCTGCAGTTCTTGTTACTGATTAGAGACCTGCCGGTCACATGACTGCAGGTCCTACAACAGAAGCAAGAGAGAAGACCACGAGGTGAGGTGAGGTGAGCTGCAAGTTAAGTATAAGGGGATCATGGATTTGTTTAAGGGGTCTGTATTTAGGGGGTCTGTATTTAGGTGGTCTGGGGTCTGTATTTAGGGGATCTGGTCTGGGGTCCGTATTAGTTTAAGGGGTCTGTATTTAGGAGGTCTGTATTAGTTTAATAGGGGGTCTGTATTTAGAGGGTCTGGTCTGGGGTCTGTATTTAAGGGGTCTGTATTTAGGGGGTCTGTATTTGTTTAGTGGGTCTGGTCTGAGGTCTGTATTCAAAGGGTCTGAACTGCGGTCTGTATTCAGGAGGTCTGGGGTCTGTATTAGTTTAAGGGGGTCTGTATTAATTTAAGGGCTCTGTATTTAGGGGGCCTGGTCTGGGGGTCTGTTAGTTTAAGGGGTCTGTATTTAGGGGCTCTGGGGCTCTGTATTAGTTTAAGGGGTCTGGAGTCTGTATTTAGGGGGTCTGGTCTGGGGTCTGTATTTAGGGGTCTGGTCTGGGGTCTGTATTTAGGAGTTCTGGGCTCTGTATATTTAGGGGGTCTGGTCTGGGGGTCTGTATTTAGGGGTCTGATATGGGGACTGTATATTTAGAGGGTCTCGTCTGGGGTCTGTATTTAGGGGTCTGGTCTGGGGTCTGTATTTAGGAGGTCTGGGGTCTGTATATTTAGGGGATCTGGTCTCTGTATTAGTTTATGGGGGTCTGTACTTAGAGGGTCTGGTCTGGATTCTGTATTAGTTTAGAGAGTCAGGTATGGGGTCTGTGTTAGTTTATAGAGTGTGTATTTAGGTGGCCTGGTCTGGGGTCTGTATTAATTTAGGGGGTCTGGTCTGGGGTATGTATTAGTTTAGGGAGTCAGGTCTGGTGTCTGTATTTAGGGGTCTGGTCTGGGGTCTGTATTAGTTTATTGGGTCTGTATTTAGGGGGCCTGGTCTGGGGTCTGTATTAGTTTAGGGGGTCAGGTCTGGGGTCTGTATTTAGGAGTCGAGTCCGAGGTCTGCCTTTAGGGTGCTTGTTCTGGGGTCTGTATTACATTAGGGTGCTTGTTCTGGGGTCTGTATTTGCTTAGAGGGGTCTGGTCTGGGGACGGCAATAGTTTAGAAGGTCTGGGGTCTGTATGCATTCTAATTTATGAGTCTGAGTAAAAGGGTTGTCTGGGCACATCGATAGGTCATCTGTATGAAAAACCGGTCCGTGCCCAGACAGCCCCTCCAATGTATGGCCCTGGGCCTTGGTGTCTAAATTTTTGTGTTTCTATAGAGGCTGGAAATGGCTGAAGAAGCGAGGAGCAAAGATGTCTCATCAGGAGAAGTCGCCATACTAGTCTGTGTCAGATGGAGAATAAAAGAGAACGACTCCCATCAGAGAAGACGTCACTTGTGAGTCACTGGATCTATAGAGGATCTGTCCCCTCTCCTGACATGTCTGTTGTAGGAAATCCTTGAATTCCACATAAAGTCTTTGTGTACCCAGGACTAATAGACAAATGTGTGTTACGATTCCCATTGTCAGGAGGGTGTGTCCCTACACAGTGTGATACAGTCAGCGATGGTTGGAGACTGTCAGTATGTAGGGACAAGGAATCGTAACACCCATTTGTCAATGCTCGCACAAAAAAGTTAGTGTTCACTATAGACACGGCGGTGGGGAAGGGGGGCCCAAGTTTGTGGAACAGCCCAGGGCCTATGGTCTACTTAATCCAACACTCAGAGTGGGACTATGGTGACTACTTTGAGTAGTGGCAGGCTCTATAGGCACTGCAATATGGTTTGTTTCGTATTGGTGACCAGAAGAGACTACATGCATCCGTTCCTTTACTCTGTTCCTAATTCGTGAAGGGGTGCTATTTTACCATCAACAGTAGATAGGTTAGAACTAACCCTCATAATCATTAATAACTCAATGGGCCTGATATGGTAAATACCAGCTCTTCAGCTGCCACCTGTGCTGGCAATGTGACAACATATGGTGCACAAGTCAGATTTCTGTATATAGTGATGTACACTGTAGTCATAAAACTGAGACCCCCTAAGCGTGACTATACCGCAGTGTCGAGGAGCCCAGGTAGGCCAGGAATAGCCGGCACTCTCTTTTCCCTCGTCGCGGGGGTGGAAGGGCCGGCACGTAGAGCCGCACGTCTCGGGACCGGAGTGCGGTCGGAAGCACGCCGCTTCTTTCCCAGAGCGCAATCGCATGTTCGTTGGGAACCCGGTACTAAATCATTCGTAGACGACCTGATTCTGGGTCAGTGTTTCGTGCGAAGCAGAGCAGCTACCTCGCTGCAATATATTGAAAGTCATCCCTCGAGCCAAGCTTTTATAAAAAAAAAACAACCAAAAAAAATTAAATAAAACTGAGATTTTTCCCAAAATGACCGCATGTATGTAGAGCGGACCAGAAAGATGCCTGTACGGGGCGTAGCTATAGGGGATGCAGAGGTAGCAATTGTACTCAGGCCCTAGTACCTGAGGGAGCACAAAGTCTCCACAGCCACATAAAAAGACACCAGCATAAATGGCACATGGTAGGTGGGGGGCCCTTATATAGCTCTTGCACTGGGGGCCCCCAGGCCACTGTGCCTGTACAACATATGTAACCTGTAGTCATTTTTTGGGTAAAAATACCTGGACATCTTTTCAACTGTTTCTTAGTTTTTGGGAAAGCTGGGTATCAGACAATATTTCTAGCCCAGATTCTCTACAGTCCTGAAATGTGGTTTATCATAAATCTCCTGCTTCCATGTAGCTGCACAACTCAGCACATCTGCCATTGAGGAGTGTAGTAAAACTGGGTGGCAAGCCCTTATGGGATATGTAATGCTGGTCACATTGGTAAACCCACAACTTTCCCAGGAACAGATATTTCAATAAAAGATTGTATGGTAATTTCAGTATCGGATATGTCTATAGTTAATTATCGTTATAACATTTACTGAACTAACGAAGCCATGAATTGTGTTCTGAAGAAAACAGGGACAAAGAGTCACTTCTGAAATGTGATGTTTTTGTTCGAGAAACTATTTTCTCCTCCCACCAGCAATAAAAGCCCACGCTAATGTCTTCATTCGAGAATTTGGGCTTTCAAACCACAGAGATCAAGACCATTATCCGTAGGCTAAATAGGCACTTATTTAACTTGATTTGGAACAAAACCGCGTCTCAATTTATTCAAATTATTAGTGTAAACAGAAGTGTTTACAGAAAATATTCCCTTTTTATACTGGCTGCTCAGTTTCTGGAATACGTCTCGTCAGTGCCAGAAATGGCTGCGTCTCAAAGATTTATCTCAATAATGCTTCAAACGAAAAAAGCATTTAAAAAGGACCTGTCAGCTCTCCTGTGTGGTGTAGTATAGAGAATGTGTCAGCTCTCCTGTGTGGTGTAGTATAGAGGATCTATCAGCTCTCCTGTGTGGTGTAGTATACAGGATCTGTCAGTTCTCCTTTGTTGTGTAGTATAGAGGATCTGTCAGCTCTCCTGTGTGGTGTAGTATAGAGGATCTGTCAGTTCTCCTGTGTGGTGTAGTATAGAGGATCTGTCAGTTCTCCTGCGTGGTGTAGTATAGAGGAGCTGTCAGTTCTCCTGTGTGGTGTAGTATAGAGGATCTGTCAGCTCTCCTGTGTGGTGTAGTATAGAGGAGCTGTCAGTTCCCCTGTGTGGTGTAGTATAGAGGATCTGTCAGTTCTTCTGTGTGGTGTAGTATAGAGGAGCTGTCAGTTCTCCTGTGTGGTGTAGTATAGAGGAGCTATCAGCTCTCCTGTGTGGTGTAGTATAGAGGATCTGTCAGCTCTCCTGCGTGGTGTAGTATAGAGGATCTGTCAGCTCTCCTGTGTGGTGTAGTATACAGGATCTGTCAGTTCTCCTGTGTTGTGTAGTATAGAGGAGCTGTCAGTTCCCCTGTGTGGTGTAGTATAGAGGATCTGTCAGTTCTCCTGTGTGGTGTAGTATAGAGGAGCTGTCAGTTCTCCTGTGTGGTGTAGTATAGAGGAGCTGTCAGCTCTCCTGTGTGGTGTAGTATAGAGGAGCTGTCAGTTGTCTTGTGTGGAGTAGTATAGAGGAGCTGACAGCTCTCCTGTGTGGTGTAGTATAGAGGATCTGTCAGTTGTCTTGTGTGGAGTAGTATAGAGGAGCTGACAGCTCTCCTGTGTGGTGTAGTATAGAGGATCTGTCAGTTCCTCTGTGTGGTGTAGTATAGAGGATCTGTCAGTTCTCCTGCGTGGTGTAGTATAGAGGAGCTGTCAGTTCTCCTGTGTGGTGTAGTATAGAGGATCTGTCAGCTCTCCTGTGTGGTGTAGTATAGAGGAGCTGTCAGTTCCCCTGTGTGGTGTAGTATAGAGGATCTGTCAGTTCTTCTGTGTGGTGTAGTATAGAGGAGCTGTCAGTTCTCCTGTGTGGTGTAGTATAGAGGAGCTATCAGCTCTCCTGTGTGGTGTAGTATAGAGGATCTGTCAGCTCTCCTGCGTGGTGTAGTATAGAGGATCTGTCAGCTCTCCTGTGTGGTGTAGTATACAGGATCTGTCAGTTCTCCTGTGTTGTGTAGTATAGAGGAGCTGTCAGTTCCCCTGTGTGGTGTAGTATAGAGGATCTGTCAGTTCTCCTGTGTGGTGTAGTATAGAGGAGCTGTCAGTTCTCCTGTGTGGTGTAGTATAGAGGAGCTGTCAGCTCTCCTGTGTGGTGTAGTATAGAGGAGCTGTCAGTTGTCTTGTGTGGAGTAGTATAGAGGAGCTGACAGCTCTCCTGTGTGGTGTAGTATAGAGGATCTGTCAGTTGTCTTGTGTGGAGTAGTATAGAGGAGCTGACAGCTCTCCTGTGTGGTGTAGTATAGAGGATCTGTCAGTTCCTCTGTGTGGTGTAGTATAGAGGAGCTGTCAGCTCTCCTGTGTGGTGTAGTATAGAGGAGCTGTCAGTTCTCCTGTGTGGTGTAGTATAGAGGAGCTGACAGCTCTCCTGTGTGGTGTAGTATAGAGGATCTGTCAGTTCCTCTGTGTGGTGTAGTATAGAGGAGCTGTCAGCTCTCCTGTGTGGTGTAGTATAGAGGAGCTGTCAGTTCTCCTGTGTGGTGTAGTATAGAGGAGCTGTCAGTTGTCTTGTGTGGAGTAGTATAGAGGAGCTGACAGCTCTCCTGTGTGGTGTAGTATAGAGGATCTGTCAGTTCCTCTGTGTGGTGTAGTATAGAGAAGCTGTCAGCTCTCCTGTGTGGTGTAGTATAGAGGAGCTGTCAGTTCTCCTGTGTGGTGTAGTATAGAGGATCTGTCAGCTCTCCTGTGTGGTGCAGTATAGAGGATCTGTCAGCTCTCCTGTGTGGTGTAGTATAGAGGATCTGTCAGCTCTCCTGTGTGGTGTAGTATAGAGGATGTCAGCTCTCCTGTGTGGTGTAGTATAGAGGATCTGTCAGTTATCCTGTGTGGTGTGGTATAGAGGATGTGTCAGTTCTACTGTGTGGTGCAGTATAGAGGAGCTGTCAGTTCTCCTGTGTGGTGTAGTATAGAGTATCTGTCAGTTCTCCTGTGTGGTGTGGTATAGAGGATCTGTCAGTTATCATGTGTGGTGTAGTATAGAGGATCTGTCAGCTCTCCTCTGTGGTGTAGTATCGAGGAGCTGTCAGTTGTCTTGTGTGGAGTAGTATAGAGGAGCTGACAGCTCTCCTGTGTGGTGTAGTATAGAGGATCTGTCAGTTCCTCTGTATGGTCTAGTATAGAGGAGCTGTCAGCTCTCCTGTGTGGTGTAGTATAGAGGAGCTGTCAGTTCTCCTGTGTGGTGTAGTATAGAGGAGCTGACAGCTCTCCTGTGTGGTGTAGTATAGAGGATCTGTCAGTTCCTCTGTGTGGTGTAGTATAGAGGAGCTGTCAGCTCTCCTGTGTGGTGTAGTATAGAGGAGCTGTCAGTTCTCCTGTGTGGTGTAGTATAGAGGATCTGACAGCTCTCCTGTGTGGTGCAGTATAGAGGATCTGTCAGCTCTCCTGTGTGGTGCAGTATAGAGGATCTGTCAGCTCTCCTGTGTGGTGTAGTATAGAGGATGTCCGCTCTCCTGTGTGGTGTAGTATAGATGAGTTGTCGGTTCTCCTGTGTGGTGTAGTATAGAGGATCTGTCAGTTCTCCTGTGTGGTGTAGTATAGAGGATCTGTCAGCTCTCCTATGTGGTGTAGTATAGAGGATGTCAGCTCTCCTGTGTGGTGTATTATAGATGATCTGTCAGTTCTCCTGTGTGGTGTAGTATAGAGGATCTGTCAGCTCTCCTGTGTGGTGTAGTATAGAGCATCGGTCAGCTCTCCTGTGTGGTGTAGTATAGAGGAGCTATCAGCTCTCCTGTATGGTGTAGCATAGAGGATCTGTCAGCTCTCCTGTGTGGTGTAGTATTGAGGATCTGTCAGCTGTCCTGTGTGATGTAGTATAGAGGAGCTGTCAGTTCTCCTGTGTGGTGTAGTATAGAGGATCTGTCAGGTCTCCTGTGTGGTGTAGTATAGAGGATCTGTCAGCTGTCCTGTGTGGTGTAGTATAGAGGAGCTCTCAGCTCTCCTGTGTGGTGTAGGATAGAAGAGCTGTCAGCTCTCCTGTACAGTGTAGTATAGCGGATCTGTCAGTTCTCCTGTGTGGTGTAGTATAGAGGAGCTGTCAGTTCTCCTGTGTGGTGTAGTTTAGAGGATCTGTCAGGTCTCCTGTGTGGTGTAGTATAGAGGATCTGTCAGCTGTCCTGTGTGGTGTAGTATAGAGGAGCTGTCAGCTCTCCTGTGTGGTGTAGGATAGAAGAGCTGTCAGCTCTCCTGTACAGTGTAGTATAGCGGATCTGTCAGTTCTCCTGTGTGGTGTAGTATAGAGGATCTATCAGCTCTCCTGTGTGGTGAAGTATAGAGGATCTGTCAGTTCTCCGGTGTGTTGTAGTATAGAGGAGCTGTCAGGTCTCCCGTGTGGTGTAGTATAGAGGATCTTTCATCTCTCCTGTGTGGTGTAGTATAGAGGATCAGTCAGCTCTCCTGTGTGGTGTAGTATAGAGGATCAGTCAGCTCTCCTGTGTGGTGTAGTATAGAGGATCTGTCAGCTCTCCTGTGTGGTGTAGTATAGAGGATCTATTAGCTCTCCTGTGTGGTGTAGTATAGAGGATCTGTCAGCTCTCCTGTGTGGTGTAGTTTAGAGGATCTGTCAGCTCTCCTGTGTGGTGTAGTATAGAGGATCTGTCTGTTCTCCTGTGTGGTGTAGTATAGAGGAGCTGTCAGCTCTCCATTTGTGGTGTAGTATAAAGGATCTGTGAGCTCTCCTGTGTGGTGTAGTATAGAGGATGTCAGGTGTCCTGTGTGGTGTAGTATAGAGGATCTGTCAGTTCTCCTGTGTGGTGTAGTATAGAGGATCTGTCAGCTCTCCTGTGTGGTGTAGAATAGAGGATATGTCAGCTCTCCTGTGTGGTGTAGTATAGAAGATCTGTCAGCTCTCCTGTGTGGTGTAGTATAGTTGATCTGTCAGCTCTCCTGTGTGGTGTAGTATAGAGGATCTGTCAGCTCTCCTGTGTGGTGTAGTATAGAGGATCTGTCAGTTCTCCTGGGTGGTGTGGTATAGAGGATCTGTCAGTTATCCTGTGTGGTGTGGTATAGAGGATCTGTCAGTTATCATGTGTGGTGTAGTATAGAGGATCTGTCAGCTCTCCTCTGTGGTGTAGTATAGAGGATCTGTCAGTTCTCCTGTGTGGTGTAGTATAGAGGAGCTGTCAGCTCTACCATTTGTGGTGTAGTATAGAGGATCTGTCAGCTCTCCTGTGTGGTGTAGTATAGGGGATGTCAGGTCTCCTGTGTGGTGTAGTATAGAGGATCTGTCAGCTCTCCTGTGTGGTGCAGAATAGAGGATATGTCAGCTCTCCTGTGTGGTGTAGTATAGAAGATCTGTCAGCTCTCCTGTGTGGTGTAGTATAGAGGATCTGTCAGCTCTGCTCACATGTTGGTTTAAGAAAATACTGCGTTCCCCATTAAATGAAAATCAGTTTTGACTGTATCAATACCTTAGTCGCCAGCGCTATTCATTCTGTCAAAATGACGGAACCCTTACAGAACGGTGACAAACAGAAACCATTCGCACCGGATACGCCACCATTGAAATCAATGGTGATGCAAATGGAAACCTTTGGTAAGGTCCGACGGAACCCATGAACAGAGCCCTGACACTGATGTGAACGAAGCCTAACCTGAGGAAATTTCCTCACTGCCATACACTACGGGTATGTTCACACATGGTGGATACGCTGCGTACTCGTACACAGCGTATCCACCCTGGACCCTAAAGGGAATTCCGGTTGAAAAACCGCACCAAATTGAAAAACAGCAGGTTAAAAAAAAAAAGCTTATACTCACCCGTAGTCATGGCGACGCGTCCCTCCGCAAAAATCACAACATCTGCTATTTGTTGCAGGTTTTACGTTCCCATTGAACTCAATGGGGAAAACCCCGAACAAAAAAGCAGCGATTCCGAAGCATAAATTGACATGCCGCGGATTAAAAAAACGCACAGCAGGTCAACTTATGAACGGTTTTTCTGCATATTTTTTACGCAGCGTGTGGATGAGATTTGTTCAAATCTCATCCACTCTGCTGCTACTGTATTATGCTGCAGATTTTCCACAATGAAATACGGTGCTGAAAATCCGCAGTATTTACGCCTAGTGTGAACATACCCATAGAGTGTCATGAATTTGTTCCATCATGCAGACGGGGTGTATTTAAATTGTTGATTGGTGCTTAAAGGACTTGTCCCACGATTAAATATTACATTTCTCTTAGATCTCTCAAAAGGTAACAATTTCTCAATTGGAATTATTATTATTCTTTTTTTTTAAATGCTCCTGTGTCTAGATATTGCCGTTATATACTTGTAATAATACCCCCTGGTGTGCTTTTAATTTCCGCTCAGAATGCCCACCTAATGTGTCCAGTGTGGTGAGAAGAAGGCACTTCTCATGTGCCAATTCTTAGGGTAAGGCCACATGGAGCGGCCCTGACACGGTCGCAACATGGCCAACAACCGCGCCGGCACCATGTTCGGTGCGGCTGTCAAATATCCTGTTAGTGGCCACACGTTAATGCGGGTAAGCTGTCGCTTTATCTGCAAAATCGTGCGGCCATGAATTAATACACTCTTTATGGCCGCATGAATTTGCAAATTTACAACAAGTTATTCATTCCCCTATTCATTCTCTATGGCAGCGCCGGAAAAAGTCGAACACTGCACTCGGCTATCTCCGGCGCTCCCATAGAGAATGAATGGAGCAGTAGTGCGCATGAGCGACCTGCCGCTCGGTTCAAACTTGGGGTTCGGGCAACTTTGGGCTCCCCGTTCTTGTAGATGCTGTCGGATATGCACTGATCAGCAAATTACCCCTTACCCTATGGATAGGGGTAACTTGTTGTAACCGGAATACCCCTTAACAAAGTATTTGACAGCCGCGCCTAACACAGTGCCAGTGCAGTTGTTGGCCGCGTCGCAACTGTGTCAGGGCCGCTCCGTGTGGCCTTACCCTTATTGGTTGGCCTGTACAATAGCAGGAATCACTCGCGTACAAGAGGATCAAAGTGGTGGTAATGATCTACTGGGAATGTGTGAACACCGGCACTGGACAGATATAGACGTTCTGAGATGGAATCAAAGAAACACCAGGGGGCGCCATAACAAGCATGTAACAGTAATATATAGACACAGGAGATTTGTTTTTTTGTGTTGATTCCAAATTAAAAATTGTTATGTTTTGTATGATCTAACAGAGAAATATAATATTGTGTCGTAAGAAAGCCCCTTTAACATCATGCTGGGACTTTGTGCTGGGAGAGGCGGAGAGAGAGCTGCTTCATGTACAGTCTGGACACAGAGCGTTTAACGCAAAGTTCTTACATAGTGAAAAAGTGGTAAAATAGTAACAAAAATCTACCAGTTTTGACTGGGACTGAAATTAGCTCCTATGAACAATATATTTTGTGTTTATCTCCCTTTTAGGCTTTTCGTTCCTCATTTGTTCTGTTTGCAAATAGCGTTGGTGTCTTATAAACCAACGATGCAGACAAGTGATACAGAAATATCATGGAAGATGACATATACCAGTCTTAGGTGGTAAACAGGTGCAGTATTTCTCATGTAGATCACATTTTCATTTTTGAGGATTTCAGCTCCGGGAAGCTGCGTGTTCTCTACCTTATAATAGAGTTTTGCATTTTTAGCTGCTATTGTTGACAAATATTCACCAAGACAGGAAGCGAAACAAACACCTAAGCCCCATCTGCAGATGCTACGAGGTCATTTTATTGCTGGATGCAAAATGAAATGAAATAAATTAAGTGTAATCCTCTTAAAGTATCCTGTGCACTGAGAAGAGAATCTTTGCCTGGATTGTTTCCGCTGTAATGATTTGTGTGCGGGGTTTGTGTGTAGGGTGTTTGTTATTCTGTATGTGAGGTCATTTAGGATATAACATTAGTCATCACACTGTGGACATCTGATGCAAAGTTACTAATAGCAGAAAACTATATGAGAACGCTTTACATTTCAAGGTGTATTTTCCACGAGAACAAAAATAAAAACCTGTTTTGCCTGTGCAAGTATCTTCATTGTACTTGTGACATTCTATTCATGAACCAGGAAGTTCAGGATGAACAATGTTAAAGGTACCACCCATATAGTGTGAAATTGTGTCATAGTTGATGAAATTGTGACAGGTAAATAGATAACTGCCCTTCTATCGCTCCCTAAAAATAATGTAGATAAAGAGTAGTGACTTCCTATCTGTCCCTGTAAATGGTGGAGGTACAGATAGTACTGCCTCCCTGTCTCTCCCTATAAATGGTAAAGATTCAGATAGCGCTGCCTCCCTATCTTTCCATTTAAATGATGACACAGATAGTACTGCCTACCTGTCTCTCCTTGTAAATGATATAGGTACAGATAGTACTGCCCCCTATCTTGTCTTGTAAATAATGTAGGTACAGATAGTACTGCCTCTCTGTTTCTCCCTCTAAATAGTGGAGATAAAGAAAGTACTGTCTTCATATCTTTCCATTTAGATGATGTAGACACATATATGTAGTACTGCCTTCCTGTCTCTCCCTGTAAATAATGTAGGTACAGATAGTACTGTCTCCCTCTGTAAATGATGTCAGCACAGACAGTACTACCTCCCCTACTCTCCTTGTAAATGACAAGGCACAGATATTGTTGTATTTCTGCTGCATGTCCATATACAGGTAGTACTGCCACCTTGTCTCTTCACATATAAGATGCAGGGATAGATAGTAATTCCTCCCCCTCTCTCCCTGTGTGGAAGCTCATACTGCATTCTCTTTCATTCATTCATTCACATACCACTAAGCAATGAAATAAGTAACACAGGTGCACGGCTTGTTACAGTTACAGAACAGTTATCAGAGCTGCCTTGTGATGAGCCAATCACATATGTGTCCATCACATGACCTGGACAGATTTTTATCCCCTAGAAGTAAACAATGAAGATTCCTTTTGAACAACAGCAAGCAGAGGTCTTGAAAACCATGAAAAATTGATACAGTATATTGGAAAATTGAATAACATTTATTTGCGTACACTGGAATACCCCGTTAATGGTTGTAACAAGGGCATACATATTATAGAAACATGTGGCTGCTATGGGGCCCTTCGTATGAGGGGTGCCCCTCTTTGCTACTAGGTAGTGAGAACCTGTGCAGAATTCCCCATTTCACAGACACTGCATTGTTAGCAAACAAGGGAGTAGAGAACCAGTCCAAGGGTCATAAAAAGGGGGTGAATTGGGAAACAAACATCAGGCCCTTCTGTCTTGGGGGGCCCAGCACCATAATGATCTTTGCCATGGAACCCCTTCTCTTTTATGTACGCCACCAGGTTGTAAAACCCCTGTAAGCTGCTATTTGCAAGAAATTACCCCAAATCCTTTTCCGTGTCATCATTCATCTGATCTGGCTTTGAGATCTTCACACATTTTCTGACTTTAAGTCCCTGTTTACACAGTTTTTTGCAGGCAGAAAAAAATCTGCCTTATGAATTCCTACGGGAAGTTTGACACAGATTTTGACCTGCCTGTGCTTTTTTGCCGCGTTTTTGTGGTGTTTTTTGCCTGCAGCCATTGAAGGTAGTGCCCGGAAAAAAAAGTAATGCCCGCAGGCAAAAAACACAGCGAAAAACACTCGGAAACAAGCGCCGCAGGTTTTTTCTGCCTCCCATTGATTCAATGGAAAATCAGAGGCGGAAACCAAAGCAAGAAAGGACATGCCGTCTTTTTGTCTTGTGAGCAGCTAAAAGCCGTCCGAGATTAAAAAAAAACGCCGCTGCCTTCCATTGAAATCAAGAGGGGGTGATTTCAGCCGTTTTTTTGGTGATGATTCCGACAAGGTTTTGTGTCAAAATCAGCGCCAAAAAAACTGTGTGAACAGGGGCTAAGCCTCTCAGTAACTTTTCTTTTTTTTTTACTTATTGTGTTGGAAGTGTTTAACGTCCTTTGCTGAACCTCTGCTGTTGCTTGGCAACCACCGAGACGAGGTGTATGCCGGAAATGATTTACTGATTAAAAGTGAATCTGTATTTCTTAGACAAATGCAGAGAATAACATAATAAGGCACCATTACTGTATACAGCTTAACTAAGTTTATACTATTTACGTCTACAAATATGAAGCGCGTCTACAAATATGAAGCGCGTCTACAAATATGAAGCGCGGGACCTCTTCTACCTGCGATGGCTTCCAGCTCTAGTAATTGAAAGCTTTCTGTATTTCTTTTATCGATCACTTCTTACTAACAGCTTTCACACCATCTGCACAGCCCAATAACAGTGCAGGATGTTGGTTGTCCTTCAAGGCCCTTTCAAAGAAGCCGAGCTTGATACATAAGGTTGACAGCTGTCAGAATATTCCTTTACCCAAAAGTATTCATTATAGCCATAGGAGGTGAACAAGTAGGGGGTGCAGTAAACTAAATGGAGGTCCTTTGTGTTTTTATGTAATGTCATTTATAAACACTGGGAATCTAGTGTTGCGAGGCAAATTCAATTTCTGAGCAATCAAATACAACACTGCTCTTAGCTTTATAGCAAAATGTATGAATTTGCAGTACCAAGCAATATCTATAGGGGGCATCATGCAATGGCAACTAATTGCACATCCATGACACAGCAGCAGCACTGCCCTACGCACTCAAGAAGCCCCAGAAATATTATCTCTGACATGAAGGGTTATGTCCATCATATAAAGTGTTGGCATGCCGCTAGGATAGGATATGCCATCACTTTCTGATCGTGAGAGTCCAACTGTCAGTACATAAGTCATGCTGTTTAAAGAGTCTCTGTCACCACATTATAAGTGCCCTATCTCATAGATAAGGAGATCGGCGCTGTAATGTAGGTGACAGTAATGCTTTTTATTTAAAAAAACGATCTATTTTTACCACTTTATTAGCGTTTTTAGATTTATGCTAATGAGTTTCTTAATGCCCAAGTGGGCGTATTTTCACTTTAGACCAAGTGGGCGTTGTACAGGGGAGTGTATGACGCTGACCAATCAGCGTCATGCACTCCTCTCCATTCATTTACACAGCGCATAGGGATCCTGCTGGATCCTTATGTGCTGTCTTATACTAACACATTAACAATACTGAAGTGTTTAGACAGTGAATAGACATTCCACGGGATGTCTATTCACAATCTCTGCACTTTGTTGCTCTGTCTGTGGTAGCTACAGCAGAGGACGCGTAATCTCGCGTGATTACGCGGTAAATGACAGGTTACAACGAGATCACGCTTCCTCTGCTGTAACTACCATAGAAACAATCAATATATGCACTCCAAAACGCATTGGTACTGTGGGCTAGGTCCAAGTCAAAGACCGACCTCCCATATATAAACAAGATAGGCAACTCTATTGGGTATATCGAAAACACAAAAGAAAGAGAGTTTGTAGCCAGGGGGGTATATTAAACATACAAAGTTTATTATTGACATATACAAAAAAGACAATTATATAAAAATATATGTATATGATACAATATATTAAAAGGACGAGACTCTAGGAGAAAGTTTCAAGGAACAAGTATCGGCAATATAATTATGCAAATTGGGCAAGCTATATTGTCAAGTGGACACAATCTCTCAAATATATCTGGATATATCACTTTTCTAAGACATGGTCAGACTCTCAGTACAAAGAGACATGGTTTGTATGTATCTAGATATTAGGTGCAACATCCAAGTTACAAATGTCTAACAAAAAATGGGGGGATGAGGAAGCAATACTACAGCGAAACGCGCGTTGGGGCTTCTGTGCTGGAGCACCTATCGGACTCTTTACTGCAATTTTACATGGGTAAGCCTTGTCCAATACATTCTCTCTCTCAGTCACCCACTTTGTCTAAAGTGAAAATACGCCCACTTGGGCATTAAGCAATTCATTAGCATAAATCTAAAAACGCATGTAGGAGATAGGGCACTTATAATGTGGTGACAGAGCCTCTTTAAAGGGGTTGTCCCAAAATTAAATGTTATTCCCTAACCATAGGATAGGTGATAACATGCTGATCTGTGGGGGCCGACCACTGGTACACCCACCGGTCACGAGAATAGGGGCCCCGTTCCTCCGATTGAATGGAGAAGCAGTTTGTGCATGCTCCCTGCTGCACCATTCACTCTCTATGGCATTGTGGGAGATAGCCGAGCGCTGTACTTGGCTATCCCCGGCAGTTCCATAGACAGTGAATGGAGCGGCAGTGCGCATGCTCGACCTGCCTTTCCAATTATTTGGAGGAACGGGACCCCTGTTCTCGTGCTCGGTGGGGGTCAGAGCGGTCTGTCCCTGAGGACATACAATTGTTGTCCTTTATCAAACCCTATTGAGCCACAAACATAGCATAAAAAGTTGAATATCTCTAATCTACCACCATAAACTCCTATAATACTGTACCTTACAAATAATAATGTATAATAATACTGATAATATAGAACCAACAATTGTAGACAATTTTATAAAGGAATGGAGCTGCCCTTTAAGATTGTTCAAAATGCAACAAATCAGTAATGAGACGATTTGTTAGCAAGATCATTTTTATTTTATTTTTTTTAACAGTTCTTATGACAAGGACTATTTCTTTCTAGATCATTGTATTCTGCAGCTGAGTATCTTGGCACTTTCCGAGTAGAGGGCAGCAATGACTGCAATATTTGATGATGTGTCCATTAATGAGCACTCAGGAAGAATGGCAGGATTACAAATGCGACCTGCCACACACAGCTGCTTGGCGTTCAGTAATGAAGAGGATCCTGGGAAATACTGCAAAACCGAGCAACTTCTCCATCATCAGACAATTTGCTATAGAACCCGCACAGCTGATAAATGGATGGGCCAAGAAAATCTATAAGCATAACAGAACGCTATCAGAAGACGAGTCCCAGAGTCTCGTAAGATCCATTCATATCCTCTCCAATGAACCTCTCGAAACACAACTAACAAATTCCTCCACTGCTTGTCTACAATTTAATTTAGATACAAGTCTCTTGACTGGAGATAGGAACATTGGGTTCAATACAAAAAATGGAGAGTCCACTATTTTCTATGAATTCTTCTCCAGCATATGCGATACATGAAACAATCTGTTTTTCAAAGATGCATTTGGGGTAAAGGAGATTGGGTTTAATCAGCCGAAACAATGAAGTTCTTGACCTTTGCATTTCTTAAGAACAGAAGATAGAAATTATAATTAAAATTTGTAAATTAAAACATGAAAAAAAAAGTTTCTTGCTTCCATGCCAAAAATAGAAGAGATTCCTGAATAAAGGTCGCTTGTCAGGGAGTTCCAGTTATTAAATCTGAACATTTATCACAAAAGTGTTTCCACCAAACTCAAAGGTCAAGCCATTAGAAAATGTAATGATCAGGGATGGAAAAGGTCATGAAAAAACTCCAGTTAAGGTATTTCACCGATGCATAATTTTCGAGATTATGTGGCGCCCCATTTCTGTAGGCCGCCTTGGTAACAAGATGAATTTTCTCCACTGTCCCACGTTACCTCCAGGTCATACTGATTTCTGCTCTCTGTTTATTCTAAAGCAGAAACTGAAATCTTAAAAAAAGAAATATTTATACATTTCAAAAATTAGATTTACTAAGTACCGTAATAAAAAATGTAAAGTAAAATAAAGAAATTGTAAATGTGAAGCAATTTTTTTCTCTCTCTCTCCTCATGCTTTTTATGAACAGCGTATTGTTTTATGAGGCAGCATGTAATGCTTAATTTCTCCTGTAATGGCACTGCAGGGAAATTGTCCAACACTTGTTGGACAGATTACAGTTGATGATCTGCTTGATCAATCTTACTTTAGGGGACCCATCCAACAATAAGGAGTTGTCCATAGCAAACAACTTCTTTAAAGGGCTTTCCCACCTTCTGAAAACTGATGACCTATCCACCGGATAGTTCATCAGTACATGATCTGTGGGGGACCGACACCCGGACCCCGCACAGATCAGTTGGTCCGTTGCCTCTGTGGACTGGACGTACATGCCGGAAGCAGTTGGCTCCGGCCACGGAATAGCGGTCGAGCTGCAGTACTGCAGCTCTGCTCCTATTTAAGTGAATAGGAGCAGACAGGAAGGACGACCGCTATGCTATGTATGGAGCAAACTGCAATAACATCCGGTGACTGCAGGCCACCAGAGCGGCTTAACGGTGTGGGGTTCGGGTGTCGGACCCACACTGATGATATACTGATGACCTATCCTGTGGATAGGTCATCAGTTGTCAGAAGGTGGAAAACCCCTTTAAGGAGAATTCTGGTACAAATACAAAGTTATTCATTAAGTGAAGGACTTGCTCCCAATTTTTCATAGAAACAGACACATCACATGTATGAATACGGATTGGCTATATGTATACTCCAGCCAAGAAATGTACTTGATTCATACAAATCCTGTGTTGGTAACTGCTTGAATAAGTACTTAAGAAAAGGTACATGAAGATGGATCCTCACCAGGTATCTATACAGGTATATTATTCTCTTTATTATTACCAGAATTCATCCTTACAAGAGCTGCCTGAAGACAACTTATCTAAGTGCACGCCCCCCCCGAGCTCGTCTGATCTCCATGGATCGGCTCCAGAATCCCCTAGTGAGTAGTCATATTCCGGTGTACTCTTAGGCAAAATATTTCTAAATTCTGAAGTTCTTCAGATGAAGAAGAAACTCTTTATATGGCCTCCTGGATATCGTAGTTTCCTTTAGCAAATCATGGAAAATGGATTGATGTTAAAGGATGTTGTCCCAATGAGCACTAGACATTTGATCACATCCTCCAGACTGGGGCTTCTTGAGCCCACCAGAGGAAATTAATGAACATGTATTAGGAGCCAATTTTTATACCAGAGCCTATTGTAGGCTCCTCAAGTACTCTGGTGGGCCAGATCAACCATCATTTCCATTATTTAGCCACAAAAGTCTTCACCTTCTGTTATAACCCTTGACTAGGCTCTTGGAAGGTACTGATTCTCCTTATGGAGACCCAGCTGGTAGGGAGTCTTAAGGGCAATGCTCCCTGGGAAAAAGTATGCAAAATAGAACTCCTCCAGAAGGAAAACATGACTCTGGTTAATAGCCAAACCAGACACCCATCTACAGACAGCACTGTTTACAAGAACCCTACTCTGTACTGATGAGGAGCAACAACTCAGAAACGGTGCTGTCTACAGATAGGGTCTCTGGTTTGGCTATTAACCCGAGTCATGTTTAAAGGCTCTATAAAGGGTCAGACTTTGACTTACAGGGTAGTCATCTATAGGTGGCAATAGATAGACTGTTTTCTTCCTCATGGAGGAAAGCTATTCTGCAAACCCTTGACTATGAACCTACATTACAGTCATGATGTAATTGGACATGGAGGCTAATGTATCTCACAGCTCCTTATACAAATACAATTTCATAATAGAGATTAGAAATTGAGCTAAGGTACAATCATGACGTCTTCATAACTCAACAACTGAACCGGCTGAAACTTTAATTTTCCCATTTCGAATTCACAGAATGTCTGAAGAAAAAAAGAATGTGAGCGTAATTCTGAAACAATACATGATCCGTTCAAAGGCAAAGGATAATTATAATCTACTCAATGCAATTTAGTTAACTACCTTAATGTAAAATGAAATGAGATATGCTTGTGTAATTCTGTAATTTCAGCCATAGATTGCCTAGCTGTACAAACTGTAAGATGAGGCAGAATGACATTCATACACGGAGTGAGTTATAAGACTCAAGAGAAACCCAGCCTAGCAAAGAATGGCGCAAAGGAATTGTATCGCACAAAAAGAAGAGAAAATCGACACATTTAGATGTTCATTATGTCTCAAGACAACCTTCTGGGAGCTTCGTCTGCCTTTAGAGCAGTTAATATTGATTTACGAATGTAAAGAATATTTAGAACATTCTGACAGAACTGGGGCTATTTTCTCTACGTGTCCATGTTTATGACAAAAGGAAATTACGATAATGAGGGGACGGCAGCTATGAATATCTATTAGAGGAAAAAATTTAACTGCAGCCTACTCGATGATAGCAAAGCTTTATATTCATCCGAGTCTGTATCAGGGGACGTGGGATGGAATTTCAAAGAAATATGGCAGACTTTAAAAATAGTCATTGGGGAACAGTTATGAGAATAAGAGAACAGTAAACTCTACAGAAGAAGAAAAAAATACTCTCATAACCACATTTATAAAAACTGTCAGCAGAGAAACTCGTTAAAGATGAACAATAGATGCACAGTGCACAAAACCCATGGGTGCACCATGGTAGTTGTCCCCCTCATACAGCCACCTACACCCAGAGCCAACTTTTGAGGACATCTCCACAAGGTTACAGTGAGATAGTTTGGAGATACTTTGAAACAAATTAACTTTTTAAGCCACGTCTCCTCCTCTGATGACGTCACGGAGTATCTATCTGATGGACCTTGACCTTAACCATGTTACTAATTTTTTTCCTCTTGTCCTGTTCCTTCAGATTTGTTGCCTGGTACTTTTTTGACTTTATGATTTTCTGGCCCGTTGTAAAGGATCTGCCAGGCACAGCTTCGGGGTTAACTTCCAGAGGTAATCAGTCTTCACCTGAGTCTATCTCTCTGAGATTGACCCCAGCTTCCACCACTCAGGCTGGCAGGCTTAGGAGTGGGAGAGCCTATCGCAGCCTGGCCAGACTCAGCTAGCTCCCGCCCTCTGTCTATTTATACCTGCCTTTCCTGTTCCTCCTTGCTTGTGATTCTTTCCGTGTGGTTTCCTGGCCCAGCTACAGCTCCTAACAATTTGATCCTGCTCCATTCTGACCCTGGCTTTCTGACGACTCTTCTGCTCTGCGTTTTGTACCTCGTGCTCTCCTGGTTTGACTTGGCTCGTTCACCACTCTGTTGCTCACGGTGTTGCCGTGGGCAACTGCCCCTTTCCCTTTGCTTTATATTCCCTTGTATGTTTGTCTTGTGCACTTACTGAGCGTAGGGACCGCCGCCCAGTTGTACCCCGTCGCCTAGGGCGGGTCGTTGCAAGTAGGCAGGGACAGAGTGGCGGGTAGATTAGGGCTCACTTGTCCGTTTCCCTACCCCTATCATTACACCCGTCTTCTGTTTACGTCTTCGTCTCATGCACTGGTTTGTCACATCCTGACCTCTCTCCCGATGATAACCCCAGGCTTAATTCCTGACTTCGCATCTGCCTCAACTCCAGATGTTCTTGGCAGCATACCTGCCGCCAGTTGGTGACTATTCTGAGGACCGAGACATGGGATTCCGACCGGGAAAGCCTGTGTAGGGGTTAAGTACTCTAATACACTATAGCTTACTACATACTGCAGATGGGATCCAGATATTTATAGAATAATCTTATTTTAGTATACTGGTATTTATTTCATAATTATACTTCAAACATACATGTAGTGTCTGCAGTGCTCCACCTTCTTAGGGCTTCCATAATTTGTTATTTATATTTAATACTCTGTACTCTCCTGTTCTTCAGCATGATGCAATATCGCTCAACAGAATAGACTGGCCTTATTTTGGATGGTGCCCTCTGTGGTGCCTTCTGTTGGCATCCTCCTTTGCAGTGCAAACCATAAACTGCCAAATTATCATTGCCATACAGTATGGTGCCCAAATATCAGTCGCATATATTGCCCAAATAACATCATAGAAAAGTGCTATACAGTACCACTACCATTATAAATTGCTAAAATAACATACTGTACAGTGATTACATAGCAGTGCCACAAAAGTAAATATGACCATACAACGCCCAATTAATACAGTAACCAAATAACAACATGATAAAATGCCTAAATACCGTCATACTGTGCCCAAATAATACCAACATACATACAGTGATCTAATAACAGTACAATGGAACGTCTTAATATTACTGCTATTCAATTAATAATAAAATTCAGAGTGGTCGCCAGTCATGGGTGCCAGGCCATCAAAGGTGACGCCTTCAGAAAGAATGGGCAACTGCACAGGTCACACACCCCACAGACTGTACATGTCTACATGGTGGCTACGTCTTCAAATACCTAAGTCCTGGATTAATAGTTCTATATGGCGCCATGACTGCCAACTTTGTTATAAAATGCTATCACAGTCTTCCAAAAAAGATTTTCTAAAAAGTATTTTTTAAGTTAAGTAAGATGAAGATATGGGTCTGCCTGCTATCCTTGGCCGTCAACATGATTGAGTATATTCTGCATAGACATGGCAGCCGATATAACTTTCTATATGAACCCTAAAAAAGATGTTGGTCAACAATATTAGGTATTGGAAAAGGTTGTGGATATGTTTTTGGATATTTGGAAGATTTTGGCTTCTATATTACACTAGCTACTGTCTATGAATCAGTGATATACGCAAGTAGATGTATTTTAGTTATGGGTCCTATGTTCTCCAGAACCTGATATGTCGAAACCTAACTGCTGGTCATGGACCCCCTTTCTCACAGTATAATCGAATACAACTACTGAGTCTCACATATTCCTTTGAAGTTGGTCAAAACATTAACATGCACCCGTCAAGTACAGCTCTAGGTGTCCTTTTAGCATCTTAGAGTTATTTGGATGGTTCCTGACCTTTGACTCACGGCCGGTAGATGTCCCTGCTGGCCCAGCAAGATTTCGATCCTAGATCCTCTTTTGCTGAGACTCTAAAATATGTTCCAAATAGTTGCCTGTATCTGACCACTCATCAATGTATGGTTCAACACATTCGCTGATTTACATCACTTTCCACCTCTTGTATCTTTGCTGACTAGCCCAGAAATGCAAAATGTGCCGAAGCAAATGCCTAAAGTAAGTCCTCGACATTAGAAAGACTGCGAGGAACATTTCCTACAGGGTGGTTCCTGACTCTTGACCAATGAATTTTCTTTGCCAGAAAAGCAAAACTGAAAACGATTATAGACGCATCTACTTTGTATTTATTTTTAATTTCTAATTGACTACATGCCCTGGACGCTAGAAAGTCAATGAGGGGGATTTACGAAGCAAAATAAGTGCAAAAAAAGTGCTTTACATTTAGTGCACCAAATGTATTATTTATTTTAGACACTTTTGGTATATTCCTTGACAGTTTTGAAAACTGTCCCGAAAAAGGAGACAGAAGTCGTGAGATTTGCCAGATATATGTGCGCTATTTTTCGGCATTGATGTAGAATACGCCAGACAAGGTGGCGATAAAAAAAGAGAAAGGTGTCTAAGATGTGTAACAAGATGCAACAACAGTATCATACAGTTTGCGCCATTGTGATAAATTTGGCGACATTTCTATCTGCGTGGTCTTGTTTTATCCTGTCTTACTTTAGGGCAGAATTAATAAATCTCCCCCCTGTATGTCCTCTATTTGTGTGGTTCTTCACTTCTGACTCCCGACCAATGATTGTCCTATGTCAGAAATACAAAAACTGAGAACGTTTATAGCCGCCAGACTGTAACTCCTGGAGAAGGGGTAGCACTCTGTGTATCTTCTACATGAAGCGATCATTCATCTTAATCTGTTTGTCTAAACCAATCATTTGTCTCAATCTGGGGAGACTTCACTGTTGACCTCACTTTGCATAATTCACCGGAGGAGCAATAAACCAGGCGCGCTGCAACTTCTCAGCTGTTTTCTAACATTTATTTTATAATTTAAGACATTTAATAGCTTGTGAAATTGATGGTTAATCAATACTTTGTCAAATATGAAGGCGCAGGCGGTCAATAATGCTTTCAGTGATTGTAGGCACATAACAATGAAATAAGCCTCTATCGATTCCAATCTGAAGATTCACCGTAAGGTATAATTATCCTAGCAGCGTTCATGAGGTAATGTAGTACTATCTAGAACAGAGAATGATACCCGGGTAATGAATGTGCAGAGTAATTTGTAGTATTGACATGCATTGCTATGGAGATAGCCAAAATTAAATCACAATATTCAAAGATTCCAAGTAAAGATTAGCTTCTTAAAGGGTATGTACACCTTCCCAACCAATTCATTGTTCCAAAACATCTAAAAAAAAAAAATGTCACTTTGCAAAGAGTTCTTTTTGTTTTGTGTCTACAGCTCATATGCAGACCTATGTCTCCATGGTAACAGACTACAAATAAACCTGATTCTGCAATCGTAGTCCTTTCCATCTGTGTACTACGTCTTACTAATATACATTTGGTAATTTATCAAAAAGTAGAAGATAAGTGGAAGAGAATATGACTACAGGATCAGACTACATAGAATTTTTGTGTAGTCTGTTACCAAGGAGATGTATAGATCTGCATAGAAGCTGGAGACACAATACGATGGAGAATTTTCAAATAAGAATATTTGCGAAGTTGCTTCATTTTTTTTAGATGCATTGAAGCAATAAAACATTGGTTTGCGAGGAATATAGAGTATGCAACCAAGAGGATAAATAAAAAGATAAAAAAAATGAAAGAAAAAAAATAATAATAAAGCTTTTATTCCGGAGGGTGAGGATCTGCTGCTGCTAATCTCATGGGCTTCATTTGCAGTTTGGCCCTAGCTTTTAAAGGGGTATTCCCGTTTCAGCAAATAAATGAAGCTTTTCGTATAATGACAAGCTATACAATTTGATGAGCAATATGGAGAGCACACAGGTGCATGGCTTGTTACAATTACAATACAGTTATCAGTCCTGTAACGAGCCTTGCACCTGTGAGAACATCACACGACCAGGGCAGAATTGTATTAACTGGAACTTAACAATTAAATGACAGCAAGTAGAGATCTTAAAAACTTGTGGAACTGACAAAGAAAGCGGACTTGAAGATCATAAAACTTTTTATGTTACAAAAAATAACATTTATTTGCCAAAACCGGATAACTCCTTTAAGAGAGCTTTAAAAACAGTGTAACCTTATGTTTCAATATTGAATTAATCCTCCCATAACACAAGAATATTTTATCCAGTCTCCAAAATTGGTGATTGCCCTATCCCTGTCAAATACAGATGTACAAAGAAGATTGTACGCGCAAGGTGTAATGTATTCTGCATTGCTGAGCTCAAGATGGTCTTAAGAATAGATTTTGTGAATAGAGCAGCAATCATGCTAAAAAAAAATAGCAAAAATGTCTAAGGTTCTGATGCGGTCGTCACTGTGGATAACACAGAACTAAGCATTGCAAATGTGACGGCATACTAATACTACAAATTGGTGGAGGATACGGGCACATATATCTATAATTATTTATCTATACTGCTAATGATGAGCTCAATCTAACATTGAAGTGAACCTTTCAGGTAGCTGATATTTTCCATAGGCGCCAATGTTACAGCAGATTTTTTTATACTCCTTGAACAATTCCACAACATACATGGTCTCAGAAAATAGCTAAACGTCCCCTTTAAAGAGAACAGTACGCCTCTGAGTGGGAATACAGTAATTGTCCCAATTTATATTGTCAGTGGTACCCCCTTAAAGGGTTTGGTATTCTTCCCCGCACATTCAATAATCTGACTAATGGAGACACAGTCAATATTGCAGTATATTAGTATGAGCAATGTTTTCTCATTGAGGCGAAACCCTTCAAAGCAACACCCGGACCCTGCACCTATTGTATGGCGTCTAATCTGTAGGATCTCTGTTCTTTGTGAACAACCTTTTCACTGCGCACCTACCACTGTAGTAGATTATTGTCATCAATCTTACAGGAAAAGCACGAAACTGGCGGGCGCAGAAATCGAGCAGAGAATTTTAGCAATGGGAAAATGCCTCACGGCTTTGGTTTAAGATAGGCAAATGTATGGGTTACTGCTGGAGTGGAAATTGAGTTTTCTTCAGAGAGAATTTCAAGCAGAGTATTGGATCCATTTATCAACCTATCAGAATTATAATTAGCGTTCATTTGTATCTACATACAGCTAGAGAGGATGGATGCGGCGCAGACCCATATGAATGAAATTCATCAATGGATTCATTTCATAATATCTTTATAGGGGTCGGAGCTCAGTTTTTCTTATACAGAACTTCAAAACCCTAACTTCCCTTCACAATGCTATTGGGCTACATGATAAAATTCTGTCTGTTAGCAGCCACCACTAGGGGGCGCTTGCTGAAGATGGATTTATACAGCTCACAATCAACTGAATAATAAGGCTGTATGGGGTAAGCTCCACCTAGTGGTAGCTGCAGGCAGCTAGAATTGTATCATTTTTCTTTATGGAAGAGTAGCAGGGAATTTGGAGTTCAGATCCCCTATAAGGATATATTATGAAATTAATCGGAACTTAATTTTGTACCTATTTAGATGAAAAAATAAAATAAATGAACGGTACACTTTAACCCCTGAAGGACACAGCCATTTTTGGATTTTCAATTCCCGCCTTCCAAGAGCCATAATGTTTTTATTTTTCCATCAATAGAGGGCTTATATTTTATAACAGGAGTTGTAGTTTCTATTGGTAGCATTTAAACTACCATATAATGTACTGGAGAGCGGAAAAAAAATTATTTGCGGGCTGAAATTGGAAACAACTGCAATTCCTCCATTATTTTTTGGGTTCCGGGCAAAGTTGATAAAAAAAACCTCAGATTTTGGCAGTTTACATTTTTATGGCGTTCACCGTGCGCATTAAATAACACTATAATGTAATCGTTCAGACTTGTACGGACGCAGCCATACCAATTCTGTTAACTTTTTTATTTTTTACATTACTTTAGAGTAAAAATGGGAAAAAGTTTTTTTTATTAACTTTTAATTTTTTTTTCACTACTAAAAACTTTTTCACTTTTTTTTACACATTTTATTAGTCCCCCTAGGGAACTTGAACCAGCGATCATTAGATCACTGGTACAATATACTGCAATACTAATGTACTGCAGTATATCGTCATTTTTGCAGGCTTCTGTTACGCCATGCCACAGGTAGGGCTTAACAGAGGCAGAGTGAAGGCAGTCCTGGGGGCCTTCATTAGGCCCCTGGGCTGCCATAACAACCATAGTCACCCCCCGATCTCATTGCAGGGGGACGATAAGCTGTCGGAGGTGGCCGCCCCCCTCTTTTCAACGCCTCAGATACTGTGGTCGCGATTGATCGTGGCATTTGAGGGGTTAAACAGCTAGGAACAGCGCAATCGCTGCTCCTGGCTGTTAGTTCTAGGTGTCGGCTGTAAAACACAGCCGACACCCGTAGCATATGGAGCGTGCTCCATATTTCTCCCCCTGCAGCGGGACGTCGTAGTGCGTCCTGGTGCGTTAAGGGGTTAAAGAAAGCTGGATGAGAAATGTAAGGGTAAGTTCACGCCTAGCGTAAATACTGCAGACTTTCTGCAACGGATTTAGTTGCGGAAAGTTCGCAGCATAATACAGTAGCAGCAAAGTGGATGAGACTTGAACTAATCTCCTCCACACGCTGCGTAAATGATGAGCGGAAAAAAATGCTCAGAAATGGAACTGCAGTGCGTTTTTTTTAAATCCGCAGGATGTCAATTGTGTTTGCGCAATCGCTGCTTTTCTGTTTCGGGTTTTCCCCATTGAATTCAATAGGGTGGTAAAATCGGCAACAAATAGCAGATGTGATTTTTGAGGTGGAAAATCTTATACTTACCCAGAATTCTGTGCTTCTTCGTCCAGGACAGCCTCCTGGGATGTGACCACTGCAGTCAATCACTTGGGATGAAACGTCATCCCAGGAGGCCGGGCTTCAGGACGGCAGAGGGATGCGTCGCCATGGCTACGTATGTGCAGTTTTCTGCAGCGGATATTCCATTCCACCATTAGGTTATGTTAACACAGGGCGCATACGCTGCGTAAAAGCACACCACGTATCCACCCTGGCGCCGAAGGGAATTCCGGCTGGCATGCAAATTGTGGTGCAGTTTTTCGGCTGGAATTCCCTGCGGCACCTGTGTGGATACGTGGTGTGCTTTTACGCAGCGTATGCGCCCGATGTGAACATAGCCTAATCGTGGCCATATTAGCTGTCACCCAGAAACAGATATAAGTATTAAACAAAAGAAGAAGAATTATTAAAGGAATTTACTTTAGACAATGCTATTAAAGGGGTTGTCCAGGCTCTGCTTTTCTTTTTCCAGAAACAGCGCCACTCTGGTCTATGGGTTGTGTCTGGTATTGCAGCTCAGGCCCATTGACTCAAGCTCAGCAGATTCAATGAATGGGCTAGTCTGGCACTGTTTCTGGGGAATAACAAAATAACATATGTTAACAATATATATCAATATATTTCTCATGAGGGAACCGGTGTCTGTCTTCTCTTCCACTCTGTCACTGGTCCCCGCAGAGTCTCTCAATTTCAGCTGAGAAAAAAGAAAAATCCTACTTTAAATGATTTGAGGATTTATAACTTTTTTCTGACAGCTGGTCCAGATTTGTAGTGCCAAAGCGGCTGACACATTGATGAACGACTGGAGAGAAATGAATTCACTTTTCCGACAAATCTGACCCTGCCATTCAAATGAGAGCCGCCAGCTCTGGGGACCGAACCTGATAATATGCTTCTAATCAACAGGCTTATAAAATATGTATTTCTCCATTACGGCCTAACGTGCTCATGAAAAATAAATAGTCCAATGCTGCAGATATAATGTAGCAAAAAATACTGATCAAACTATTTGCTGCAATGACTCTCAGGAACTTAATCTCCTCTACATCTATTTCCCATATATTTATATATTTTATCTTTCCTTCTCCCATATCTATCATCTATCTATCTATCTATCTATCTATCTATCTATCTATCTATCTATCTATCTATCTATCTATCTATCTATCTATCTATCATCTATCTATCTCATATCTATCTATCTATCTATCTATCTATCTATCTATCTATCTATCTATCTATCTATCTATCTATCTATCTATTTATTTATCACATATCTATCTATCTATCTATCTATCTATCTATCTATCTATCTATCTATCTATCTATCTCATATCTATCTATCTATCTATCTATCTATCTATCTATCTATCTATCTATCTATCTATCTATCTATCTATTTACCTAACTATATATTATCTATCTATTTATCTATCGTATATCTATCAATCTCATATATACCATTCTATCTCTCGCTTATATTTCTGTTTAACATCTATCTCTGTCATATCTATATATTTATCTCTCTCACTCTAATATCTATCTGTCTATCTATGTATCTATCATCTATGTAATATCTATCTATCTATCTATCTATCTATCTATCTATCTATCTATCTATCTATCTATCTATCTATCTATCTATCTATCTATCTATCTATCTAATATCTATCTCTCTATCTATCTATCTATCTATCTATCTATCTATCTATCTATCTATCTATCTATCTATCTATCTATCTATCTATCTATCTATCTATCTATCTATCTATCTATCTTATATGCTCTGTTAAGCAGTTTTCTCAGTGTTTGTGATCTAAGAAACAATATAAGCATATAAATCGGGAGTATCACAAAAGCTGCTCAGATGAAACATAAAAGCTAGAAAAATAAACAAAAAATACATAGACTGGAATATTATAGATAATAAAAAATTGAAGTGCTTTATGACACAGCCCATTACCTCTATCATTACAGGGAATAGAAGCCATCAGTCAGTTATCCCTCTCCAAAACATCATCATGTGACTGCATCCTATATCTCATCTCCTCCGCACGTCCCAACTCTGGAGACATTCTCTGTTGTATCGCTTCTCAATAACTGGGTTAATTCCTTGACATGAAACACAATGTAGAACTGTACACGAAACCTGAAGTAAGAACAATGCATCTAAAAACCCTGAACTCCCTCAACAATCATTCAACTGGAAAACCCAAACAAGTCAGGGGATCTATCTCTCTTATGTCTATTTGTCTGCTACTCAGAAGCAGATACACTTGAATGGAGCGCTCACTGGAGTGATGTGGTCTCTTCAAACAGCTGATCGGCAGGGGTGTGAAGTCAAATAGGCCATCAATTTAATTTTACTGGACAACCCATTTAAATGATAAAATTCTGGTTGCCTACAGCCACCACTAGGGGGAGCTCATGCATATGGATTTATACAGCTCTCATTAACTTTAAAGGGAGCTGTATAAATCTGTATGCAATTAGCTCCCACTAGTGGTGACTGCAGGCAGCCAGAATTGTATCAATTGACTCTATGATGGGAACAATGGGATTTGGAACTCTGTATAAGAAAAATATAGCTCTGATCCCCATATGCAGTTTGGAAATGGAGGCTTGTGAAGCCCCCTAATGCTCTTGGCACTGCAGCAGTATCTGATCTATCTATCTATCTATCTATCTATCTATCTATCTATCTAAAATGGCGTAATCGCTGTTTTTTGCCCATTTCACCCCACCAATATTTTTTTTCCAGCTTCCCAGTACAATTATGCAGTACAATAAATGGTGCCATGAAAAACGTCAACTTGTCCCGCAAAAAACAAGCCCTCATATGACTATATAGACGGAAAAAAAAAAATTATAGCTTTTGGCAGGTGGGGAGGAAAAAACAAAAGTGAAAATCCGAAAAATGGCTGGGGAGGGAAGGGGTTAAGAGAATAAAACGCACACCAGTCCTTATTTCCAGATAGAATGGAAATACGTTCCGCATATACGACGCCATCAGGTTCTGCTATAAGATTCGAATCTATTTCCATCTCTCATTTTGTTCTGGTACTTTGTTTCCTGAGCAGCGATGTTGTCTTCCCTCCAAGTATGGAAGCTCAGCTAAAGGTCAATCGCTCAGATACAACAAGCGTTACACCTGGAAAATAAAATCAGCCGCTGCGATGGAAAGAAGCGACTTATTACGTATCTATTTATTTATACACAAGAGGGAACACTCAATAAGTAAACATCCCGGGCGAAGATAACACGGCGACTATTATTATATTGATACAATATTTATATAATATTAAGTACACACCAGTCCATATAAAAGCAGCAAACAGTTTAAAGTAACCCTCCAGATTTAAAGGGCATATGGATATCATAGAGAGGGGCCCCAACTCAGGACCCCTCCAAGAGACAGAGCAGAGAGTCACTAAGTAAGAGCGGCTCTTCATCGGGCAGATTCAGCCCGTCCATGAATTCCATGGCCAGTAAGAGCTCATTCACATGAACAATATTCACGTCCAGGCGCTGTCCGAGGGTAGAAATATGGAATTTAAAAGCAATATAGCAACGAGTGTTTCATATTTCAGCATCTCATTCTGCGCCATTCCTTACAACTGATGACTACGGCAGGAATGACATGATAATAATGGCGTTACATCGCACTTGGAGCCTCGTGTCTCCGGGGGAGATAATCATTTGATTATATCCTGTTTTGGTTTGCATAAAGATATTTATTATCATACATTACAATATATTTACTGAGGTTCATTCCCACAACCATTGTGTGATATGTGAACAAGGCCGAGGTATGAACGAACACATGATGCTATATTCCAGGTACACAGCAACGCTGCAGACATCCGAGCACAGTATATTCACCTCCTGCCATAGAGAAGAGCCGCTAAAGAGAATGTCCCAAAAAGCTATCTATCTATCTATCTATCTATCTATCTATCTATCTATCTATCTATCTATCTATCTATCTATCTATCTATCTATCTATCTATCTATCTATCTATGGGTATGTTCACACGGCGGGGGTCCGTAACGGCTGAAATTACGGGGATGTTTCAGCCTGAAAACATCCCCGTAATTTCAGCCGTACCGGCATGTGCGGGCGCTTGAACGCCGCGTCAATTACGGCCGTAATTAGCGCTGCTATTCATTGGAGTCAATGAATAGCGGCTCCAATTACGGCCAAAGAAGTGACAGGTCACTTCTTCTACGCGGGCGTCTATTTACGCGCCGTCATTTGACAGCGGCGCGTAAATATATGCCTCGTGTGAACAGACAAACGTCTGCCCATTGCTTTCAATGGGCAGATGTTTGTCAGCGCTATTGAGGCGCTATTTTCGGGCGTAATTCGGGGCAAAAACGCCCGATTTACGTCCGTAAATAGGCCGTGTGAACATACCCTATCTATCTATCTATCTATCTATCTATCTACCTCATATCTATCTATCTATCTCATATCTATCTATCTATCTATCTATCTATCTATCTATCTATCTATCTATCTATCTATCTATCTATCTATCATCTATCTATCTATCTATCTATCTATCTATCTATCTATCATCTATCTATCTATCTATCTATCTCATATCTATCTCATATCTATCTATCTATCTATCTATCTATCTATCTATCTATCTATCTATCTATCTATCTATCTATCTATCTATCTATCTATCTCATATCTATCTATCTATCTATCTATCTATCTATCTATCTATCTATCTATCTATCTATCTATCTATCTATCTATCTATCTATCTATCTATCTATCTATCTATCTATCTATCTATCTATCTATCATCTATTTATCTATCTCTCTATCTACATATAAGCGTCATATTTCCCAATCAATGTAGCCATCTTGGGGCACTGCAGCCCCTGCGTTCTGATGATCGGTTGGGGGTCTGGACACCAAGGATATTATCTTTTGACATATCTCTACAGGAATTTAATCGCAAAGGTAAACTTTTATTTTAAGCTGTTCTCTTCTGTCAAGTCATTAAAAATTGTATTCGGATGTTTCTTGCCTATATATGTGTCTGAAAAGTAACAAAATGGCCAATACTACAGCTCTAATTAAGCAGCCCCTGTGTTATTGAATTACTAGGCAGATACACCACTCAAGAGTCTGGAAAAGTTGGGTCCAATTGTATGAATTATATTAGTGGCCATATTGATAATGGATGAATAGAATATTTTGCAATCTGACAGTAGATCATGACCTATATTCACTCTTTATTGTATTTTATGAATTGCTATGTCCTAATACAGCATCAAAAGTGTCCGCAGACAGTTCCATTAGCAGCGTCCATAAGTCAAACCAATGCCACATGTGTTAATTCTGGGTTTAAGACTTCTGCCCCTTACCCACAGATATTTTTGGGGAAAAAAATGACTTAGTACGGGACTTAGAAAGCCAAAAATGACTATGAGGATGGCGTCTGGTAGTGGTCACTCTTACTGCATCAGAATACAAATGTCTGGCTGCGTTAGATGTTGCAGCTTGGAGGATGAGCGCCTGCTGCATGCCTTGCCCATTAGATAGCATTATCTCCACAGAATGCCAATTCATATCTCTTTGTGTTGTGCGGTCCTCTCACATACGGCATTTTAATAACCGTCAAGCTGCGCTATGAATCCATAATCAGAGCTGAAAAGCCGGGTAACCAGCAGGACTAGACACTTTCATTATTACTCCTTAGAGAAACAGGGCGGGTAGAGATATTCTACAGATTTTTGTGACAGATAAGAGAATCTGAATGGAAATGAACAATTGGGTTTTTATTCTGCAGTGTTCATAATAAGTAAGAGATCTGAAGTGTTCAGTGTCATGTACAAGAACAGGGACAATGGAGGCCGCTATGTGACTAATAGGACTCATCTTCATAATCTACTCCTATAGTCAGAGCAATTACTGCCATCTATCTATCTATCTATCTATCTATCTATCTATCTATCTATCTATCTATCTATCTATCTATCTATCTATCTATCTATCTATCTATCTCATATCTATCTCATATCTATCTATCTATCTATCTATCTATCTATCTATCTATCTATCTATCTATCTATCTATCTATCTATCTATCTATCTATCTATCTATCTATCTATCTATCTATCTATCTCATATCTATCTATCTATCTATCTATCTATCTATCTATCTATCTATCTATCTATCTATCTATCTATCTATCTATCTATCTATCTATCTATCAATCTATCTATCTATCTCATATCTATCTATCTATCTCATATCTATCTATCTATCTATCTATCTATCTATCTATCTATCTATCTATCTATCTATCTATCTATCTATCTATCTATCTATCTATCTATGTATCTATCTATCTATCTATCTATCTATCTATCTATCTATCTATCTATCTATCTATCTATCTATCTATCTATCTATCTATCTATCTATCTATCTCATATCTATCTATCTATCTATCTATCTATCTATCTATCTATCTATCTATCTATCTATCTATCTATCACATATCTATCTATCTATCTATCTATCTATCTATCTATCTATCTATCTATCTATCTATCTATCTATCTATCTATCTCATATCTATCTATCTATCTATCTATCTATCTATCTATCTATCTATCTATCTATCTATCTATCTATCTATCTATCATCTATCTATCTATCTATCTATCTATCTATCTATCTATCTATCTATCTATCTATCTATCTATCTATCTATCTATCTATCTATCTATCTATCATAATGAGTTCTTCTCATAGGTGCTCATATTATATCGGCGTGTTGAACACCGTATCATTTTCATTGATCTTCATCATAATAAAACATACATAACTGTTTATACTATGGTTTTTGGGAAAAATTTTCGTTTCTATGAGGCCCCCGACCGAGAACGTATTGAATTTTTTGGCAAGATCTGCAAACTCCTAAATACGCAGATGGCATTTCCTGAAACGCCACTTCAGCTGCCCATCTCACTATGTCAAACTGTTTGGCAACATGAGAACCACAAAATCAGCATGTAAATAGTGAGTATAATAAAGGTCGTGTATGGTCGGATTTTCCCCTTTAGTTACGGTACAGTATGAGGACGGCGGCTGTTTTCCTGTAAGGAACTTGGCTCCTTATAGATCCTCATTTCTTAACCCCCTGTTGTGGGCACAGGGGTGAATTGGATGGATGTTTTGGCTCCGCATCCACTTATTTCTTGCTTTGTATGCACAGGTTTCGAAAATAGTTAAGTTCCCCTCCTGTTCTCTACACCCCACCAAAGCAGGAAAATATGAGTCCTGAGTGATCAGCGCCTTCTGTGCAATTTCCAGAGTTTTTTTGACTACCTTTATTAATAACCTCTTGCTTCAACCCCCATTTCAATACAGAGATTTAATACAGAATTAATGCGGCTGGTCTAAGTAGGGGTATCTTCACACAGAGCAATTTTGGTGCCGTTTTTGAAGCCACAACCAGGAGTGGATTAAAAAAAAGAGTAGAATCCTTTCTATTAGGGCGGATTTACACGAGCGTGTATTACGTCCATGCAACGCGCGTGATTTTCACGCGCCTCGCACGGACCTATGTTAGTCTATGGGGCCGTGCAGACAGTCCGTGATTTTCACGCAGCGTGTGTCCGCTGTGTAAAACTCACGACATTTCCTATATTTGTGCGTTTTTCGCGCATCACGCACCCATTGAAGTCAATGGGTGCGTGAAAACCGCGCACGGCATACGGACGCACTTCCGTGGGACACGCGTGATTCGCGCAACAGCAGTAAAAAGTATGAATGAAAACAGAAAAGCACCACGTGCTTTCCTGTTTACAAACATACAACAGAGTTTCATAATGATGGCGGCTGCGCGAAAAGCACACAGCCACGCATCATACGCTGCTGACACACGGAGCTGTTAAGTGCCTTTTGCGCGCGCAAAACGCAGCGTTTTTTGCAGGCGCAAAACGCACACGCTCGTGTAAATCCGCCCTTAACTTTACGATCCACTCCTGGTTGTGGCTTTAAAAACTGCTTCAAAAAACCTGCACCCCAACTGTACTGTGTGAATGAGGGTTTGTCCACATGTAGCGGAATTGCGTATTTTCCGCCCAGAATTGCAGACGGAAAATACGCACCAGAATATAGTAGCAGCAAAGCGGGTGAGATTTAACAAATATCATCCACACGCTGCGAAAAAATTCTGAGACTAAATTTAAATTTTTCATACCGCAGCATGTCAATTCCTGGACTGAATTGCTGTGTTTTTCAGGAGATGTCACCTTCTCCCAGCGTTGAAAAAAACGCAGCAAAATACGCACCAATTTCTGCAGTAAAAAACGCAGGAAATGGTGTGTTTTTTCCGCAGCGGAATGTCTTCAGAAATTCCGTTACGTGTTTCCAAGCCCTAAGGCCTAAGAAGGCATGAGACAAATCTGCTCTATTGTATACGCGATGGTTGTCAACTTGGTAACCTTACGGACAGGCAGTTCATTACAGGATATTTGCTTGCTGTCAGTGAATATAAGGCTGGATTCACACAAGCATGTTACGTCCGTAAAGGACGGAACATATTTCAGCCACAAGTCCCGGACTGAACACACTGCAGGGAGCCGGGCTCCTAGCATCATAGTTATGTACGACGCTAGGAGTCCCTGCCTTTCCGTAGAACTGCTGTCCCGTACTGAAAACATGAGTCCCACAGCGAGGCAGGGACTCCTAGCGTCGTACATAACTATGATGCTAGGAGCCCGGCTCCCTGCAGTGTGTTCGGTCCGGGACGTGCGGCTAAAATACGTTCCGTCCTTTACGGACATAACATGCTCCTGTGAACCCAGCCTAAACCAGATTGTTTTCAGGATAAATCGATGTCCAACGGCTCTTTACACAGGAGAGATCTGAAAAACTGTAACGAGCCGAGCACCTGTGTGAGTAGGAAATGATCAAGATAGATTTTCAGCCTTTGTAATTAAACAATGATTCCATTCACAGATAATCAGCGCAGATCTTAATAATGATTAGGAATTCTAATTATTTGTATAACTTTTTATTATAAAGGGATTTATTTTTGTTACAGAGCCCGAAATCCATAGCCTTCCGTCACATAGCAATGATCGGAATTCTTGCGATGAACGATCAGTAATACAATTGTATGCGCAGCGTAGGTTCCCACCTATTGAGGTCGCTTTGTCGTGGCAGGTGGGCAAACACAATTTGATCAAAATACACGCTAAGAACCTCCCTATTGTAAGTAGATTTAGCAGTAATGCATATTGATTTATATTTAGCGGCTTAGGTGACATTGGTGTTCGCAGTGTGCTGTCGCCATTTTCTTGTGTGCTATATTACAGGGTCGTCCATTCATTTGAATTACGTTGCAGGGAAAATATGTGGTCGGCTGGTTTTAGGATTAGCAGCAATTGCCTGATTGCCTTTAGAGGCACATCCTATAAATTATATTTAGCCGCCACTAGGGGGAGCTTGTTTTCATGTATTTATTATTGAATTCAATTAGAGCTGTATAAATCTGTCTTCAGTAAGCTCCCCCTAGTGGTGGCTGCAGGTAGATCCTCCATTGAAAATATCCAACCTGGTATGTCTGTACCTTCATATACTGTGGCCCCTTGGAATTATTACTCTATTCCCTATGCAGCTGGAGACATATCAGCATAGGATGCATCCAATGGAGATCTGGTGGATTACTTTGGTGCCAATAGTGAAGAACCCCAATATTAAGATGCTGAGCTGAATTGATAATATTGTGACCCCCCCATAACTATACCTTGGTAAAATAAATTGCACCAATGCGATAATTCAATCCAATCAATCAAATCAATTCAACATAACCAAATAAACAAAATGTGACTGTGATGTGATGTGGAGAGGGAAACAAAATCATTTAAATTAAATTACAATTATTTTTGTAATTGTAGAAATCATCGTGTTACCTCATGTGTCTTAATGTTAATGTAACCGTCATGATACGTGAGAGGTCGATGCCGCCAAATGGCCGGAGCTGGGACACATTGGGAGTTTGTCTGCCCAAAACAGGAAAGCAGCTTGAGGAAATTTACTTCATTTATGAGACGGAGGACGACCAGGAACAGAAACACGGACACAGCGGTGACAGCGAGCACCGGGACCCTCTGAAAAGACAGAATGAGAGAGAAACATTAGTCCATTTGAAACAACGGCTGTACGGATGGCCCCATTGAAACACATGCGTCCGTGTGATGGCCGTTGTTTTAACGGCCATCACACAGACATATTCAACATTCGTGTGAATAAGGTACAGGTAAACACCCAGTGCACTTTAAGTCGAATCCTTCCTTAATAAAACAAAGTATTTTTCATTGTAAAAACTCCAGAAAAACATGAGGTCTCCACCACCTTGCTGAGGTCACCACTTAATGTAATTGGCCCGGTATGATGCCCATCCAGACCAACACCTACTGTTATAACTCATTACGCCAATCAAACAAACCCACAGATATAATCCCCTGGACTCTTTCTCTTTTCTGTTCTTAATAAATATCTGTCAGGAAAAATAAAAAGTTCTACACAATTATGTTAAAAGCTTTCTTCGTGTAAGATACAAGAGAAATTGCCTCTAATAGCTTTTCTCTCTCCCAGAACTACCTAGGGTTGACTGCTCCATCTCCTAGAGCCATTGCCCCTTTCCACTTTGATGTCTGCATTCCTCTCACACATCTCTGATCACTTATCATTACTCTTCCATCACCACTGATTACTCTGAAGTCAGGAAGAAAACTCTTCAAGGAAAAATAGCTTAAAAATGAAAATTGTAGGTAGTTTGTCACCCGGATTCTCAATTATTATCTTATTATTACATAGTAAAAAGATACAAGATCAGGAGACAAGTCTAAGGTCAGGATCACGAAAACAGCTGCAAAGTCGGGTGATAACCCAAAGGTCGGAGTCACCAGAACAGGTGCAAGGTCAAGATGTAAGCCGAAGGACAATGTCAAAGCCACAGGTTGAAAGTTAGGAGATGGGCCAAAGTTGGAAGACTTGAAGAAGACCAGGGTAACAAGGTCAAGGTTGGAAGATAAGTTGGAGAACCAATTCTCAGGCGCAGATTGAAGGCAAGGAAACAAAGCAAGCGTTAAGGCCAAGGGTCAGTGTGGAAGAAACGGGTTCAATGTTAGTAGGCATGACGATGATAAGGGTTAAAGTGCACAGGCTAAAGCTGAGGAAACAAGCCATGGGTCAAGGTTTAAGGTTCAAGACGAAGATCAAGGTCATTCACAAAGGTTGACGGTAAGGACACAAGCCACAGGTAAGGGTCCTAAGCCCAGGTTCATCCTTAATAATCCAGTCAGAGGAAAAAGCACTACATATGAAAGCCTACTGCCTAGATAGAAGAGGAGAAAGAAGAACCTACAGATAGACATGGGGCAGATGTCATCGTATGAAACATGGTGGCCAAAAAGATTAGGATACCCACAGCAAGGGATTGAGGAGGCAAATAGACACCTGGCCATGGACTTCATAACCCATGCTTCAATTCCAGTATGGCAATCTTTAGCATAGAGTTTGTACATGAGCTTCCTCTAGATACTTTGGTTTTCTTCTACCGCCAAAGTTATATATTAGTATGATGAGGTCACATGAGTATAGCATCTATGGGAGCTTGTGGTAGGTCGACTGTAGATATTAATGAAGACATTCCCGTATAGTGCTGTAGAATAAAGAGGCATTATATAACCAAAGGATTATTATAAAGAGCAGCACACCAGCAACATACAGCAGCAGAAGACAGAGCTGCGTAATGACCTATAAAGCAGAATCCACTAAATCATTGTATTACACCATCATTTCCAGCCTATGATGAGTTACTGGTTCCTACGGTAGAATTTCAAGTATGAAGTCAAGAACTCCAGAGAGTTCAGTCAATAGACTGAGCCAACATGATTGATTCCTGCCTCATGGACATTTATAGCGCCAGTAAATATTTCTGGACAAGGCAGGTTTCTATAGACAAGACCCTAATGACAGCGAGAGGAAAAATTCTCACTCAACCAGAGCTTATAATTGTACTATTGTCAACCTTATATTGTTATAATATGTCTGACTATAAGTCATAATACCCTGATCCCACCCCCATCATTACTGGCCAGTGCCTCCGTAAAAGAACCAGTCACTGCACCCCCATAGCAGAGCCAGTCACAGTACCCCAGAACGAAAATTACAGTTTCTGCATAATACAGGATGATGGACCGGAGCCAGAACTTTAATATACACCTATCTGACTCCTGGAAATTATCCAGTCCTGGCATAATAACAAGCAAAGCCCAGAATAATGCCCCCTATAACTGCCCTCTACAGTATAATGCCCCCATAACTGATTTCCACAAAGTATAATGCCCCTACAGCTGCCCTCACACAATATAATTCCCCCCATAGCTGCCCCAACACAGTATAATGCCACCAAAACTGCACCAGTAGCTGCCCTCCACACAGTATAAAGTCCCCCATAGCTGCCCCCACATTGTATAGCTGCCCCCACACAGCCCCAATAGTGCCCAATGAAAATAATAATATAATAGTCACCTAACCCCGTTCTAACAATGAGTGGAGGAGTTCCCTCTGCTCCTTTCGTCTGAGTGGCACGGCGCAAACGGGCACGATGACGTCACTGCCTTGGATCCGGCTATACACAGTGAATGGTAGAGCAGGTGCCCTGCTCTACCACTGGATTCAACTGTATCTGTGTCTTGAGGATGCAGATACAGTTTAAGGCCTCATGCACACGACCGTCACGGCCGGCCGTTTTTACGGGCCGTGCTCCCATTAAAAAGTATAGTAGCACGGCCCGTAAAATAAAAAAATAGGACATGTTCTATATTTTTCAACGGCACGGGCACCTAACCGTAAGCAAACGGGAAGGTACCCGTGGTCAATAGAAGTCTTTAGAAGTCTTAGAAGTTTTTACGTTCGTGTGAATGGGGCCTAAACCGGGAAAAAATAATTGCTAAAACTGAAATTGGCAAAATGACGTTGATTAATTGCGCTGAATTTCAGTTTAGTGGTTTTTTTTCCGATTAATTGCCAAGCCCTATTACAGTGTCCCCATAGCATTGATAATTTGTTTCCCCTTAACACTGATAGATACAGTGCCTCCGTAGCAGTGATAATTACATGTCCCTATAAAACTAATAGTTACAAAGCCCCATAACAGTGAGTTAATAAAGTGTCCCTATAGCAGTGATAATTAGTGTCCCCATAACAGTGATAGTTACAGTGCCCCATAACAGTGATAATTAGTGTCCCCATAACAGTCAGTGATAGTTAGAGTCCCCATAATAGTGATTGTTACAGTGTCCCCATACAGTAATAGTGTCCTTATAACAGAGACAGTCACAGTTAAACGTCCAACATAATGAACGGATATCATTGACATGATTATATTGGGTTGGCACTGATTAACAAACATGAACATTGTAGCGCCCCCCCCCCCCCCCCTCCTTCCTTAATCTTTGCATTCAGCAGAGGATCCGCAGTAAGTTTGGGGTCATCCTAAACAAATGGCATTTGTAAAGGGGTTATCCAGTTTATAAAACCGATTTTCATATACCCTGTTAGGGAATTCTAAGTTAATAGAGGGGTGGTCCCCCGCTCAGGATCCTCATTTTTTGGCCAGAGTGGAGAGCAGTTACAAAGAGCGTCTCTTGCTCTGGAGGACCTGTCCTGTCCTGCATTACACAGGAACCCTCATTGATCTGAATAGGCACTGTGTAATGCTTTATTTCTCCTGTGATGGCGCTGCAGAGAAATTACTGCCAAGTTTCCACACAGATCACAGCTGATCACTGGGGGTCCCAGCAGGCGGACCCTTTCTGATCAGCTTATTGTCAAGGAAACCTTCTAATAAGTAGGGATTGTCCAAAGAGGACAACCCCTCTAAGTAGCAATGAGAAGAAAACTATATATATATATATATATATATATGTCTTATTCTTGAGGAACAGACTTTCCTACAAATACAATTCGCAAGTGTCGTATTGAATCTGAGCCGTATAATGTTCAACCCTGCGAACAATATTAATGTGTATTGACTGGCTCTGGAAGAAAAATATAATTTGGTCTATTTCTAATAACTGTTTTTTATGAAAACATAGTGAAAAATTAATGGCGAATCCTCAGTATCCCATGAATTGTAAGTAGTAACACTAAATATTTATGCAGCCTTTTATGATTATGTACATAAAATGAAATGGGAATACCAACGAATATTTGTATGCAAATGATAAAAACGAGGCTCATTAGTACCGAGGTCAGCTAATTTCCCATTGCTTTTCTGCGAGATGATTTTACCAATGGTCGTAATGGAGCCTGCTGCGCCACTTCGTAACAAGGTAAATATATCGGGGGAAAAAAATCATCCATTGTTTAATTACGGCAATGCACAGGAGGAAGATTGAGCAGCGTGTGCAGTAACTTGTTCGCTTGGCGTGTTTGGTTGGAGATAAAGAGACGGAACAAGTTCCACTGAATAGCAAATGCGGGCAGAATGGCTTTCTTGTTTGACAAATTCTGGAGGGCATCACTGTAACAGATGGTGAGAAAAATGAGTCCCAGTTGTTCCCGGTGTATGAGTATAATAAAGAAAAACACAAAATACTTCTTTGTAAAGTACGGAAAATATAAGAAAACGTCCTTCCTTCTAAAACTAATCTGTCACTTCTCACAAGCGGCCAATGCTTAGCGTATAATGAAAATATATAATGCACTGGGAAATACGGCACAAGTAGCAGCCACCGGAAAATAGCGTCTTCTCTGTCTGAATCGTGAGGTAACAATTATCCCTAAAGCGTAATTTCAGTCACAACTAACATTACAGGGGTTGAAGGGATCCTGGACATTAAGGAGGGATCCACAAGGAATCCCTTATGTTGATCCCTTAAGGTTTTGGCAGGAAAGTTCCCGCCAATTTTGTTGTTGTTCTCTGGGCAGATGTGACCAGGTTAGCAACAGCTGGTCATTGGTTCCTGCTTGGACCCATGTGACCTAGCAACAAGGGAAAATCTTCCCTGTTACCCAGTGACAGGCAGGTCATTGGCCATTTGTTATTCCCATGTGACCAAATTGTGACAGGCTGCTGGCCTGCTGATGTCAAACATTGCCATAGTCCTCCATTTACCAGACGGAGGCAAAAAGAGCGTCCTTTTGGCCTCCGTCAAGCTGGTATACCATTTTTTTTTCAACTGTACGGAATAGATAAGTCTGCTACCACTATATACCACTTAATGTATACTACAGACGCACTGTGCGCACTGTGAATAGACCCTTACCTGGGGAATGACCCTCCGTCACTATGTAATGCTTTATTATGGCATGGCTCTCTATAAGACTTGAGGTGAATTGCTCTTTTGGAGTAGATTTCTCAATAAGTTTATGGCTCGAGCTTATGGTTCAGTTTATCTGGTGCATTTATTTGATATATTTTTAATATTTTATTTTAAAAGTAGATTTAAAGAAGACTTCCAGTAGAAACACAACTTTCCATGTCTGCATTTCCCACCTGACTGTATACCACTCTACACTTCTTTTATGTATACTGTACTTACTTTTTAAACTGCTGGCTCGTCTGTGCTTTAAAAAAGCCTCCATCTTGATTCTTAGATTTCTCCAGCTTTCTCTTCCTCTCTGCTTTGCTATCAATCCCATGATGCTTCAGCACAGAATCACATAACCAGCTAAAGACCATACCATTTCTGCATGCTGGGGGGCACTGTGATTATCATTCTCTCTCTATTCTCCTAAATAAGCTGAGAAACCATAAGTATACAGACAGGGAGGCTGCACTATATTCTTCTACACCTGTGTGACAGGAACCTGTCTAAGTATCAGTGGCGGCTGATGATAGAAGTTTCTGTCCCCCCCCTGTGTAATACTAGTGGTACAGGAACTGCTGAAGCCTGTGATGGGTGACACAAAGATCTCCATAGACTCCAGTAGAGAAAGTAGTCACTGAGCCTGATCCACACTGCTGCTAAGCAACCATCCCAGTCTGATAGAGATAAATAATAGGTTAGAGACGGACACATGGAATACATAATGGAGCACATGGGAAAGTTTAGTTTTGGCTGGGGTGTCGCTTTAAGAAAGAAGGCCATGGTCATTTTTTTTTTTTACCACCTACGGGTTGCCTTAGTCTATTGTTTCAATGCCTTTAAGGCTAAGCAAGTTTTATGGTATATATGACTTATAATCCCATTAGAAAAACATCAATGCTTCCTTGCAAAAGAACAGTGTCACACCTGTACATAGGTTTTGTCTGGTATTGCTGCTCAGTCTTTTTTTTTACTTTAACAGACCCTAGATGTAACACGAGCCGTGGAGAGGTGTGGTGCGGTGTAAGGAAGAAAGCAGACTTGTTTTTCTAATCCTATACAACCAACAATGGTTGGAACAAGAGCATACTATCACGATCTGTGGGTATGTGGATCCACTAGGCCGCAACTCCACAGCGGGGTAGCAGCTGGCCAAACAACAGTGTACCTAGTCTATACAAAGTCCTAAGCACAAGGGTACCTGTAATATTCTAGACAGTAGCAGCGGCTGGGCACAGATGGTATTTAGACGCCAGGTGATGCAAAACGTGGTAGGAGGTACCAGGCATGGCAGATGACACCAGATGTGGTGTAAAGCAACAGGCGTAGCAGATGGCACAACAATACTCCAACACTAGAGAGGGCACAGGAGCAAATACAGCACGGGATAGAGGTGGCAGGGCACGGGAACACTGGGACCAGGATATGACTAAGGGACTATTTGCAAGACTAACATAGGAATACAAACAACGCGGAGTGAAAGGGCAGGGCCCCTTTTATAGTCCAGGGTGATTGGTAACATATTTTCATGTGCGCGCTCTGGCCCTTTAAGGCCAGGCACTAGCGTGCGCGCGCCCCCTTCGGCACACTGCAGAGTGGAGCGGAAGTGAGTGCTGGCGTCTCCTAGGGAGGAGATGCCGGCCGGCACTCACAAGTCCATGGCCATGGCCGTCGAGAGTAACAACGACGGTCCGCGGCTGTGGACGTTACGCATACATACTATAGAGACAGACTATGTGGCTGCTAGGCTGCTATGAGGCCACATTGTCTGTGGCACTTTTAACATTAATGGCATACCTCCCAATCGTCCCGGTTTAAGCGGGACAGTCCTGGATTCCGGGCGGTCAGGGGTATGTGCTGCTGTCAACTGTATTTTCCTCCTCAGGATGCAGATACAGTTGAACCCAATTCTTAGACAGGGAACCATCAGCTCCTTACTTCAGAATTAGTTTGGAGCAGAGGGAACTCCTCCACTTGCCCAGGACTGTCCTTGGGGAAGCCCTTGACGTCACTGTCCTTATATGGACGGTGACGTCAGTGGCTACTCCTTTTGAGCGGAATTCCCGTTGCCGATGATTTGGCAAGGGATTCCGCTCCTAGAGAAAATCCCTGAGGTCACTGTCCATCAGGACAGGACTCGCCATCTGGCAGTTCTGGCAAATGCCAGATGGGCCGGTGAACAGTGGGCTGCCTGCTGGCCGCCCAAACAATCAGTGTCGGACGGTGTGGCCTAATGAAGACGCAGATTCTGCGTTGCAACGCATTGCCGTTTTCTTTGCAAATAAATGCTCTCTTTGTTATTACTCAGTCTATCTATTCTTCATGAGTAGCTCTTTCTATTTATATCCAATTTTTAATTGCCATTTTTCTGCGGCACCATAACCATTATGCCGGTCACTGGATATTAAAAGCTGCAACCAATTTATTCACTACTGCTTACTGCATAAGTTGTACCTGCCAGTACAACTATTTTAGGTGAGTGCAGTTGCTTACCTATACTATACTTACCCCACCTATCAGGTTTATCTTGCACCATGTGGCGCTGTGTACACTTTTTTCATTCCAGAAACTCCTGGCGTTTAAAACCACATCTTTCCGAGATTTATTGCTGTGTGCAATGAGGAGCTATAGAGTTAAAAGGGTGAGCATCAATTTATGGTTAATTTAAGGCACAGAAAGGAGGAGCTTTGTAAAAGGGGCATGGCTTCGTGGGCACATGGCCCGGGCTTAGTGGTGGAGGGGCATCTCAGGTATAGATGCCTATGTACTGCCAGCATCCTGCATGCCAGTGCCCAAGAATCAGCAGTCTACAAAAGAAAGCCGGTAAATATAGCAATGTGAGTGCAGTGTTGGATTGATTTTTGTAGTGTGACTGGTTGATGTAGCGTTAACAGTGTCAATTGTATGAGTGAAATATGCAATTTGTGTGAGTTTTGTGTCTTCTTCTAATGTATTAGTGCCATTTGTGGGCGTGTTGTTTTCAATATGAGTGTGAGTGGTATGTGTGGTAAAGGTCAAGTGTGTGTTATGTGAGCTATGTGTTTAGCATTTGTGTGGTGTGTGCGATATGTGTTTAGTGTAAGTAGTGCGTGCAGTATCTGTCTAGTGTGTGAGTGGTATGTGTCTAGTATGTGAGTGGTGTGTGCAGCATCTGTGCCAGGTGTGAGTAGTGCATGTTCAACATGTGTCCTTGGTGTGGGTAGACAACGTGCGGCATATGTCTTAGGTGTGAGTGGCAAGAGTGGAGGATGTATCCTAGGTGTCAGTGGTGTGTGTGCGCATGTGTCCTAGGTGTGAGTGGTGCATGTGTGGCAGATGTCGTAGGTGTGAGTGGGGGATGTGTTCTAGTGGTGTGCGTGAGTTCTTAAGTGTGAGTGGTGTGTGTGCGCATGTGTCCTAGGTGAGTGGTGTGTGTGCGCATGTGTCCTAGGTGTGAGTGGTGTGTGTGCGCATGTGTCCTAGGTGAGTGGTGTGCATGTGCATGTGCACTAGGTGTGAGAGGCACAAATGCAGCATGTGTCCAGCTTGTGGGTTGCATTTGTGTGTCATGTGTCCAGCATGTGAGTGCGTGTGTATATGGCTGAATATAAAATTTAAATCATTTAGTTATAGTATGGTGATATTTTAGCATTGTATACTGGTATAATTTGCAATGTTTATACGTCAGTATTAGGGTATGTTCACACGCCCTGTTTTCAGGCGTAATTCGAGTATTTTACGCCTCGAATTACGCCTGAAAAAGCGGCACCATTCCCGCCTACAAACATCTGCCCATTGCTTTCAATGGGTTTTACGATGTTCTGTTCCGACGAGGTGTAATTTAACGCGTCGCTGTCAAAAGACGCTCGCGTCAAAGAAGTGCATGTCTGATTGGGACTTTTTGGAGCCGTTTTTCATTGACTCCATAAAAGACGCCGCGAGTACTTGCAAAAACGTCTCAAATTCAGGAGCTGTTTCAGGAGACGTATTTTGCTACTGCGTGTGAACATACGCTTAGGCCACGATCACGCAAACAGGATTTTTATTAGGACTAAGTCCCTGATTCCACACCCAAATCCCTTTCAAATCCACGAATATTCTGCATCCATTAAGGCTGGATTCACACGAGCATGTCCGGTCCGTAAAGGACGGAACGTATTTCGGCTGCAAGTCCCGGACCGAACACACTGCAGGGAGCCGGGCTCCTAGCATCATAGTTATGTACGACGCTAGGAGTCCCTACCTCGCTGCGGGACAACTGTCCCGTACTGTAATCATGTTTTCAGTACGGGACAGTAGTTCCACGGAGAGGCAGGGACTCCTAGGATCGTACATAACTATGACGCTAGGAGCCCGGCTCCCTGCAGTGTGTTCGATCCGGGACTTGCGGCCGAAATACGTTCCGTCCTTTATGGACGTAACATGGTCGTGTGAACCCAGCCTAATAGTGAATGGGCTATTTTATACCCCATTCACATGCAGCGAAAATAAGACTGCTTGAATTTTTTTCCACTCTGCAAAAAAAAATCCTCTAGAATAATGAAAATGTTCATTATTCTCGTGGAAAAACCGTGGATTTGTTGGAGTTGGAGCTATCAGGAACTATTCCTCTTTTCATTTACACCTGGTTTAATAAATCTCCCCATGTCTTGTATAGCTGAAAGGTGGTCCCATGTACTCCAGCCCAACACTGGCAGCTGCGTATGGCCTGCGGTGCGCCTGTGTGCTTAAAAATGCCAAGGCTGATTTTAAGTCTCAGTCCGGACCTGCTGTCCATATATGGACAGTGACGTCAAGGGCATCCCCGAGCTGCGCGCGCCGCATCGGTTGTGATTCTTTGTGATACTTGAAAGTTGGAAGGTATGATTAAGGGTATGACCGATATTCCTAGGGTTAAAGGTAGAGACATTTTACACAAATCGGTTTTGCTCCACACCTTTGTTATATATTACATTTTGCTCCCATCATGCCCCAGAATAGAGCACAGATTTCATATTTTGTTTAAGCTGGGAGGAGCTTTCTCCAGTGCTCTTTGTCGCCCCCCTGCTGAGTAATGCACTTTCACACTGCGCTTCCTGACGCTAATTTTGATGCTTTTTCCACGTTAGAATCAGTGTCAGATCTACCTCTCACTGATTTCAATGGAAATCATGCAGGTTTTTTACAGGAAGCATTTTTTCTGTTCACTGAAAAAGAAGTGTCCTGCTCTATCTCAGGATGGATTTTGCTCTTGAACCTCCCATTGAAATAAATTGGGGGCGGGAAAAAAAAAGGGTCAGTGGGCTGTATTTAAAAATCTGCCTGAGTGGGTTTCCACGCACGGATTTGCAGCAAATATAGTGCAAATCCGGATCCTGCAGTGAATACTTGTGTGAACATAGTCTTAGTGTCATTCTCTTGTATTTAAAGGGTAACTAAACGTTCAACAAAGTTCTGACATGTCATAGTGATATGTCAGAAGTTTGGATTGGTGGGGGTCCGAGCACTGAGACCCCCACCAATCGCTAAAACAAAGTGGCAGAAGTGCTCGGGTCTCGCGAGATTACGCTTGCCTTGCTATAAATCTCACACAAACGTTACCGAAGTGTCAGGATTCTGAATAGACATCACGTCCTGGCTGGAGGTCATGTATATTCACTGTCAGGATACTTGAGTAACGTTAATGTGTGTGTATGTGGCTGCACATAGTGATCTAGTAAGATCACTATTTGCTGTGTAAATAAATGGAGAGGAGTGTATGACGCTGATTGGTCACTGATTGGTCAGCGTCATACACTCCTCTGTACAACGCCCACTTGGTCAAAAAGTAAAACACGCCCAGTTGTCCATTAAGAAGGTCATTAGCATAAAGCTAAAATAGGTTGTAACTCTGTCAAAAATTATAATTTTTCTAAATAAAATACACTGCTGTAATCTGTATTACAGCACCGATCACATTATGTACAATATAGGGCACTTATAATGTGGTGACAGAGCCTCTTTATAGGCTGCCAAGAATAAACCATGGAGCCTTAGTTCACACGGGGCGGATACACTGCGTAATAGCATGCTGCGCATCCGCCCTGTGCGCCGCAGGGAATTCCGGGGTGAAAAAGCGCACCAAACTGTGGTGAAGTTTTTCACCCGGAATGTCCGCTGCGAAAAACTGCAGCACTTAGCTGGCAAGCTAGCAGACCGGCCTCCTGGGATGATGTCTCATCCCAGGAGACCGCTGCAGCCTGTGTTTGGATGCAGCGGCAGTCACGTGGGATGAAGCGTCATCCCAGGAGGATGAAACACAGGTAAGTTTACATTTTTTTTTCCTGAGTTCCGTTTTTTGCCACGAATCCGCCGCCAAAAACGGAACAACTGCTATTTGATGCGGGATTTACATGCCCAGTGAATTCAATGGGGAAATCCCACAACATATAAGCAGCCTTTACGTAAAGACAATTGACATGCTGCGGAATGAATTTCTGCACCGCAGGTCAATTTACGAGAGGTATTTCAGCGCGTAGATGAGATTTGTTTTCCCTCATCCACTTTGCTGCTACTGTATATGCTGCGGATTTTCCGTAACAAATTCTGTTGCGGAAAATCCGCAGTATTTACGCAATGTGTGAACTGGCCCTCCGTGTGAATTTCCACCTTTTATCATAATGTTGTTTTAGGTCCAAAATTCTGTGCTGATCAATTTCTCACAATTTTCTTATAGCGGTTACAGCTCCAAATTCCCTGCAAAGGCATAGATTTAAAAGATGAAATTCTGTCTGCCTGCAGTCCCCACTAGGGGGAGCTTAGGATCTTATTGCATACTGTTTTATTATTGAGGTCTATGTATAACCAGTATGCAGTCAGCTCAAAAAACTCCCCCTGGTGGTGGCTGGAGCTGCCAGATGGTAGGGGGAAAATCATCAACTAGTTTTCGAGTCGTCCCCCCCACCACAACCATTGTCCCTGTGGAAATATCTCTACTTCAGAGTTATGTATAAATGTTTTTATCGTTTCTGGTGACAAGTCCCTTTTAAAATCTGAAATATTTTCTTTAAAATAAAAACCATTTGGACTTCAGCTACTGTAATAAAATCTGTTCGGCGCAGGAAGCCGGCCTTCATTTCCACATAGGGTGCAAATTTTCCGTGCAGTTTATATGCTGAGTGCGGGAAATCATTATTTCATAAAAGAAAAAGTGCCAAAAGAGTCAATTTAAACAATGTCGCAAGTACATTTTAGCTGGAAGCAAATACGATAATGTGATTTCTGAACAAAAGGCCCGAGCCGCTGAGCCGAGCTGCAGACGGAGTCACTAAACAATTTCAAATTATCCCCAAACCGCACAATACAAATGCAAATTATACTCAAAAATCGCATGTGTCAGTGAAACTGGGGATTTTGTCGTTTTAATGCGGTCACGTGTCTTATCCTAAAATGAACCCGTGTCTTCCAGTAGCGGAGCCGCGTCTCCGGCCCCTGTCCTACACTGTGTTCGACAGCCGCCTGACTAATTATTAATGGGTGTAGCACAAGGCAAATCAATTAGCAGCGTCGTTCTGTGGGATTACACACGTGTTTGTAAGAAAATACATCATAGGAGGAAACCGTCTCGTGTTCTTCCCTCTTGGCGACAAGCCCTGAACAGTCACAATTTCACAGCGTGCTCAAAATGGTTTTGATAAAATCTAGAATTGACTGCCAAACAAAGCCGCCCAAAACAGACACTATTAACCCTAAATGGAGTGTGACTCAGCGTACAGTGCAAAGGGCCGGAACCGTTGTGATAGTACGGACCCCCTCATGGCACAGAAATCAGCAGTATATAAAGCAAACGTGTCGGATCATTCAGACAATTGGAGGCCTGGAAATATTGAAATATTGAAATTCCTCTTTCGGCATGTCCGATATTTTGGAAAATCCAATAGTCTGGCTATCAGAACGATGCTTTGAAAGGCTGGATTCACACGAGCACATTACGTCCGTAATGAACGGAACGTATTTCGGCCGCAAGTCCCGGACCGAACACACTGCAGGGAGCCGAGCTCCTAGCATCATAGTTATGTACGACGCTAGGAGTCCCTGCCTCTCCGTGGAACTACTGTCCCGTACTGAAAACATGATTACAGTACGGGACAGTTGTCCCGCAGCGAGGCAGGGACTCCTAGTGTCGTACATAACTATGATGCTAGGAGCCCGGCTCCCTGCAGTGTGTTCGGTCCGGGACTTGTGGCTGAAATACGTTCCGTCCATTACGGACGTAACATGCTCCTGTGAACCTAGCCTAAGGGTATGTGCACACACAAAATAAAAAACATCTGAAAATACAAGGCAGTTTTCAAGGGAAAAGAGCTCCTGATTTTCAGTCGTGTTTTTCGCTGCGATTTTAATAGCCGTTTTTGGAGCTGTTTTTCTATTATCTTTAGAGTCTATGAATGGGCGCGTAGGTTCGTGAAAACGCACCAATCTAGGACATGCAGTGAGTTTCACGCAGCGGACTCTCGCTACGTGAAAACTCCTGCATGTGTGAACGACCCCATTGAAATCAATGGGTCCGTGTGCTGTGCGTGATTCACGTTCGTGTGAATGGGCCCTTAGTGTTCAGAACAATGGGGGATATTTATCAAAACTAAATCAGAGTGCAAAAAAGAAAACCAGTGAAGTTGCCCAACCAATCAGGTTGCCTCTTTCATTTTTTTTTTAAGCTCCCCATAAACATAAACGCTGCAATCTGATAGGTTGCTATGGGCAACTGCTCCACTTTTCCTTTTGCACTAGTTTGGATAAATCCCCCTCCACATTATTTATAATGCTAAAGAACAAAACTCTGTTCACATAAGCGTCCATCGGGGTTTCCGTCACTTTCGACGATAACAATAGCGCACCTTGCAGTGATATTCTTGCCATCAAAACGACATATTCACTGATGACGCCATTAAAGTCGGGGGGTCTGTGAGTGACCACACTTTCCTAGACTCCTGTATGGCAAATCTTGCTAGTTTCACGTGCATCCTCCGCTCTTGTATCGCTGCGTAACTAGAGGCCTTTGCCATTTGAGGGTCTGGAAGCCATATTGGTTGTCACCGAGCTTTCCCAGAAACACTACATAAAATTCATGCCATACATTTACATCCTATAGCTAATCTCTCATGACTAAGGTTGAGCTTTTTGGCGGTCTCTGGCCTGGTAACAAGTTGAATTATTCTTGCGTAGCGGCGCTCCGAGCTTTTATGTCCACCTCCCTGTCAGTGGTTAATAATTGCAATCCACAGGTGACCTTTCCAGTAAGTGATGCGAGTAGCGCTGTGTGTGTTAGCTCCAATTTGCTGCTAGACATTACTGGATGTTGTGAGTCACACAAATTACCCCGTACACGAGGGAGCCACTCAGCCGCTCTACATATGCATGTCCCCGGCGCTGCGCCGTGACATCACCCACATTTGCATGTACTCAGATCACAGACTGTAGATCACAGAGGCACTGACTGCACAATTGCTGCACTGATCTAAACCCGACTTCCCCATCTGGATTATATTCTCCGTAAACATAATCGATGCAAATGTGTATGCAGATGTAGCAGAGCCGAGTCTTGTCCAGAGAATCATCATCATGATGCGCAAAATCACACAATGCAGTTTGTAAGCGTTCCTATGGCCTTGTAACGTGGACCCTGTAGGCACTCCACGTGCCGCCACCTGGTGCCGTACTACCCCTAGAAACAATGTGTTTAGGCGAGAATACCTCCGTAAGGGTATGTTCACACGCAGTGACCAAAAATGTCTGAAAATACGGAGCTGTTTTCAGGCGAAAACAGCTCCTGATTTTCAGACGTTTTTGTAGCAACTTGCGTTTTTCGCTGCGTATTTTACGGCCGTTATTGGAGCTGTTTTTCAATGGAGTCAATGAAAAACGCCTCCAAAAACGTCCCAAGAAGCGACATGCACTTCTTTTTCGCGGGTGTCTTTTTACGCGCCGTATTTTGACAGCGACGCGTAAAATAACACCTCGCGGGAACAGAACATCGTAAAACCCATTGAAAGCAATGGGCAGATGTTTGCAGGCGTAATGGAGCCGTTTTTTCAGGCGGAATTCGAGGCGTAAAACGCCCGAATTACGTCTGAAAACGCTGCGTGTGAACATACCCTAATATGGCATCCGATAGAACGGAGGTACGGTATGGCTCCATACGGCCATGTGCTTTAGTTCTTATACTTTCCCCTTTAAAGGGATATTCCTTTTTAAGAAAATAGAATAAGTTCACACGGGCCGGATTTGCTGCGATAATAAAATGCAGCAAATCCGACCCCGATTCGGCAGAGCGTTAGATCTCATCTACTTTTCTGCTATTGTAATACACTATCCGGACGGAAAATCTGCAGCAATTACACCACGTGTGAAAATAGCCTAATCGTTGTTTAATTAACAGTTATTCAAGTTTCTAATATACTTTCTATTTCCATTTCTCACTTCCTGTATTTCCATTTCAAGATCCCTGCTTGCTGTCATTGCCAGATTAACGGAATGTTATTGTACATCTTCGTCCTTTAATTTTTATTATTATTCAGCTCAGTGCAATTTATTTTACATAGCAGTCATCTAGTACATACATGCTATCACAATGTCAGCGCCACTTTTATTACGTAACATCTCTTCATCTTGTAAATGACAGAACCCCAATTATTTAAAGTGAAGCTCTGGTTCAAAATCACAGTAAGCATTTTCTGCTTTTAAAAAATGATGGAGAGTTCTGAAACTTTCTAATATACTTTATTTCTATTCCTCATCATTTTCAAGATCTTTGCTTGCGGTCAGTGAATAGAAACATTCCTGTTTACATCTAGAGCTTGAAAACCTGTACAGACCTAATACTTATTACAGCTGAGGGGTTCGCTAAATTTGTAATAGTAATAGACTCTCTGTTATATAGGAAATGACAATATTACGTCTTTAGAGGTAAAAGTGGAAAAAAATAATTTTGGAACATACTATTCGGGAAATCTAAGATCGGGAATTTCACTGCGTATTTCAGCCTTTGCAATGCAAAAACTGAAATCTGTGGCAAGTCCGCTGTGTTTTCTGCAACATCTGAATTACCTGTCAAATATGCAAATGTTGGTGCAGATTCGTTGCATAATTGCCCCAAATCTGCACCAACATTTGCAGCGGAAAAACTGCCACGTCTGAACGTGCCCTTAGAGGAGACCGGCAGGAGAGACACATTTCATAGTATAAGCTGCGTAAACGTAGCCTGTATTCTGCTCATGGCGTCTTCCGAACAGCGACAAGGAATTAGATTTCTTTGCAACACTATGAACATTATTGGAATCACCCCTGCTGGAAAAAGGAGCAATTCTGAAAATAATATTCTAAAATGAAATTAATAATGCAATTTTCTGGCAAGAACCAGAGCTTCATTTTAAAGGGATATTCCACCTTGACATTATATTTACAGCTGGATCGCACATTCACCCTGTCAGGCAGAGGTGTTATCCTCCTTGAGATATGACGCATGAGGCAAATCATCCTAAACCTCAGTGATGTCAGCAGTTCATTGTGACATAACAGACCGCAACTCACAAAATAGCTGTGCCCGTTATATATAAGCTCCAGTTATACTATAAGGCCAAGATATATCACAGTTGTGCATGCAATAACATGGACCCTCAGTGGTACTACAAACATTTCCCATGCTTTTCCTACAAAAGCAATGCCACTTCCAGCATGCTGGGAGTTGTAGTTTTACAGCAGTTGGAAAGTGACAGGTTGGAGAGCACTGCATTAGTTCAACATAAGACATTTACATAGTATTAACCACGTGTTATACATTTGACATCACATCCTATTAAAATGAAAGTGCGTGGCATAGAATTATCCGGACGTTAGAACTGTTCAGTCACTTTCAGTCAGTTTTGCCTCCGTATTATGGACGCAATGTCACGACCTGAAGAGTAGATCACATAGGATCCTATGTTGATCTAGGTCCGGTTCGGTTGAATCACGGGAGGTCCGGGTATCGCAGCTGTAATACAGATGCCAGTTTGCGCCCGTGTTAAGGGCCGTATGAAAGCGCCTAAAAGGGGGATTCCAGAGAATAACTTTTATGGCAAGTCAATCAGACATATCAAGAAAGAGTAGTATGACACCATCTCATTCAACATTTCACCATTATATGGTGCAGACCTCAACAGCAACATTTTGGCTCCATCTTTTTCAGGTTGCTGTTGACGTGTGGACATTATAAAGGTGAAATGTTGGAATTAGATGGTTTGACTCCTTCTTGATGTGGATGTGAAGCTTCATTGTGGGTAGCCCTGCATGGCGGCTTGGCATTTGACTGTGACCATTTTTGATTGAGCTTCTGGTTGTATGCGGCCTTTACCTATCAGGCAGGACATAAACGTTTGCCAGGTTCTCCACTGGTCCCAAGAACAAAGTGGTCCCATGCCTGGTGGGGTGATGGCTATGGATGAGTGGTCCCATGCCTGGTGGGGTGGTGGTTATGGATGAGTGGTCCCATGCCTGGTGGGGTGGTGGCTATGGATGAGTGGTCCCATGCCTGGTGGGGTGGTGGCTATGGATGAGTGGTCACACTCTATTGTAGAGAATGGGAAACATGGAAACCTTCTAGTGAGAGCATTGGACGTAATTCACATTTACTTCAACGGAGATTGACCTTGTATACGTGGCCATAAAAAATTGGAAACTGTAACACCTCATTCGTCCTCGTTGGAGAACGCAGCAAAGTTCTCAACTCTTACCATGGGGTCTGCCCTTCAAGAACAACTCCACTTCTGAGCAGCATTTCAAGATTTACATTTGCTTATAATTTAATGTCAGGTAACTCAGGTTATCTTGTACTGATCTTTAGTTGCATCACATCTTAAAGGGGTTACCAAGGATTAGAAAAATATGGCTGCTTTCTTCCAGAAACAGTGCCACACCTGTCAACAGGTTGTGTATGGTATTGCAACTCTGCCTAATGCCAAACACAACCCACAGATAGGCGTGACACTGTTTTTTGTAGAAAATAGCCATGTTTTTCTAATCCTGGACAACAACCCATTAAAACGTTATTACTATGCAGAGCTGAATTACGGCAGGCTTTTTCTTAACGCTGACCTCACACTATCAGAAGCTCCTGCTGGTTCAGTGTCCGCACAGCTTCTCATCTGCAGTCTGGGAGATGAAATATCACCATCCATTGTATAATAGTAGCAGAAAGAAACAAATCTGCCAGAATTAAAAGCAGCAACGTATAGTGCATTATAGGAGTTCAGTAAAGCAGATAGGGGTGTGTCTGTCAGCACAATGTTGACAGAACCCGCAATGAGCAACATTTTTACTGTGACTCCAGATGTGAATGGGCTTTAAGACATCTGTTTGTAAGTACAAAATAAATGAGTGCACTTGGCTGTTTCCATATACCCCACTGACTTGATTGGAGAGTGACTGCGCAAGTGCTGCCACTTCTCTGCCAGGCACAGTAACTGGGCACCCTTTATTAATTGTGTGGGACCAATGCTCAGATATCCACCAATTTTATAGCATATAGTTCATATGCCATCAGTCTTTAGCATGAGAACCCCTTTAACATTATTATGTAGGAATATTATTATTATTATTATTCTTATGCAGGAATAGAATTGCGTCAACTGTAAAAGTGAACTAATGCCTCAAAAAGTTTCCAGTGTTAGGACTGGCTCAGGAATAAAAGTGCTTTATCTAGGACTGTAGCAGTAGACGGCTACTCAAGCCAAACATTCATGGAATTTCCTTCCCAACATGGAACCCTTAGGGCTCATAATCGCAGACATATTAGGGTATGTTCACATTGCTTATTTTTGGCCCTTTTTCGGCCGAAAAATCGGAATCAGAACGCCTCCAAACATCTGCCCATTGATTTCAATGTGAAAAACGGCATTCTGTTCCGATGGGCCGTTTTAAAAAAAAAAAGAAAGTGCATGTGCCCGCGAAAAAGAAGTGCATGTCACTTCTTGAGCTGTTTTTGGAGCCATTTTTCATTGACTCTGTAGAAAAACAGCTCCAAAAACGGCCGCAAAAAACGCAGCAAAAAACACGAGTTTGATAACAAAACAGCTGAAAATCAGGAGTTGTTTTCCCTTGAAAACAGCTCCGTGTTTTCAGATGTTTTTTATTAAGCGTGTGAACATAGCCCTAGAGTTCCATACAACCTCTGAGTTGGACTGAGCGTTATATGGTACCCATAGACTTTTATGGTGCCCTCTCGTGCCTCTATATGCCTCTGTCATCGTACTAAGGCATACTGAGTTGTTTTTTTATCAAATTCTGTATGAACCAGAGAAAAAAACCTCAATCAGACACCATATGACGGAGCTATTCTACCCTAGAAAATAACCCTGTAATACGGTGCTGAATGGAGGCATCATACCCCGGCACATAAAGTGGCAACAGCTTCGTAGTATGAAGTCACAGGGACTCTATGAGCCTCCATATAGCCTTCTGCACACGGCTTTAGCATAAGCCAGAAGAGCGACTTAGGCTACATTCACACGAGCGCGACAGATTTATGCGCGTAAAGAACGTGCGTAAATCTGGTCCGTGTGCGTTGCGTCATTGCATCTGTGCTTTGCGAGTGGCATGTATTTTTCACACACTCGCAAAGCACTTTAGAAAAAACAAAAACCTGTCAGCAATTTTAAGGTCTCAAAACTGCTGATAGAGTGATTTGGGGGAGGGGGAGGGCATTGGCTTTATTCTCGGTCATGCAAATTTAATGACCGAGAAAATTATGTTTATTTCCCTCAGTGCACAGACGCGGTACTTGATGTGCTATGCGTTGGCTTCAATTTGCGCCATAATTAATGCCAGTTACCAAATCATGGTAAATTTGGTGGCCAATACCCGCAAAGCCGGGCCCGCTTTTTAAACAAGTGCTGGACGTGGCATAATTATTTAAAGAGTTACAAGTTTTTGCGCAAAACAAAACTTTTTTTGCCAGAATATTTTAGTTTAGTGTTTCATTAAATCCCCTCCTTGTATTTTAAGAGGTGACTCTGTCTTCCTGCCATCGTTTTTTTTTTAAACTTAATCACATTCCCTTTTTATCTCTCCTCCGATTATCTATCTCTCATGCGCATTTATTCATTTAATAGTATATCCATCTCATTGCTTAATTGTGTGTAATCTGCCAAATTTAACGTTCGGTAAAACATTATATCCCAGTATTACCGTCACCCACGTGACCCAAAATCTGCCCAGATCTCTTAAAAAATATGTCCCGTTACATTAATTACCAAATGGGCCGTGAGCGCGCTTATCTACGAGAGTCGCTGTAATTTTTTTTTTAATTAGCACCAAATCCAATGTTTCAAAAGTTCATTTGTAAAATAAAAATAACCCGTGTTTGGAATGGCGGATTTACCAAGCAGTTAAGACTCCTGACAGAAGAAAACCAATTAGCAAAGAACAGCCGGTAATAGACAAGTGAAAGGGTAATGTGTCACAGGAAGGAGTCGAGCTGTCAGAAGACTTCTCAAGACGGAATCGTTGAAATAATTGGCGATAAAGTGCATATGCATCTGTTATTTGGCCATAAACATTTTATATCCCAGACGAAATTTATCTCAGGTCTTAACGATCCAACCAGTGTCGTCTGTTCTCTTCCCATTAACTTCCGATACGTGCGATCAGCCGCGAAGTCTCAAGAACTTCAAAAGTCCCATCAAAAAGTCTTCACACCAGATATCCCGTTCTCCATACAAATACTCCAGCCCTCCATAATAAGAGTCCAATTTTCCACACCAGTACTCCGACTCTCCAAACCAACAGTCCCGCTCTCCAAAAGAGGAGACCTGCTCTCCACAACAATAATCCAGCGCTGCTAATGAGAAGTCCGATCCTCCACACTAGCAAGGCGACTCTCCATATTAACAATCCGGCGGTCCATAAGAGAACTCCCGCACTCCAAGCCAACATCCCAGCCGTCCACATGAGAAGACCGGCCGTCCATAACAAGAGTCCGGCCCGCCAGACCAACAAAACCGCGCTCCAAACCAGCAAGATGATGCTCCACATCAGCAACCCAGCGCTCCACAACAGCTCTTCCAAGTCATGCACTTCACTAACATCTTGAGGGACGGGTGAAGGCATGTTCTAAAACACACACAAAAAGAAGACAAGGACTGGTCATTATCAAGAACGAGGAAAAAAAATATCTCCAGACTTTTACCGGCATGCAGAGATAAGCCATGTGCACCTATTGGAAGTCATGCTGCTACCCCTTATAAAGTTATGTTATATACAGATGTAGCAGAGCTGAACTCGTCATGCCAGGCCCCATTGACACCTTGTTTTTTTTCCTATGTCTAGAGTGTATGTCGGGAAATCTCGTGACGTGCACGCTAAACGTGTCCGTAGGGCTGCATTTGCCTGATGGAGGTCAAAAGAGTCTCATTTGATGTCACTCATGAGCAATTTGACAACCGGCCGAACAGGGTGCCGGATCGGTTGTCGGACGGATCGGCTGTGGGCCGCATCGGCGCTGTGTCAATCCTTCTCATTGGGGCCTTATGCAATTTGGGATTCAACGGTTATTATGCAATCATAGAAAAATAATTTTATCCCCAATATTTTATTCCATTTTATACGTAGACTGCGATGTGAAACGCTCTGTGCATATAAAACATGCTGATCGCCTGCAGCCGGATCTTATAGCGTATGAACATTAAAGGGAAAAATGATTTGGTTAAAGCCGTTATGGCAGACTGTGTATTGGAAAGCGTACTGTAATCTCTTCTGAAATCCCCCGTGCTTCATCTGTCAGTCAGAGCATGAAGATTTAGCGCGTACGGTTAAAAATTAATTCTCGACTCTATTAGGCGCAGTATTTCCAGGGCTGACCGACGTCTGCTTAATTTGTGTATGTTATTTACTGGTGATGTTCTCCTAAACTTAAATCTCCTTCCTGCCAATAACGAAACGTGAGAGATGCATAAGTTAAGTGTTTCTCGTCTACTTCTCCATCTAGACCGAAAACGCCCTTTAGAAATAAGCGTGAATGCAAAAATATGGTGGATTCAGGAGACGGTAAGGGCCATAATGAGCAGGAACAGATTACAGTGTGCAGAAGATGGGTAATATACACCCCGAAAAAGAAAATATAAGGGACACACCGGCATCATTTCTTATATCCATTATCATTGGTTATGTGTGGGAAGTTTACCGTAAGGCTATGTTCACACACACATCTGCACTGGACGCCGCAGGGAATTCCGGCCGAAAAACCGCATCAAATTGTGGTGCAATTTTTCGGCCGGAACGTCCGCTGTGGAAAATAGCAGGTAAAAAAAAAAAGTCCATACTTACCCGTAGCCATGGCGACGCATCTCTCTGACGTCCTGCAGCCCGGTCTCCTTGGATAACGTTTCATCCCATGTGACCGATGCAGCCTGTAATTGGCTACAGCAGTCATGTGGGATGAAACGTCATCCAAGGAGGCGGGACTGGACGCAGGAGCAGAGAGATTTGGGTAAGTATGAGATTTTTTTTTCTAAATTGCTATCTTTGCGGTGAAGTCGCAGATTTTCCACCACAAAAATCGCAACATCTGCTATTTGTTGCAGGTTTTACCTCCCCATTGAATTCAACGGTTGAGTTCACATGGATATACTGTGTGCAGTTGTTCGCCCGGAATTTCCGCTGCGGAAAACTGCAGCACTTAGCCGGCCTGCTAGTAGGCCAGCCTCCTGGAATGAAGTTCCATCCCAGGTGACCGATGCAGCTTGTGATTGGCTGCAGAGGTCACATGGGATGAAATGTCATCCCAGGAGGCCGCGCTGGAGGGTGAAACACAGACTTATGGGTAAGTATGAGTTTTTTTTTTCCTGAGTTGCGATTTTCTGCGAAGCCCCCGCAAAAACCGCAACAATGGCTATTTGTTGCGGGAGTTACCTCTTTATTGAATTCAATAGGGAAAACCCGCAACAAATAAGCAGCGTTTACGCAAATATAATTGACATGCTGCGGGAATAAAATTCTCCCGGTGATTTGTCAATCGCATCTCTTGTTTATCTCCGTACAGACACTGGCATTATAGATTAAAATTGTATTTCTTCAACAGGAATAAATTGAAGTGGAATAAAAAAAAATAATGTGTGTACATAGATGCAAATAACGGAAATGGGTAAATTAATAGAGCAATCCTATATCTCCCCAGAAGAGAGGAACTACAAGTCCCAGCAATAATACTTGACCATTTTAGGCCACACTGACACCAGTGCCTGAGTCCACTGACTTACAATGAGGTCCATCGGGTTCTTTCGCTGCTATTCTTGACAGAATTTGTGACGGAGCCGCCAACACAAATGTGAACAGAGCCTAAGGCTTTGTTCACACAGGGTCATAAATTTTTTTCTTACAATATGAAAAAACACAATACTTACATTTTACGGGTTGCGGTCCCGCGAACTGGACCACAAATGGGCGGGTTTACGCTGCTCAAATCTGCAGAATTAGGGTATGTTCAGACATGGCGGAATGGCCGGGGATTTGTTCCGGCATTGAAAGTGGTGGCGTATCCTAGCGATATGGTCGGACTTTCTACGATCGGAACACCCCTTTAGATGCTGTACTGCAACATTTCTAAGGCGCTGTCTAATCTGAATAAACACGTTTTTAAAGGGGTGGTCCGAGATTAGAAAGAAGGGCTGTTCTTTTTTTTGTTCGGAAACAGCGCAACTCTTGTCCATAGGCTGTGCTTGGTATTGCAGCTCAGACACATTCGCCAGAATTAGGATAAACTGCAATTCCAGGCGCCGCGCGTGGACGGACGTGTTAATAATTTACAGCTTCTCCTTCCATTTTTATTTCAGAAGAAATCTTCCGTTGCTTTAATCCTTTTATCCTCACCCCTCAGTCACGTTCCCATGTGTTTATGACACCTGAGTGACGTGACCTGATTTCCCAATATACATACGCTCCTGTCCCGGTGCATGTGGAGGGCTTTTATGTACATTGAACCCATTAATGGATGATTGTCAGTGCACACGGGAGAACTGACGGCTGCTGGGGCCACAAACCCTTTTAATGGTGAAGTCGGCAGAGCGGCAGCCCCTGAGAGACCGGCCCTTTATTTTGGAGCAGACGGAGCGACCTACTTTCCCCTCTCACTTCTCCAGGTTAATAAATTCTGAGATGTGAAGTGACAAGATCTCTCCAGATTCATGGCTCGGTGCCATCTTATCTCACTAGAAACCTGCGCAATTCCTCCAGTCCAGGACAGGCTTGTGAAATGCGTCTTAGTGAATGTCCGACATGAATATGATGAGAATTTCTAGATGAAAACGCTGCAAACCCCATCATACGTACACTGTGTAACTTGCAATTATGGGGTCACTGTGGCTATCACTTATGGGGTTAATAAAGCTGGCGAATAGAGAGGATGATGATGAAACATAAAGGGTCAGTGTTCCAGGCAGATATAGGGTTACTATAGCTAACACTTCTGGGGTCAATGGGGGGAATATATTAAGACTGGTGTTTCAAACGCTCGTATTACGCTAATTTACGTAGGCGCAAAATGCATCAAATATATTAAGAGATACGCACCTTTTAATAAATTTGGCGCATTTTTGGCTGTCCATGCAACATAAATGCAAATCTACGCCTGCTATGAGTAGCTGTAAATTTGCACCATAACTTACAACAATTATGGTCAATCTGTCGGTCCAGTGGAGGAACCGCCCCCTTTGGATAAACCCCGCCCCCTTTTCTTGCCACTTTCAGAAAGTGGCGAGAAGAGTATAAAGTCGCTGACGTAAAGCTTTTGATATAATTATCACAATGTATCTTGTACTTATTGCCTACTTGCCAACTCCAGATAGTCCCGGAAAAAAGGGATACCTCCTGGACCCTCGGAAGAAACGGCAAACCTCCTGGGTGCCCCCCATGTTCACCTCTCCCCGTTCCTGCACCTCCGTCTGCTACCGGGTGCCACAGACAACAGCTGTCTGTGGTAGTGCCCGGGAGCAGAGGGAACCGCGGAAACGGGGAGGGGTGAGTTTCTGAATGTCTGGTCTAAGAACTGTAAAGGAGTAGTTTGGGGTCTGTACACGGGGGGGGGGGGGGTGTTCTCGTCTAGGGTCTGCAAACAGAGGAGGTCCGGTCAGGGGTCAGTAAACAGAGCGGGGCTGCTCTGGGGTATGTATACATGGAGGTCTGGTCTGGGGACTGTATACATAGGGGTCTGGTTTGGGGTCTGTATACAGGGGGTTTTGTATTGCTATATTGGTCCTATGATGGAGCGCAGATGTGCTGGCACACATGGAGACACGATAGAAAGCAATAATGGAGACCTTTAGCACTTATAGGGTCATTCTAGCTGGCATTTTTGGGGGCAGTAGCCAGCAAGATCTTATACCCCATTCACATCCAGACCTGCATTCAAAATCTAAAATCTTGGTGGATGCCTCCATGAATCTGTCAACACTGTGCTGACAGATACACCCCTAACTGCGTAGAGCTCATGTAATGCAGTAATTCCGGCTCAGTGCATTGTGGAGATGTACCAGCAGAGGGCAGCAGAGAGATAATACTGCAGCCTGAAGGCTAACAAAAAAAATTTTTGGACCACAGCTCTAGATGTGACTGGAGTAAAATGTGACTCAAAATCAGTAAAAGTAAAACAAAGTATTATCAAACTTACTCCACATTATAAGCCGATTTAAACCGTAAAACTGCAAATGGCGAGTTACACTTTAAGTATTTGGGGCTGTAAACGCTGGGTGGTGAAATAATGGTGGGAAAGATGGCGGCTGTTTTTTAGATGTGTAAAGCCTTTTGGATTAACGTAGTGAAGATGTCCAAGTGTGAAGACTGTCGACCCATCACTAGCGCCAAAAGGGAACATTCGTCAAGGACGCGCTAATATTGAAATCCCGTGTCTGCATTATTTATATATGCAGGCAAAAAATATAAAATCAAAACATATTTCCCATCGCTCACTCTCACACCTCTCTAAAAATCCTTGTAAATCTGTAATGTTTTACTTTTATCGCCACTTTTCATATTATGTAGAGAAGACACATCTTATAAATATGCCACCTAGACCCTTACGGCAAAAAAAAAGCGATCGTTCTTCATCACGGAATATTTTTGCTTTCGTCTTTTTTTTTTTTTATCACTGGGAGACAATGGGACTAAAAATATACATTGGGGATCAACCTCTAACAGTGGAAGAAAATGCTAAATATGCAATAAAAACAGAGCAAGGTAAAAATAAACCAAAAATGAGAATATTCCTACATAACGACAAACCCTAAGGGTAAGAACACAATAGGCGTTAGCATTTTTATTATGGAAAATCCGCAGCGTATTAGAGTAGCGGCAGAGTGGACAAAGGCGGCAGCGGTAACATCGCCAGGGTAAGTATATATATATTTTTCAAACCTTAAGGATTTCCGCAGCAGACAAACGGCACCACATTTTGGTCAGGTTTTTCGGGCGGAATTCCCTACGGCTTCCAGGGCAGATATGGAGCGAGTTCGTACCCTAAGGACCCATGCACACGACCGTATTTTCATCTATCCGTAAATACTGTCTGTAAATACAGTCCGTAGTGCACCCGTATTTGATCTTTATATATACGGATCCCTAAAATAAAGAGGAGGGCTGCAAATGATGTCACCAGCATGTTGCATAGCAACGCTTCCATAAATACGGACGGTTTATGGATGCACAACCGTAGCCGTCCTTATTTACGGAAGCTCCCATAGGCTTCTAAGGGAGAGTGTGTGCCGTAATTATGGACAAGAATAGGACGGGTGCTTTAATTGGCCACGGAAAGGTGTCCGTGGCCAATAGAAATGAATGGGTCCATAATTGCGGATGAAATATACGGTCGTGTGAATGGGGTTCATACTGGGACGCTCCAACTATGGGATGAAAAATACATCCTATAAAGGGGTATTTCGTCCATAAACATTAATGACATATCCATGGGATGTGCTATAAATGTTTGATTGAAGGGCAACGGATGTATACAAGAATGTTTCTATTCACTGACAGCAAGCAGAAATCTTGAAAACGGTAAGCAATCAAAACACAAAGTATATTGGAAAGTTGCAGAACTTTTATACAGTGATCAAGCTTTAGTTACATGAGATATGACTGGTCCTATAGAGATGACATTTAGGGGTGATTTCGTTGTTGTGTGTTTTTGTGGAAGGTAAATCACTATAAGGCTATGTTCACACGATAAACAAAAAACGGCTGTAAAATACAAGGGAAAACAGCCCCTGATTTTCAGCCGTTTTTAAAGCATCAAGCGTTTTTTACGGCCGTTTTTGGAGCTGTTTTTCCATTGAGACAAAACGGCTCCAAAAACAGCTCAGGAAGTGCACTTTTTTTTACAGGATGTTTTTTTACGCGCCGTTTTTACAAATGGTCGCGTAAAAAAACGCCCCGTGGGAATGAAACTTGCTTTTTCCCTTTGAAATCAATGGGCAGATGTTTGGAGGCGTTCAGCCTCTGTATTTTTAGAAGTTTTTTCGGGGGGGTTTACGGCCCGAAAAAACGGCTCAAAATAAGCCGTGTGAACATATCCTAAGATCATGGCGTTTATAGATCAGACTCCTAGCAATACAACTAGTGATGGATGAGCCATTTGCAAAGAGCCAGTAACTTTGGCCTGATTTAAACGTTGAAGAACATGTAAAATACCCGATAATCCCCTTGGACTAAACATCGTAGTCTTTCCATAGACACAAAAGAACCATCAGTCCGTCGACTGTGCAGCAGCGTCTGTGCTTTTGACTAGATTTGACCAAAAGTAAATGAATTCACGTCACATTGAAAGCGCAACATAAAGCGGTGCATAAATATCAGATTGTATAGAAGGGATCCCCCTTATTATGACACCTCCTTCTGCTAACCAAACCGCTCTGGTTCTGGAGATCCTTGTTACATGGACGGCCATTGTCCTCCTTTCTCCTGCAACTTCGTTACAAACCAAAATTTTTGAAATTCCTTAAAAAGGGGTTATCTGGGAAGTATTTTTTAGTAAGGGCTGCAAGTGAAATAAACAAACCAAAGTAGTAATACTTATCTATCCTTATAATACTTAATACTTATCTGTATTTAAAAAATAAAGTGGGGTCCAGAGCAATGACCTCCTTAATCTATGACATTCATATTCCCTAACAGGGCATTTGGAAAGGGGTTGTCATTGTGAGACATTCCCTTTCAGGGAGTCCAACAACATGAACACATCATTTCATGGTCAGTACGTAACCCGCAGTCACCACAACTGTTCATCTGTAACCTACAGAAGAAGGCACCCCAAATGGATAGGCTATTTTCGGGGAAGGAGATTTATTCCAGACAGGAAGTGAAGTGTATCCAGTCAGTGCAAGTGTGGGGAGAACTGTTTCAGAGGTGGCCCGTCTGCAGAGAAGCTGTGTGCAGAGGAGCAGGCCAGTGAGTACCCTGAGTGAAACCAGAGACGGGGCTGAGTAGACAAGGTGGCCAGACACTGGGAATCTGAGAGGGAGTCAGCGCCAGTGTTATGTCTCCAGCAAAACAGTAGCGGAAGTGGCCATTCATACAGCAAAGAGCACCTGGTGTCATGAGAGCATAATACAAAGGGAGGTAAAGGGAACAGCCACCCAGACTATATGGTGAGGCCTGAGTTGTCCGTTGGACTCTTCAGAAGCTACTTAGATTTCATCATTTCTCCGTCGGCATACCTGCTATTCATGGCAAAATTTAAGGAGGCTCTGTATGGGGACTATTTTCGAAACGTCGCTCAGAGTTACAAGTCGGAGCTCCCCTCTTGACCATTGATCTGATAAGTATTACTTTCATGACTTTTTGTGATTTTTTTTTCACCTTGCGTGGAAAATGAATTTATTTCTATCCATTGACGTGTAGTCGTAGTCATCTTATGAACTTTGATAAAGTTTGTTGTACAAATGGACATTTCCTTGAATTGTAAATCATAATATCTATTCTTATTTTGCTGACATTCCAAAAAAAAACGCCACGTTCTATATCATTTATGAGAACAGTTTTCGGTTATTTTGACGAATTTTCCTGTTTATCTAATTATTGTATTTCTCTCCTTTCTCACGTAAAAGTGAGCGCGCCTGTTTTCCCTCATTTGCTTTGATTTGCCGAGCGCTACAATCGCAGATGTGTGAGATGTAAATAGCACATTTTTGATTATCCATCAAGTTCTAACATTACAGGAAAACTGATAAATAAATTCCCTTTTATGACATGAAAGCAGGGAGTGACTTCAGATCCAAACTCCTTCACTTTGTACTCCAAATCCCATTTGCATATGAAAACGAGATAAAAAAAAAAAGTTGGGTAGAAATTTCCCATGATGCACTTCAACCACATCCAGGAGATAAAAGACAATTCGCCCACCCGGCCCCCTTCAACTGAAATAGGATTTGACACCTGTGATATATTAAGATTTAATATCCGTCGGCTTTCGGAAAGAGGATTCCAAACATCAATGACAATGAGAGACGTTCTTAAATTTTTCTTGCAAACATATCCCTTTCTTCTGCATTTTTATGCCAGAGATATTTTTTAATAGGTTTTAAAAGCCCCGAGCAGAAGGTTTTATCTATAAACTGTAGGGACACGATTATCAGACATCTTTACCGCGCGTCGCCAGAAGGTCCAAAGCGTTAAATGCTGCAACTGTAAAACTGTAGATAATGGGACATAATCCGGGCCAATTGAGAGGTCGCCGTGATTTTGTGACGAGACGCAAGTGCCAAGAACATTGAAAATTCTATTGGACCTTGACCTGCCTGGAGTCTGCCGAGAAGTCCCGGGACCTCTGCTGCAGTAGATGTCTATCGTCTTTTAATGACATATTGATTTGCTTTAAGTGTCAAGTGAAATCTTCAGTAGATACAAAGTCTTATGTTAACTAAACAGTTACTGAAGAAGAAAGAGATGGAGCGAACTTTAGAGGCCATGACACCTCAGACACACTCAGTTATCACGGCCATTAAAATGTTATTACAAGGGTTGTTAGAAGGCTCCCCCAAAATAAGCTGATCACAGGCTGCTGAGACCCGTAGCGATCAGCTGTAAACTGCAGTGAGTGTTCAACTTCCCTGCAGCGCCACCACAGGGGAAATTAAGCATTACATGGTGACCATTAAACTGGTCTGACTGTGTAATGTTCAGATGTGCCCAGTCCTCCAAAGAGAAAGAAGTTCTTTATAGTCCCTATCTGCTCCAGCTAGTTAATGAAGATCCCCAAGTTGCCCCCCCCCCCATCTACTAAGTTAGAAGCCCCTAATGGCAGATTTTGAAAATGGGTTTTCTAAACCATGAAACCCCTTTAATTTAACCCTGGGCAGATATACAGGAAAATCCTCGTCAGGGCCACCACTTTTTCAAGTGCACCCCTCTCGGCAATCAGTTTATGGTTGTGGATCAAGCTGCTGGAAGCTCTGACGATCAGATGATAATGCCAGAGGAAGCTGCCGGAGTTTTACATGGAGTGCATTCTAGTAAATGGGCAAGTACTGTATATACACTGGGGGCGCCAATTGGGCATATGGACAAGGTTGACCTGGTGGGACAACCCCTTTAATCTGGCATTTGATAATCCAGAAACGTCAATCTGTGATAGTAGGATAATTTCTGTGGACATTTCATTTTGAGCTTTCTTGCTGAAGGTTCGCTACCCGTATAAGTGACTTTTATGACTTTCCTATGACTGTCCATTAAACCGGAATCTTTGATAATCCAACACTAATCAAGTTTGATTGACGCCGGATTAAAGTAATTTTGCTGTACTTCCATTGCTTAAAGGGGTAATACTTTTTTAGATCAGTAGGGATTTGACCGCTGGGAACCCCACGATCGCCAGAAAGGGGTTGTCTGTCTTGGTGGTTTAGCATGCCCGCTGCCAGTCCGTACAGCTCTTTTTAAGATATAGAGATAGCAAAGAAAAATAAATCTACACTGGAGGGCACATTCCTTGTCTCTAATTTCCATTATCCCGGGACATCATTTTGTAATAAAAAGGCAATCAAAAGCATAAAATCTAGAAATGACAGTAATGCCGGTATACGCCGGGACCCGCCATCTCCACGCCAATTAAATCCTACAGAGATGTTGGCATCAGACTAAATAATAACTGTGATGTTTCATCTCCGGTGTGGTAGATTATCTGAACCATGATGAACGTTCTCAAAAACATTTGTAAATCTCTAATGTCAGCACTAAAAGAACTTCTCAATTTCCGCTCGCAATTTACGGCTTTAAGGCGCAGCATCTTCTGCCGTTAAATCTTCGGCATTTAACATTTTGTGTGACAGACAGAGGCGACGGCCTTTTGTTTAAAAGTAAATATTACAGGCGGAGGAAAAATGTGTTTTGGGCAAATGATTCATGGGTCGCTGTTGCCACCGTGAGGAAACAAATCATATTGAAGACCCTGGTACTGTCTCAGTGGCTGGCTTGTATATGGTCACGCTTACATTAGTGGTTTTTGGAATGTTTTTCAGCAGAAAACCTTAAAAATGTTTCCAGTTTTATGTAAATAAAGTTTATTTGCTGTATAATGAAAAGTCCTGCAAATTTTTAATATACTTTGTGTATCAATTCCTTGCCATTTTCTAGATCTTTGCTTGCTGTCTGTGAATAAAAACATTTCTTTTTTACATCCAGAGGCTGAAAACCTGTCCTGAGCATGTCCTGTTGACACAGGTGCAGGGTTCACTACAGTGCATCGGAACTCTATCTTGTAACGAAAGAGCTCTTTCAATGAGGCCTCATGCACATGGCTCTATTACAGCTCCATACAACCTCCAAGTTGTACAAAGCCATAATAGGGCACCCGTAGGCTTTTAAGGGGCCCTACAGTACATCCATATGTCTTTGATTTACAACAGAGGAATTGGAAGAGATACACTACCGTTCAAAAGTTTGGGGTCACCCAGACAATTTTGTGTTTTCCATGAAAACTCACACTTATATTTATCAAATGAGTTGCAAAATGACTAGAAAATATAGTCAAGACATTGACAAGGTTAGAAATAATGATTTTTATTTGAAATAATAATTTTCTCCTCCAAACTTTGCTTTGGTCTTGGAATGCTCCATTTGCAGCAATTCCAGCATTGCAGACCTTTGGCATTCTAGCTGTTAATTTGGTGAGGTAATCGGGAGAAATTTCCCCCCACGCTTCCAGAAGCCCCTCCCACAAGTCGGATTGGCTTGATGGGCACTTCTTGCGTACCATACGGTCAAGCTGCTCCCACAACAGCTCTATGGGGTTGAGATCTGGTGTCTGCGCTGGCCACTCCATTACAGATAGAATACCAGCTGCCTGCTTCTTCCCTAAATAGTTCTTGCATAATTTGGAGGTGTGCTTTGGGTCATTGTCCTGTTGTAGGATGAAATTGGCTCCAATCAAGCGCTGTCCATAGGGTATGGCATGGCGTTGCAAAATGGAGTGATAGCCTTCCTTATTCAAAATCCCTTTTACCTTGTACAAATCTCCCACTTTACCAGCACCAAAGCAACCCCAGACCATCCCATTACCTCCACCATGCTTGACAGATGGCATCCGGCACTCTTCCAGCATCTTTTCAGTTATTCTGCGTCTCACAAATGTTCTTCTGTGTGATCCAAACACCTCAAACTTCGATTTGTCTGTCCATAACACTTTTTTCCAATCTTCCTCTGTCCAATGTCTGTGTGCTTTTGCCCATATTAATCTTTTCCTTTTATTAGCCAGTCTCAGATATGGCTTTTTCTTTGCCACTCTGCCCTTAAGGCCAGCATTCCGGAGTCGCCTCTTCACTGTAGACGTTGACACTGGCGTTTTGCGGGTAATATTTAATGAAGCTGCCAGTTGAGGACCTGTGAGGCATCTATTTCTCAAACTAGAGACTCTAATGTACTTGTCTTGTTGCTCAGTTGTGCAGCGGGGCCTCCCACTTCTCTTTCTACTCTGGTTAGAGCCAGTTTGTGCTGTCCTCTGAAGGGAGTAGTACACACCGTTGTAGGAAACCTTCAGTTTCTTGCCAATTTCTCGCATCGAATAGCCTTCATTTCTAAGAACAAGAATAGACTGTCGGGTTTCACATGAGAGCTCTCTTTTTCTAGCCATTTTGAGAGTTTAATCGAACCCACAAATGTAATGCTCCAGATTCTCAACTAGCTCAAAGGAAGGTCAGTTTTATAGCTCCTCTAAACAGCAAAACTGTTTACAGCGGTGCTAACATAATTGCACAAGGGTTTTCAAGTGTTTTCTAATCATCCATTAGCCTTCTAACACAGTTAGCAAACACAATGTACCATTAGAACACTGGAGTGATGGTTGCTGGAAATGGGCCTCTATACACCTATGTAGATATGGCATTAAAAACCAGACGTTTGCAGCTAGAATAGCCATTTACCACATTAACAATGTATAGAGTGTATTTCTGATTAATTTAATGTTATCTTCATTGAAAAAAACTGTGCTTTTCTTTCAAAAATAAGGACATTTCTAAGTGACCCTAAACTTTTGAACGGTAGTGTATATGGAGAATATTAGTGCACCATATGGCGGCACAGAGCACCATGTGGCGGCACAGAGCACCATATGGCAGCACACAGTGTCCCTGTAGGAGACTCCATAGCTGCCGTACAGCCTTGTGCTCATCACCCTGCTGTGTGCATGAGGCCTACTGGAAGATATATAACTAATCTTGCTCTGTATAGGAGTTCACATAGTATCACAGCGGTATTACCAGCCTGCGGCTGTCAGGGCACAAAAGGGGTCATCGTTTTAAAACACCTGGAAAGCCACAGGTTGGGGAACACTGGTCTATATAAAAAAAAAAGCACCAATTTTTAGCTACTGAGAAACCATCTTTTTCCTGAACGTTTTATACAAGCACTGGTCTCATCTGATTACTGCTCCTGTTGGGCAGAGTTGTCATAGGGGCACTGGGGGAAATTTATGAAAAGAAGTACACGGGAGAAAAGCTCAAATTGCTCAAATTAATCAATTAGATTCAAGCTCTCATTTTTTTAGTGGTTCTTTGGAAAATAAAAGCAACAATCTGATTATATTTTCCTTTGCCACAGATTTAGTACATTTCCCCATTGATAAGGATCAAAATCCACATAAATGTTTATATCCTATTCAGTTTAGGGTTAGGCTTCGTTCGGGGTTCCGTTTGTGGGTTCTGTCAGGGGAACCCATGAACGGAAACCATAGCTTTCCATTTACATCACCATTGATTGCAATGGTAAGGGCGGGTTCACACATGGCGGAATTGCACTTAAATTCCGCTGCGGACACTCCGCAGCGTTAATCCGCAGCGGAGCCGTTTCTACATTGACTTTCACTTTAATTTAGCAGTGTTCGTTTACACGATACGTACAATTCCGCTGCGGAGCATAGGCTGCGGAGCGGAATTTGGTGTCCGCAGCATGCTCTGTCTGTTGCGGAGCAGTGGCGGACTCATGGCGGAATTTCTCCATTGACTTCAATGGAGATTCAAAGTTCCGCAATGAAGTCCGCAGCTGTCATGCACATGTTATGTGTGCTGCGGATGCGTCTTGCTTTTTTTACTTGACATTTCTTCATTCTGGCTGGACCTATGTATTTCTAGGTCTACAGCCAGACTGAGGAAGTCAATGGGGCTCCCGTAATGACGGGAGCGTTGCTAGGAGACGTCTGTAAATAGTCACTGTCCAGGGTGCTGAAAGAGTTAAGCGATCGGCAGTAACTGTTTCTGCACCCGGGACAGTGACTACCGATCCCAATATACATGTATCTGTAAAAAAAAATGAAGTTCGTACTTACCGAGAACTCCCTGTTTCTGTCTCCAGTCCGGCCTCCCAGGATGACGTTTCAGTGTAAGTGACGGCTGCAGCCAATCACAGGCCAAGCACAGGCTGCAGCGGTCACATGGACTGGAGCGTCATCCAGGGAGGTCGGGCCGGATGCCGAAAGAGGGACGCGTCACCAAGACAACGGGCGGTAAGTATGAATTTCTTTGACTTTCACTAGGGAAAGTGCTGTCCCTTCTCTCTATCCTGCACTGAATAGGGAGAAGAGAAGCACTTTTCCTGCAGTCCGCAGCGGCCAGTCCGCATCAATGTACTGCACATTTTGTGCAGATCCGCTGCAGAATCTGCAACGCAGATTCTGTGCGGCATCGATGCGGACAGTTGCGGAGGAATTCCGCCATGTGTGGTCATGCCCTTAACGCATCCATTGCAAACGGTTTCCGTTTGTAACCGTTCTGTAAGGTTTCCGCTGTTTTGACGGAATCAATAGCGCAGTTGACTAGCATATTGATTCCGTCAAAACAACAGAAACTTTACAGAACGGTGACAAACGGAAACCATTAGCAACGGATGCGTTACAATTGCAATCAATGGTGATGCAAACGGAAAGCTATGGTTTCGTTGGTTTCAGTTTGGATTCCGTTCATGGGTTCGCGACGGAAAGCTCAGACGGAACCCATGAACGGTGTTCCGATGCAGATATGAACGAAGCCTAAGCATGTGGACATTGATGTAGATCATGATTTTGATCCATGTTAAGGCTCCCTATGACAACACTGCTGTTAAGATGAGGACTGGAAGTGTTGTCATTGGGACCATGGGAGAGCAGTGCTTCTACAAGAGAGCCAGGAATGTCTGCCAGGTCAGTGATTATAATTAGTTATTTGATTATTATTTTTCTCTTCACACCCCAAAGAGGCTTTTATAGGACTTTTGAAGTTAACCCGTTAATAACAGAGTATAAGAACCAACGCCATATATAAATTTGTAAATCAGGCTGTGTCTGCTGACGTATTCACAGGGTAGTCCCAGTAGATCTGAATATGTCACGACTTCCCTGCTCTATTGCTGGACCGCCGCTACTTGTAAAAGGAGTGATTCATAGTATATTCAGGAATTGCTACCTAAGCAATTTTGCAATATTTAATAGGTTTACCGTCACTTTAATACAAGAAAAATAATAAAGAATATAAATCGAATTACATTTATTTATTTTTCCAAATATTTCTTTATTTTCAAGGATATAAATCCGACTCCTCAGAATCATTTACGTTTGATTCCTGCATACCCCAGCGCCAGTGAGCACAATGGATTGATCAGACTTGCCATCTCCATCATGGCACCATTCAATAAATTGTGTTTTACTATATACACTTCATCCTGATCTGCTCAAACTGCACAATAAAACTCAGTTATTGCCTTGCGCAGCTGTCATGGGCGCGTTAAACAAACTGCACACAAATTTTCTTGATTCAAAGAATATGCTCCAAAATAGACAGTCAAAAAAAAAAATATTTGAACACTGACAGAGACGCGTTTTAGAAAATAAATAAATGCGCCTCCTTTGAATTATGAGCAATACGATATTATGAAATGGAGCTCTGCTGCCCCCTAGAGTATGAAATGAAAATTGCTTGTACAAGAACATGTTCTGTATTCTGAGTCGCTTTGCAGATTGATTGTAAAGTCTCTAGCATCTTTTTTTTTTTTCTACCGTATTTATATTTTATTTATGATAAAACTGTATTAAATGTGACTCCTTTATTCATGGTGAAAATGGTTTTGCTTCCTACAGAGCTCAGGGGGAGAAATGTAGTCAGAAGACTGGATATGGTTAGGAAAAATAAGCCCCGGATAGGAGAGTAAAGCAATTTTCCCTATTACGTAGCTTTTACATTAACAAAACGCTAAATGCTCAGAGTCACTTTTTGTTTTTCATTTTATAAACGGCTCTAATGGGGGAGATCTATCCTGCTGTCAAAGAAAAGTCGTGGAAGTTTTAAAGGAGTGTCTGGGTAAGAAAATTATTGAGTGGAAAGCAGTTACAAAAAGCGTCTCTCGCTCTGGAAGGATATAGGTGTATTACACAGACAACCAATTTAATTTGATGCAAACTGTGCAATACTTAATTTCGCCTGTGGTGGCGCTGCTGTGAAATGGACCACTTACTGACAGTTTTCCGCACAGATCACAGCTGATGGCTGGGGTCCCAGCAGGGGGACACTTTGTAATCAAATTATTGTCACCGGACCCTTCTAACAAGTAGGGATTATCCAAAGCGGAGAAACCCTTTAAACTGAAGCTGGCAAGGCCATCAGCTGATTTCTGCTGGTCCAGGTACAAAAACATCAGCTGTTATCTCCGGGTGGGAAGCCTCATTTAGCGTGCTGCAGGAGAAATGGAGCATTACATGCTAGCTATTCAAATTAATGTACAACCATGTTAAACATGGGCGGACCGAGTTGGTCAGAGCAAGAGACGCTCTTGGTCATTGGCTCTCCACCCTGGCCCATAAAGGGGAGTCTCGAAATGGAAGACCAGCACCTCTATGATATCCATATGTCCTTGGAGGGTACATAAAAAAGAGTTTTCTTCATGAGACAACCCCTTTAAGTAGAGAGGAGTCTTACGAGCACCCTACCTACCAACTGGGCGTGGCTTACCTACCAAAAGTAGGCGTTTCTGAGTGATTTTGTGGGCAATCATGTGTGGAATAAGGCGGGGCTTAATAATGTCCTGCGAATGGGAATTCATATGTTGATAGGTATGCATACACATTGTTAGCCAATCACAAAAATAAACAACATACTTATCATGTGATTGGATAAAAATATGTATATACATATATATACGACAGGTAGTCTCCGACTCCTGGGAGGAGCTTTTCAAGTATATAACAGACTTACACCCCCATTTTAAGTATGGATACGTAACCAGACAGGATTGCCTTCAGGAGTCTGGTAAAGATGGGTGACCACCTCTATGGGAGCTATCATTGAAAGATGTCACTTTAGAAAAAAAAGTGAGGGAATAGATAAACTTTAAACTTAAATTGTGCAATATTCAGAAAGACTCGGAAGTGCGGCGCCGAATGTTTCTTGAGATACCTGAGCGGTTTCACGGCAAATTATTTTTGGCAAAAGAAAAGACAGAGTGGGCGCCATGGCTGCTCCTCCGGTATTTATAGGCCTATATTTCTTAAAGAGAACTTCTTATTCCGTAAAGGCAGAGAGGTATAAATGATTTTATATTTCGGACGCGGTTTCCTTCAGTAAAATTTTTTCTTTGTGTGGTATTAACCTGGAGATGTAAGATTTCCAATTCCAACAGCAGCTCAAGTTATCACCGCGTCTATAAAAAGAGGGAAAATCCGTCAAATAAACTCCATTGTGGAGTCACTTTATATATGATCCCGGATAGCAAATTATTATGACACCTTTCCCAGAAACGGAAAGCAAAGGAGAACATGAACATCTCCCCGTATTGTGATAAAATAGAGAAAAGTGGGACTGGAAATCAGAAGAAATCAGAAGAAAGCAGACGGAACACAAAGAGAAGGAGATCACTGTTATCTTAAAGGGAATGTCACAAAGAGAAGGAGATCACTGTTATCTTAAAGGGAATGTCCATCCTTGAACACCATTTTCTATTTTAATCTACATCGGTCTCAAATTATAGCGGTCAGAGCTCTATTTTCTGATACAGATTTCCAAATCCCATGCATAGACATAGGCCCACCTTTACTAAGCAGTTCCTGATAGATTTTGGCGTAAACTGGGCGCGAAAAATGTCGCAAACGATAACGTGCGACAAATCTGTGCCAAAAATGTAGACTTTTCTCAAATTTGGAAAGTGATGAGGAAAAGTGGGCATGGTCTCCAAATGCATCAAGAGGAAGAGTTGGCACAAATTGTGTCACAAATCTGCACGTGCTCATAGCTGGCGTAGATCTGATATTCTGCTTCTCAGACATTTTGAAATGTGCCAAATTTATTAAGAGGCGGCACCTTTTGATAAATTTGGCACAAATCCCGACAGCTATCTCCTTTACTAAGATGGGCATAAGATACGCCAGTCTTAAATGTAGGCCATATTGTAGTCAGAATTGTTAAATTCAACAATTCTGACTACCTGCAGGCACCACTAGAGGGAGCTTACTGTATACTGTATATACATTGCACTCTGTGTGTAGTAATCTAGTAATCCCCCTCGCCTATATTATTAACCACTAAGGATTTTTTTTCATTTTTGCCTCCCCAGATTTTGACAGTCATAACTTTATCTATTTATTTTTCGGTTGATTTAGCTGTACGGGGTCTTTTTTTTTTTCTTCTTATAAGTACCATTGTGGGGTACATATAAGTTAATGTTTAGTTTCCATTCATTGTTTTCTTTATTATATACATTGTTACTGTGGTCACCAAATAGTTACAGGTTGGTATGTTTTTTATGCTTAATGATATTTGTTTAATAAAAGTTATTACACTTTTGTTCTTAAAAATGTAGTACATGTATATGTATTTTGTTTTACTTTATTAAGGTCTATTCACACTGCTGATTGCGTCGTTTACGTCGGAGGTATACGTTGTGAGTATTTCATGACGTATACTTCTGACAGATGACACTGTATACAGTGTCATCCGTCGCTCGTGGACGCGCATGTTAAAAATATGTATACCACATAGTATACGTTTTATGTGGGATGCCTCTGTATGGAATAGCGCCACAGACTGCATTATTCCATCCGATTTAAAAAAAGGTTTAGCGACGTATACCAGCCCGACGGAGACCAAAAGGACCAATGAACACGTTTGGCTTAGGCCCCCGGGAGATGTCCCTGCACATCCACCAAGCAGGCACACTGCAAACGCAGAGTTAAATTCATCCATATCTTGTACTCACAGATGAGGGTTTGCTACAATTGTACCCAGTCTGGACAATCCTCTGCATTTGAAACATCATGAACGCCAGACTGTTACATTTTACCTGCACTGATAGATTGTAGGAAATGATCAGGATATGAGAAGATTTGTGCTGCTGATGCATTTATCTCAATAGCCTAGACTGGATGTACTTGTAACAAACCCTCAGCTGTGAGAAGTATTAGATCTGTACAGGTTTTCCGCCTCTGTCTGTAAACAAGAATGTTTCTATTCACTGAAATCAAGCAGAGATCTTGAAAATGATGAAGAATTGACAAAGTATTTTAAAAATATGTAGAAAATGTCCATTAAGCAGTGACTCAGCTTTATCTATGTAACACTGGACATGCCCCTTATGTCATCATGCACAGCTGGATGCCCACAGGGCACAGAGTTTAGATTTCAGCAGGATGTGGGATATAAATCCAGAATACAGACATACGCCCTGTATGCCTGGTGCGGTTTTAGCCCCTATGTCCCTGAGCAGTAGGGGGAGGGGGGTTGCAGAGAATAAGTAGTGAGGTTACAATGTTGCAATAACTAAAGAATGTATCAGGTGCTGCCCAATCCATAACGTCACCGCCTGCGGTTACCATGGCGACCTACGTTGATAATTAGATAATCTGACATCGGATAGAGCGCGGCCTCTTTCCTGCTAAAACTTTTACAGCTGCAGAACCTTTTATCTATTACAAATTTCTGCACAGAGGCGGTAAAGCGTCTTCAAAGCCAGCGCAGCGGCGAGGTAGCAGATGTCTTCCCTTACAATGAGCAGAGGGTCTGGAGTCCATAATCTGCTAGTAAAATGTTTAAAAGTGACCTGTCCGCTCTCCTGACATGTCTGTTTTACTAAATCCTTGTATTCGCCATGAAAAAACTATTTTACTTGGAACTCTACATTGCTGTTCCTCTGTTATTCCTACTGGAAATGTATGAATGAGTTGACAACTGGGTGTTACTATACCCCATGTCAATAAGGTGTATCCCTACACAGTCTAAGGCCTCATGAACGTGCTTTTGCGGCCGCAATTCCCCCAAAAATCCAAGGGAGAATTGCGGCCCCATTCATTCCTATGGGGCCATGCACACTACCGTGATTTCCACGGTCCGTGCATGGCCCGAAGCTCGGACTGCAGAAAGAACGGGCAAGCCTTATTACGGCCGTGTTTGGCTCATTGAAAATAATGTCCGCGGCCATGTGCACAGCCCGCGGGAGGCTCACGGCTGACACTCCGTTGTGTGCAGGAGGCCTAAGGCCTCATTTACACGAGCGTATTATACGCGCGTGCGACGCGCGTGCTTTTCACGCGTGTCGTACGCACCTATAATAGTCTATGGGGCTGTTTAGACGATGCGTGAATTTTGCGCAGCGTGAGTGCGTTGCGTAAAACTCACGACATGTTCTATAATCGTGCGTTTTTCACGCAACACGCACCCATTGACTTCAATGGGTGCGTGAAAACAACGCATGCCTCACGGACGGTCCTGCGTTGCATGCGCGAAAAACACGCAAGAGCTGTTATGTCCATTCTAATTAGTCTATAAAGCTACACAAAGCTTCTCCAAACCAGGAAGTGCCTGCCTTTCAAGTGCGAGGGGGCAAGTCTAGCCAGTGCCAGGAGAGTTGTGTGCGGATAGTTTTGAGCGTTTCACAGCCATACTACAGCCATGCCGCGCGGGATGGATGTGGAGCGCCTCATCCTTTTTGTCCAGGAGCATCCAGCGATATGGGATACCAGATGTGAGGAGTATCATAACAGGACGGTGAAGGAGGACGCATGGGAGTTGGTGGCCAAAAACCTCTTTGGGCAAGAGTGGGAGACTGGCCGAACCCGGGACCGCACTCGGTTGGGTGAGTACCTGGCATTTTCTGTCAATGTCTGTCATGCCTATCGAAAACCTGGGCCCTGTATGTGTATTGCGCTCATTAGCACGAGAAACTTTGGTGGAGCAGGTGCTTCCCCACGTCCCACCGCATTGCCATTGCAGGGCCCTTCATTTTGAAGTGAGTGGTGATAGTTCTGATGGCGTGTTATGTTTTTGTTACATCCAACAGTCCAAGATATCAAGACACGGTGGCGGAGCTGCCGTGATCAATTCAGGCGAGAGATGGGTGACAAGGGACGCAGCGGAGATGGGGCATCTCGCAAACGGCCCTACATATATACTAAGCAGCTGATGTTCCTGAAGGACATCATGGATATGCGCACGTAAGCGTTTATGCCGTTGCATGAGTGTAATGTGTGTTTGCCAAGGTCCTGTCTGCCAACGTGTTGTTGTGGGCAATGTTAGATATTGTAGTCATACTTTTTTTGCTCCTTGTAGAACCACCGACAATTTGGAGGACACAGCAGAGGAGACTGACGTGGGGGAGTCTGTGGCCGAACCCCCTGCTCCCAATATCCTGCCACCCAGCCCCGAGCCGACACCCCAGGAGCCCGCACCAGGCCAGTCAGAACGGCCGGTTGCCTCTCCAGCCCAGGAGCGGCCCGTGCGAGCCCGCAGTCGGCGTGTTCGAGCCCCACAGCCCTCCACAGCTGCCCAGGTGGATACGCGGGTACTGGACTATCTCAGGCGAGCCGCAGAGGAGGATGGGAATGATGCCTTCGGCCGCAGCATTGTCCCCCTCCTACGCCTGGTGCCGATGGACCTTATGGGCCGTCTGCAGGCGTCGATCGTCACATTGATCGACGCTTGCAGACCGCCACACAATCCCCATATGTGTTTCACGGCAATAGAGCAGTGGCGAAATAATTACATGCCGCCACCCACGGCCCAGGTGCCTGGGCAATTCCACCCTGTTCCCCAGATGGTACGGCCGTATCCCTACATGCGCCCTATGGCTCACCAGCTGCCAGGGCACACATTCCACCCACCACATCAGCACCACTATGCTGGCGAGGGACAACCTACCCAGCTCCAGGTCCAGCATAGTGGTGCTGATATGCAGGAATATGCCTCCCCAGGACAAAGATACCAACACCTGTGAGTGTGTTGGTGGGAATATCTTTGGACGGCAATGTTGTGTGTGGTGCAAGGCTGCCCACGTTTGTTGTGTGCGCACGCTGTTGTTTTTTTGTTCGTTACACCATGTTCTTCGTGTGTATGTTCAGGTGCCAAACGTTTTAGTTGGCTCCAAAGCCATCAAGTAAAATAATCATGGTTAATGGTTTGCTTTCATGTTATTATTCATTTAGACCACACAACACAAGGTTTGCCACAATGTTCCTTTGCCTACACTCTCACACACCTCTGGCCTTTTGGACCAATGCATGGCCATGTGATATAAGGTTTTAGTTCATCTGTCGGGGTTTGACATAGCTTGAAAGCGATTGCAAAGTTTAGGTCCTGCCATGGGCCCCGAGGCAAACGAACTACACTTGCACTTGGACGGTCCTAAAGTGTAGTCGGCACCACAGGATATATGGGGAAAGTAACTCAGCAACTGTATAAAGTCCTGCTGAACCCCTGAGAGATGTAAGCTCGCAACGCGCGTCAAGGGTCCTCTGGTTTTGCGCGTCCCTAACCCAACCCCAAACCCACAAATACACACAATAGTTACATGGTCACATGACACGTGGGTAGTGAAGCCGCCAAAGAACATACACCCCTTCAAAGGTCTTCTGGCCCCCACGGTGCTGGTCCAGATGGGCACGCAAAATATGCTGCCAACGTATCACGCACGCGAAGGCCAGAAGAGACAGAACGCCCTTGAGGATTCACCGGGACATTGTCAGTGGTGCCTGCATGTGTCAGGATATATTCTGCATCAAAGTTAGCATCATTAATGCGGCAGAAGTTATGCAGAACTACACCCGCTTGTATAACACGTGTGACATTCGGCATGGACAATTGCATGGTTGAGAGAAATACACGCCACCTGTTTGACATAATGCCAAAGGCACATTCCACACAGCGCCGAGCTCGTCCCAGGCGGAGATTGAACATGCGCCGACGGTCATCCAAGCCCCTTCTTGCAAAGGGATGCATGACTTGCCTAGTGAGTGCAAAGCCCTCATCCGCAACGATAACATACGGGATAGGGGGGCCACTGGAGCCCGGGAGGATGGAAGGTTCCGGCACCGCCAGTCGCCTATTGAGGAGTCGTTTTCCCATTCTTGAAGAACGGAATATGCGTGCATCAGCGGAGCTTCCATACGAGCCAATGTCAACAATAGTGAAACTATAATTGGTGTCCGCCAAGGCTAACAAGACCATAGAAAAAAACTGCTTGTAGTTAAAGTATTGGGAGCCACTGCGTGGGGGCTTTCTCACACGAATGTGTTTGCCGTCTAAGGCACCAATGCAATTCGGAAATTCTGTCGCTCTAAGAAATCCCTCCGAAATACTTAGCCACTGTTCTGTCGTGGGCTGCGGCATGACCGTGCTCTTTAAACTCTGCCACAACACGACACAGGTGGATGTGATAATGAACGAAATGGTGGTCACTCCCAAAAGAAATTCAAAATGCAACGAATGATCGCTATTGCCTGTGGCCAGAAATCTAAGAAAAAACGAGAAAGAAATACAAAGGCAGAACATATGTTAGTGGAGGGCTGGATAAGCAGACAGCGGCATGGTCTAAGTGCAATCCGTTTCACACATACCTCAAGGTCACAAGCAGCCGTTCTTCGGCCGAAATGCAGCGTCTCATGTTGGTATTCTGGTAGGTGAGACCAGAGCGAGTTTGCGCAAGAAGAAGGTCAAACGCGGCCACAGACATGCGGCAGAAGGCACGAAATTTTTCGGGATGCCGCCTTAACTCCTCATACAGGGTATGGAAATGGCCTTTTATAGTATGTTGCGCCACAAGTGGATGAACCCAAATGCGAGTTCTTACAGACGTCCGGTGCTGCAGCATGTGTTGGCGCTCGCCAAACCGACGTGAAATCATCCAGAGAAGAAGCACACGTGCCAGCGATGGCGAAGCCATAATAGTTGGATGTCAAGGCAATTGCAACGTAAAGGGAAAAACACACGCTTGTTTCTGCAGAGGCGGAAAGAAGGTTCAAAACTGGGTTCTACCACCAAGCAGGGGTTGGGCCAGCTGGCCTATTTGTAGGCAGGCGTCACAATAATCCCCTCGGCGTTTTTTATGCGCGATGCAAACGCTAGTCCTGTGCGCGTAAAAAACGCAACAAGCCTGCGTATACGCAGACCATACGCAATACAAACGCGCGAAAAACGCAGCGTTTTTTGCGCGCGCATAACGCACACGCTCGTGTAAATGAGGCCTAACACTGTTGCCACTAATTGGACATTGTCAGAATATGTAGGGACACATCCAATTGACAAAGGAATGGTAGGTAACGCCTAGTTGTTAATTTATGCATACATTCCCAGGAGGAATAAAAGAGGCACAAAGTAGAGTTTTAAGAAAAGATGCTCCAGAATGGTTAATTCATGAGTAATATAAGTATTTACTAAAATAGACCTGTCAGGAGAGCGGACAAGTCATCATTAAACAGTGCTTCCCCCTAAGTGTTGGGTGACAACCACTAATGGCCATCATTATAGTGACAATAGTGGTCATCACCCAGTGGCGTAACTACCGCTGCAGCAGCCACAGTGGCTCCGCGGCATGAGGGGTCTGTCCCTCCCGCTGTCCTGCCCCCCCCATGCCCGGTGGCGCCGCTAGCAGTCACTATGGCTACTACAGCGGTAGTGACGCCACATTCAATGGTATCTGCATCCTTAGGACGCAGATACTATTGAACACTATGGCAGAGCAGGAAGGTATCTCCCTACTCTACAAATTACTAGGCTACAGGAAGGGCCGGCGTTAGGGGGGGGGGGCAGTTGCCCAGGGCCGCCATTCTGCGGGTACTACGGGGCTCGAGGTGGCACGGGCCCCTTCTTGCCGGGTGGCGTCGCTAGCATCGGAGGGGACGCTGGTGCTAGCGACAGCCACATTCACTTGTATCTGCGTTCTCAGGATGAATACTACAAATGAATACCATAGGCTGCAGGCCACGTTAGGCCTCCAGCCTATAAGGCGCTGGGAAGACTCCATGCACAGGCCAGTGTGATGATGTCACTCCATCACACTGGTCTAAGCAAGCGTTCCGCCCGGAGGCTGTGCAGTGCTCCGTCCGTCGTGGGAACAGGGCAAGGTAAGTACAATATTTTTTATTTTTTGGGGGGGAGGGGGCAGGGGGGATTGCTGTGTCGCAATATACAGGGGGGATTGCTGTGTCGCAATATACAGGGGGGATTGCTGTGTCGCAATATACAGAAGGGGATACCTATGTATCACTATATACGAGGGGGGAGCAGTGTAGCACTATATACAAGGGGGATTGCTGTGTGGCACTATATACAAGGGGGGATTGCTGTGTGGCACTATATACAAGGGAGGGGGTGCTGTGTAGCACTATATACAAGGGGGGCTGTGTGGCACTATATATAAGGGGGGGTTGTGTGGCACTATTCTAAGGGGGGCTGTGTGGCAATATTTACATTGGGGGCTGTGTGGCACTATACTAAGCGGGGCTGTATGGCACTATATAAAAGGGGGGGCTGTGTGGCACTATACTAAGCGGGGCTGTATGGCACTATATAAAAGGGGGATTGTGTGGCACTATACTAAGCGGGGCTGTATGGCACTATATAAAAGGGTGGGCTGTGTGGCACTATATAAAAGGGGGCTGTATGACACTATTTACAAAGGGAGGGGGGCTGTGTGTGGCGCTATCTACAGGGGGCTGTGTGGCGCTATCTACAGGGGGCTGTGTGGCACTATATACAAGGGGGGATGTGTGGCACTATCTACAAGGGAGGAGGGCCGTGTAGCACTATGTACAAGGGGGGGAGGCCGTGTGGCACTATATACAAGGGAGGGGGGCCATGTGGCACTATATACAAGGGAGGGGGCAGTGTGGCAATATATACAAGGGGGGGCTGTGTGGCATTATCTACTTAGGGGGGCTGTATGGCACAATCTACAGGAGGCACTATCTACAGGGGGGCTGTGTGTGGCACCAAGTGGACGGGGTGCCTAGTCAAAAGTTTTCTATGGGGCCCAGTCTTTCCTAGATACGCCCCTGGTCATCACCCAGCTTTTCACAAGCCCTGACTGGCATTTCAATCTGCACTGTTATACAGAGTTCCATTCCATTCCACCTTGCTACCTCCATTCTACTGGTTGGCCAATGTGTCAGTCTTCTCTTATCGCATTATGTTCATGAACCAAGAAGCTCAGGATGAACAACGGTTCCATCAGTGGAGTTTTGAGCATACATTTAGTTAAATTATCATTAATGGCTCATTTTGAATGAAATATTATACAAACATTTGATCAATCAATGGTGGACGGGATTTGTTTGTTCGCATTTTATCTGATAAATATGGGCTTTTTAAATCACAAATAATCTAATAAAGGTAAACAGTTTTTCTTAAATTCTATTGATGGTCAATACAGATTCATGGACATTCTGCTGACGGATCGGCAGACAGTATATTGTACTTAGACATGTTTATATATTTTGGCGCACTTCCACGCACTTAATATAAAGCAAAGCTTAGAATCCAATCCTGCAACCACAAGGCCACAGAAAATCACACATATCAGGGATACAATTACGCTGAATATAGAACATAGCAATCCACGAGAGGGACTGTGAGGAAGGAAAGGAAACTAAGGTCAAATGTACAGAGACATCATGTATATACATTTCATTTCCTCCTATACCCCATCTCCTCAATGATTCTCATTTCAAGAAGGACAATGGAAGAGAAATGAAAGGGAAGCATATTCTTTATTATTATTATTACTACTGTTATAAATCTACTATAATACTGACCCATATAAGCAAGAATACAAGTACTACATTACTGCCTACTATGTACAAGAATATGATTACTATAATACTGCCCCTATGTACAAAAATAGAACTACTATAATACTGCCCCCTATGCACAAGAATATAACTACTATAATACTGCCCCTATGTACAAAAATAGAACTACTATAATACTGCCCCCTATGCACAAGAATATAACTACTATAATACTGCCCACTATATACAAGAATATAACTACTATAATACTGCCCCTGTATACAAGAATATAACTACTATAATACTGCCCCCTATGCACAAGAATATAACTACTATAATACTGCCCACTATATACAAGAATATAACTACTATAATACTGCCCCTGTATACAAGAATATAACTACTATAATACTGCCCCCTATATACAAGAATATAACTACTATAATACTGCTCCTATATACAAGAATATAACTACTATAATACTGCCCCCTATATACAAGAATATAACTGCTATAATACTGCTCCTATATACAAGAATATAACTACTATAATACCGCCCCCTATATACAAGAAAATAACTACTATAATACTGCCCCCTATGTAACATAATATAACTACTGTAATACTGCTACTATATACAAGAATATAACTACTATAATACTGCCCCTATATACAAGAATATAACTACTATAATACTGCCTCCTATATACAAGAATATAACTACTATAATACTGCCCCCTATATACAAGAATATAATTACTATAATACTGCCCCCTATATACAAGAATATAACTACTATAATACTGTCCCCTATATACAAGAATATAACTACTATAATACTGCCCCTATATACAAGAATATAACTACTATAATACTGCTCCTATATACAAGAATATAACTACTATAATACTGCCTCCTATATACAAGAATATAACTACTATAATACTGCCCCCTATATACAAGAATATAACTACTATAATACTGCTCCCTATATACAAGAATATAACTACTATAATACTATCCCTATATACAAGAATATAACTACTATAATACTGCCCCCTATATACAAGAATATAACTACTATAATACTGCCCCCTATATACAAGAATATAACTACTATAATACTGCCCCCTATATACAAGAATATAACTACTATAATACTGTCCCAAAAAATGCACGGATACAAGAATATAACTACTATAATACTGCCCCTATATACAAGAATATAACTACTATAATACTGCCCCTATATATAAGAATATAACTACTATAATACTGCCCCTATATACAAGAATATAATTACTATAATACTGCCCCCTATATACAAGAATATAACTACTATAATACTATCCCTATATACAAGAATATAACTACTATAATACTACCCCCTATATACAAGAATATAACTACTATAATACTGCCCCCTATATACAAGAATATAACTGCTATAATACTGCTCCTATATACAAGAATATAACTACTATAATACCGCCCCCTATATACAAGAATATAACTACTATAATACTGCCCCCTATGTAACATAATATAAGTACTGTAATACTGCTACTATATACAAGAATATAACTACTATAATACTGCCCCTATATACAAGAATATAACTACTATAATACTGCCTCCTATATACAAGAATATAACTACTATAATACTGCCCCCTATATACAAGAATATAATTACTATAATACTGCCCCCTATATACAAGAATATAACTACTATAACACTGCCTCCTATATACAAGAATATAACTACTATAATACTGCTCCTATATACAAGAATATAACTACTATAATACTGCCTCCTATATACAAGAATATAACTACTATAATACTGCCCCCTATATACAAGAATATAATTACTATAATACTGCCCCCTATATACAAGAATATAACTACTATAACACTGCGTCCTATATACAAGAATATAACTACTATAATACTGCCTCCTATATACAAGAATATAATTACTATAAGGGTATGTGCACACACACTAATTACGTCCGTAATTGACGGACGTATTTCGGCCGCAAGTCCCGGACCGAACTCAGTGCAGGGAGCCGGGCTCCTAGCATCATACATATGTACGATGCTAGGAGTCCCTGCCTCTCCGTGGAACTACTGTCCCGTACTGAAAACATGATTACAGTACGGGACAGTTGTCCTGCAGAGAGGCAGGGACTCCTAGCATCGTATATAACTATGATGCTAGGAGCCCGGCTCCCTGCACTATGTTCGGTCCGGTACTTGCGGCCGAAATACGTCCGTAAATTACGGACGTAATTAGTGTGTGTGCACATACCCTAATACTGCCCCCTATATACAAGAATATAACTACTATAATACTATCCCTATATACAAGAATATAACTACTATAATACTACCCCCTATATACAAGAATATAACTACTATAATACCGCCCCCTATATACAAGAATATAACTACTATAATACTGCCCCCTATGTAACATAATAGAACTACTGTAATACTGCCCCCTATATACAAGAATATAACTACTATAATACTGCCCCTATATACAAGAATGTAACTACTATAATACCGCCCCCTATATACAAGAATATAACTACTATAATACTGCTCCTATATACAAGAATATAACTACTATAATACTGCTCCTATATACAAGAATATAACTACTATAATACTGCCCCCTATATACAAGAATATAATTACTATAATACTGTCCCCTATATACAAGAATATAACTACTATAATACTGCTCCTATATACAAGAATATAACTACTATAATACTGTCCTCTATGTAACATAATATACCTACTGTAATACTGCCCCCTAAGAATATAACTACTATAATACTGCCTCCTAAGAATATAACTACTGTAATACTGCCCCCTAAGAATATAACTACTGTAATACTGCCCCCTAAGAATATATGTCATTTTTATGTAAACCATACTGTATGAAAGGCCCCCCCATAGCGCTTTAGCTCAGCCACCATAAGTTATCTTTCAAAATGTATGTATTTTTGTGATTTCCTGGTATTCTTGTGGTTTCCCCCTCGCACCCCTCTTGTTAGTACAGTTGGTACCTACCTGTGGGTCAGCTATGCAGAATGTACAAGCTGGTTTTGGAACTTTCTATCCTGCGCGTGGGAAGACTTTCTGTATCCTGATTGGATGTTGAGGGCTAACGGCGGGAAGAGTTCCCCTTTATAAACCCGGTATTCAGTGGCGTTCAAGACCAGTTGGAGAAGATTTTGAAGAAAAGACCCCGTCCACTCTCTCCTTTTTTTTTCATATTTCTCTTTTTTTACAATGTTTATTAGTGGGGCTTAGACCCTGTTCACACAGAGTTTTTTTGACATTCAGAAAGAATCTGCGGATTTTGAATTGCTAGCGTTGTCTGACACTTTTTTTCCTGCATTTTTTGCAGCGTTTTCTACTCGCAGCCGTTAAATCGAATCCAAAATCGCAAGCAAAAAATGCTGGTTTTTTTCTGCCTTTTATTGATTTCAATGGGAAGTCAGAGGCGAAAACGACTCGAAGAAAGAGCATGCCGCTTTTTTCCCCGCGAGCGGCCAAAAGTCATCTGGAAAAAAAATAACGATGCCTCCCATTTTAATCAATACGGGGCGGTTTGCGTCATTTCTTGGCGCTGATTCCAACGCGGTGAACTGAACCTAAGTCTCCCAGATAATGCCGGGTGGACTTGGTACAATAATTTGGTGATGATTGATTCATGAATTGTGTTTTCAAAAAAAAATTATGTTTATGTTAATTATTTATTCTTGTTATTTGGTTACCCTCAGGGTATGTTCACACGCACTGTTTTCAGACGTAACGGGGGCGTTTTTACGCCTCTAATTACGCCTTAAACGGCTCCATTACGCCTACAAACACCTGCCCATTGCTTGCAATGGGTTTTACGATGTTCTGTTCCCACAAGGTTTAATTTTACGCGTCGCTGTCAAAAGATGGTCAAAGAAGTGCATGTCACTTCTTGGGACGTTTTTGGAGCCGTTTTTCATTGACTCCATTGAAAAACAGCTCCAATAACGGCCGTAAAATACGTCGCGAAAAACGCGATTAATTACAAAAACGTCTGAAAATCAGGAGCTGTTTTCAGGCGAAAACAGCTCCGTAATTTCAGACGTATTTTGCTACTGCGTGTGAACATACCCTAAGGAAACATCAGAGACACGAGGACCCGCTGACCTAACGGATTCAGGTTTCAGGATACAAAGCAGTTGTATCTCAAAATGTAAAAATTATTTTTAAACAAAAACGAATTAGAAAGTTCCACCAAAGACCCTGATAGACATTTTTATTAAATAAATTAAAAAAATATATATATATATGTTTATTTTTTTTGTTTTTTTTAAAAAAAGGTGAACATAGCCTTTAAATAAATTTACAAATTAGAAAGAAACATTCACTTGCTGAGATAATGAAACAATCATTGTACTATAACCCTCATCATCACTCGCCCGCAGCACAGACCTTTTGTCCAGCACGCTGGTTACATAATATGCGCTGGGCACTTCCAAGTTTGTCTTATCGCTTCAGCGGTTTTCCCTGCCACGGCCGATAACTATACAAATATAATAGACATGAAATGCAATTTTTAAGAATTTTGCCCCCAATTAATTTTAATGATGTAAACAATTCCTGTTCTAAAATGAGTTTGCCGGTGTTTATTATTATGGCGCATACAGTAAGATTATCACCGTATAAAAGTGCAGCCACGTTATAAAACAAGCTACTAAAATCATCCACATTGTACTGTATGTATCCTGGAGGTCCTCAGTGCTGGATATTCATGAGGTAACGCAGTGATCACGGGGGCAGACATTTTTATCTAGGCTTCCTGAACGAATAAATTAGGCTGCAGGTTGAGTGTCCCAATAACACGGTCTCATTTTTGGCCTTATAGTCACACTTTTGGTGGTTTCATGCAATTGATTTACTAGTAAGGAAACATTGCATAGGATTTCCCCCTCCACCCAGGACTCCCCTCTAGGGCTAATAGGGCATATGGACAGGAGATGTCTCTATACAGCACAATCGGACATTGTAGAAGGCCACGTATATCTACGTTCCAGCTGCACAAGGCATCGGCAGATGGACGGTAAATGTACGAATTGTGGACATCTAGGGGTTAATAATAATTTTAACTTCCCCTGAGCTCCGTGGAAGTGTCTTAAAGGGCCCCTCCCTCCTTCAGTGGGCCCCGGCATTTGCCCGACCTTGCCGGGTTCTGACGCTGGTCCTGCACCGCACACAGAACCGATCCCATAGAAAACGGAAAATGAAATCCATGTTAACAATGGAGAGGCTGCGGCGCTCATACGTCCCAGCCCCTTCAAACATCTGATCGGCGGGGGTTCCGAGAGTCGGACCCCCACCGATCTGGTATTGATGGCCTATCCTAAGGAGAAGCCATCAATTTTAAAATCCCAGATAACCCCTTTAATATAATTTTACTATATATAACTATTAGGGTATGTTCACACGAGGTCATTACGTCCGTAATTGACGGACGTATTTCGGCCGCAAGTACCGGACCGAACACAGTGCCGGGAGCCGGGCTCCTAGCATCATACTTATGTACGATGCTAGGAGTCCCTGCCTCGCTGCCGGACAACTGTCCCGTACTGTAATCATGTTTTCAGTACGAGACAGTTGTCCGGCAGCGAGGCAGGGACTCCTAGCGTCGTACATAACTATGATGCTAGGAGCCCGGCTCCCTGCACTGTGTTCGGTCCGTTACTTGCGGCCGAAATACGTCCGTCAATTACGGACGTAATGACCTCGTGTGAACATACCCTTACTTTCATGGGTTTAGCTCGTTTTTTTCCCCGAAGGGACAATGGGGGAGATTTATCAAAACAGGCACAAAGGAAAAGTGGAGCAGTTGCCCATAGAAACCAATCAGACTCCATCTCTCATTTTTCAGAGGCCTTTTTGAAAATGAAAGAAGCAATCTGATTGGTTGCTATGGGCAAATGCTTGACTTTTACACTTCCTCACTGTTGGGTCGATACAGTCAAGGGCCGACAGCGTCGCTCCTCAGCGTAGCCAAGGGGACAGGGAGCTCTATAGAACATCACGGCATCTCCCTTTTAGCGATCGTTAGGGGTCACTGCGCCGGATCTCAACCATCTTGTACTTGTCAGAAAATAGGAATTTGAGCTTTGAGAAAGCAGCTGAGGCGTCTTGCCTGCAGATATTTTCCAGGAGCAACTCTCCTGGTAGTGAAGGAAGAAACGATCTGTGCACCAGAAACAGATGTTGCACACAGCCGAGAAAGACGGACATCTGATGCGTCACCTCTGTAGCTGCACTAAATTCCACGCTACCAGTTTCCTGTCTGCAAGACGATAATCATGGAAAAATGTCCGGTGCAGATGACTGAAAAGGAGCAAATGAAGGTATTTCCTTATATATCCCAGACGCAGCAGAAAATATAGAGGAAAATGGTATTGTCGTTTTTAGCCCGAAATATAATTATTTATTTATTTTTAATATTTTGGAATTTATGGAATAATGTGATGTCATCAAGTTACCAAGTTGACTGTCAGCCCTCCCAAAACAGGACTGATAGCCTGGAAAAATATTTGCCAATACTGTATAAAAATGTCCAAATGCCATTTTAAGATCTCTGCTTGCTGTCAGTGATTAAAAACGTTATTGTCTACATTCAGAGGCTTCAATGCACAGCATAACAAGGAAAGTTGCCGTATACAATTTTAGTTGTACAAATTTTTTGCGTTCAAAAAGTTGCCTTTTAGCCCATGCTTTACCAAGCCCGCCGCTCAACCATCCGCCACCCACAATCACTGCACAGGGGCTATATAAAGAAGGGTGTAGACCAGCCATATTCTAGACTGAGGGGATGTTCACACGCTGGACTAAAAACAGCTGTAAAATACGGAGCAGATTACAAGGGAAAACAGCCTTTGATTTTCAGCCGTTTTTTAGGGTATGTTCACACGGCCTATTGTCAGCCGTAAACGCCACGAAAAAAGGCTAAAAAGTCGGAGGCTGAATGCCCCCAAACATCTGCCCATTGATTTCAATGGGAAAAACGGCGTAAAAAACGCCCCGTAGGAACGGAACACCGTTTTTCCCATTGAAATCAATGGGCAGATGTTTGGAGGCGTTCAGCCCCTGTATTTTCAGCCGTTTTTCGGGGCGTTTACAGCTAAAAATAAGCCGTGTGAACATACCCTTACCCAAAATGTGCCCGTAATATGTTTGCAAGTAACGGCTTGACCGCAGGTCCAATAAGGGTATGCTCACACGGCCTATTTACAGCCGTTTTTAAGCGTGTGAACATAGCCAAACTCAAACTAACAGCATAATATATCCCTATGTCTACGAGGCAACATTGAATGACCAGAACATGCTGCCCTTTAAATCTGCAGCAGCCCCTCAGTGGCGGTGAGCGAGGGGTTAACTCCGATTTGTGTAGCCCCATGCTGTTCCCGGCAGCTGCGTACATCTGGAGCACAGACATATAATGTGGTTACACAGGACACCCTCCAGTCGTGTAGTCACATATCTGCACTGATAGGAACCATCCGTCTGTCAGGAAACGCATCGGTAATATGTAGAATCTCGTGCCGCTGCCGCCGTCGCTGGACGTACGGATCCTGACCATGTGACGCTCCCCTTAAAAGAGAGTTTCCAGTATTAGAAAAAGCCTAAAGGAGTATACCATCCAAAGGCAATATGGCACCTTGCTGCCAATAGCAACCAATCAGAGCACAGAGGCCCAGGAATGGACCCTAAACCTTTGGTCTCATCTCTTTTTGCAATGAAGGTAAATGTAATCTATTGCCAGCTGTTATCAGCCATGTCAGACAGATCTTCAATGAGAAGACTAACAAGAAGCCCAGAAAATTCCCTGCCGCCATGATCACTACTTTATCTCACAGTATTTCGCAAGTGGATGAGATTTAGAAAATGCCCAGGCTGTGGAGGGAAAATGCAGCGTAAACGTTAATAACTTGACCTGCGGTGCCATGTGAATTTATGCTGCGTTTTTGTTAATTTTAAGTTTTGCGTTTTCACCTATTGAATTCAATGGGGATGCAAAACCCGCAACAGAAAAGCGGCTTTTCCGGCGTAGTTACAGAGTTTACGCCACAAAAATCACAACGCCGGAAGAAAAAAAATAAATCATACTTACCCAGAACTTTTTCGTACGGAATGTCCTGCTGGTTCCAGGTCGGACACGCTGTGTGATTTTTGCGCAGCTTATCCATCCCATGGGAACCCGGCCTCATATCCACATGGGGGTGTATGATATTAGCAGCTGGACTTTAGGCCGCCTTCACACACAGATTTTTCTGCCAATTTAAACGACATAAACAAACGCTTCTAAAAAGTTTTTGGTGGCCGTTCTTCATTAGGTGTCATTCTGTACATGCTTTTTTCTGCCGTATTTGAAGCCCTATAGAGAAGCCTATGGGAAAACACCTGAAAAACGCCATCCCCAGAGCGTGCTGCGTTTGGAAAAAAAACACCACTGACCACAAAATGACCTCAAAAACGCCACAAACCAAAACGCAGTTGAGTGTAGTGTATTTTATATTTCACTATGACTCTAACGTAACATGGGGCCGCACTAAAAAACGCAATAAAATACATTGTTAATAACGCCACAAAAAAACACAGCAAAACGCTGCGTGTGAATCCAGCCTAAGGAATCGTCCACACGTAACGGAATAACGAAAATTTCTGCATCAATTTCATTGAAAGTAGCAGACATTCCGCAGCGGAAAAAACGCACCATTTCCTGTGTTTTTTACGGCAGAAAATGGTGCAGATTTTGCGGCGTTTTTCTTAGGGCATGACCACACATGGCGGAATTCCTCCGCAACTGTCCGCATCAATGCCGCACCTAATCCGGGTTGCGGATTACGGCTGCGGATCTGCACAAAATGTGCAGAAAATTGATGCGGACTAGCTGCTGCGGACTGCGGGAAAAGTGCTTCCCTTCTCCCTATCAGTGCAGGATAGAGAGAAGGGACAGCACTTTCCCTAGTGAAAGTAAAAGAAATTCATACTTACCGGCCGTTGTCTTTATGACGCGTCCCTCCTTCGGCATCCAGCCCGACCTCCCTGGATGACGCGGCAGTCCATGTGACCGCTGCAGCCTGTGCTTGGCCTGTGATTGGCTGCAGCCGTCACTTACACTGAAACGTCATCCTGGGAGGCCGGACTGGAGACAGAAACAGGGAGTTCTCGGTAAGTACGAACTTCATTTTTTTTTACAGATACATGTATATTGGGATCGGTAGTCACTGTCCCGGGTGCAGAAACAGTTACTGCCGATCGCTTAACTCTTTCAGCACCCTGGACAGTGACTATTTACAGACGTCTCCTAGCAACGCTCCCGTCATTACGGGAGCCCCATTGACTTCCTCAGTCTGGCTGTAGACCTAGAAATACATAGGTCCAGCCAGAATGAAGAAATGTCAAGTAAAAAAAGCAAGACGCATCCGCAGCACACATGACATGTGCATGACAGCTGCGGACTTCATTGCGGAACTTTGAATCTCCATTGAAGTCAATGGAGAAATTCCGCCATGAGTCCGCCACTGCTCCGCAACAGACAGAGCATGCTGCGGACACCAAATTCCGCTCCGCAGCCTATGCTCCGCAGCGGAATTGTACGCATCGTGTAAACGAACACTGCTAAATTAAAGTGAAAGTCAATGTAGAAACGGCTCCGCTGCGGATTAACGCTGCGGAGTGTCCGCAGCGGAATTTAAGTGCAATTCCGCCATGTGTGAACCCGCCCTAAGTGTTGGGGGATGGCGACATCTCTGAAAAACGCAGCAATTCTGTCCACTTTCCGCAGCAGGAACGGACGTGCTGCGGTATGAAAATTACGCACCGCAGGTCAATTTCTGGTTGGAATTTTTTCGCAGCGTGTGGATGAGATTTGTTAAATCTCCCCCACTTTGCTGCTACTGTATTCTGCTGCGTATTTTCCGTCCGCAGTTCCGGACGGAAAATATTTAGCAATTCCTCTCTGTATTGGGATATCGGAATGTAGGTATAGCGGCTGGCCACATGTAGAACGCTCTACTTGCCTCTTTACCTACACGCCGATATCCCAATACAGAGCCACTACTTGCAGTAAGTGCTTGATGAAGGTCATTACTTGACCGAAACGTCGCACATGCACATTGGCAAAAATAAAAACAGATTTAAGCATTTCACTCCAATTTGGTGTGCCGAGTACTTCTTTTGGTAATGTTGTCGGATTGGGTCCCTACTCGTGCACCCACCACCACCTAGTGCTGTCCGAACCTCTGGCAAGCCTATGTACCTGGAATGTCAGAAAGGGGTTTTATAAGGAAAAACATTCTTGGCCTAGAATTTTAAAAAAAACTTTTCTGCTCTTTTTCTAGACGCAGCACCACACTTGTCCATGGACTCTGCAAGGTATTGCAGATCAGCCTTCGGCCGGGTTGATTTTTTTGTTGCAGGTTTTCACCATTGAATTCAATGGAGATGCAAAATCTGCAACAAATAGCCATGTGTTTTGCTACTTTTGCGGCAGAATCGCAGCAATTCCGCCGCAAAAATCGCATCTCAGAAAAAAACCAAAAAGTTTATACTTACCCAGAACTCCCTGCTTCTTCCTCCAGTCAGGCCTTCTGGGATGTCGTTTCATCCCATGTGATCGCTGCAGCCAATCACAGGCTGCAGCGGTCACAAGGGTTGCAGGTTCATCTAGGGAGGCCAGACCGGACTTCCAAGGAGGGACACGTCACCATGACAACAACCGGGGTAAGTATGAACAGTTTTTTGTTTGTTTTTTCTACCGCTGCTTTCCGCAGTGGAAATTACGACCGAGAAGCTGCGCCACAATATGTGGTTTTTAGGACGATGTGCTGCAGGTTCCAGTTCGGATACGCTGCGTAGTCTTACGCAGCGTATCCGACCAGTGGGAACCCGGCCTAATACATTAAAGGGTAACTAAACTTTTAAAAACTTTTAACATGTCAGAAGTTTTGATAGGTGGGGGTCCGTGTGCTGAGACCCCCACCGATCACTAGTGGCAGAAGTGCTCGTTTCCGATCGACTTTCTTCGGATCGGTGTCTGGACTCATAGACTTTATTTTGAGCCCATACACCGCTCGCTCAGCTTTCCGAAGAAAACAGATCAGAAACAAAGCGGCACAGCACTCACATGGGCACTTCTGCAGCTTCGTTTTAGCGACTGGTGGGAGTCTCAGTGCTCGGACAGCCGTGGTGTCTCTTGAAGGTCCCGGCCATTTCAAGGTTATCACAGGCACGGCGGCTCCTCCGTACATGTGGCTTTGCCTGGTACTGCAGCTCAGCCGCATTCTCTAGGGACAGGACATCTATGTACATTGCAGGAAACCCCCTTTAAGTCTAGTGGCCCTTTAAAACAGTGATTCCCACACTACTGCTACATAATATTTGTTGATGTTTTGCTCATTTTGATGCCGTCTGTAAGAGATTAGGTTTGATCCCTGGAGCTACTACATTTTCAGTTTATGTGTTTATGCTCATTAATATTTTAGAATTATCAGTGGGAGAAAAACCAGAAAGTGACAGTAAACAGATGAGTAGTATGAGCGGAGCGGAGCAGAGGGTCAACGTGTTTATAAAGTCCTAGGCCGGGCTCATACGGGGATGTGAACTGCAGCAGAAAAACGCACCAATTATATCATCGGAAAAATGATACGAAAAACAAAAAATGTTTATTGTGTTATAAAAGTTACGCACATGACATAATCCCATCTAAAGAAACGATAAAATGAAGATTTGGAAATGTTTCCTATTGAACAGTGTATAAAGAATGAATGTTTAGCAGCTTTTTTTCCAAATGAGGTTAATGAGGACCGTCCCATAATCCAAAATATCTGATTATCAGGTCCCATTGATGATGGATTAAAGGAGTTTTAATGTACAATCAATAAGCTTCATTTATTGAAGCCAGAAAATCCCTTGAAGATGACCTGTCACCTCTCCTGTCATGTCTGTTATAGTATAAACTCTGAATTGTGCCGTTACCCTGTTATTCCTCCTGGTAATGTATGAATAAATTGACAACTGCGTGTTTCCATTCCCTTTGAAACTTGGGTGTTCTTACATATTGTGGCACTGTCCAATCAGTGTAAAACTGTGCCGAGACACAACTTTTTTGGCAAGAAGAACGGTAGCACCCAGTTATCAATTTATTTATACATTTCCAGGAGGAATGACAGAGGAACAGCACAATGCAGAGTTCTATAAAAAAGATGATCCAGATTGTTAATTTCTTGTGATCACTTGACATAATCTTTAACTTTTCCTACCATCACAAGAAGAAACCAAAAGGTCTGCACTGACATAGCACAGAAAAGCGGCTTATCTCCAAGACAGTCCTATTTATATCCAGTATACTGCGCAGCTTCTACACTCAGCCCTGGAACCTTAAAGGCACACAACACTTAAAGGGGTTGTCCACTTTACGCAACCCTTTCTCACCAGAAAGGTCCTCTGCCCACTGGGGGCAAGACTTAAAATAAAAATCTGTGCCCTTCCCCTCCTATGATCACTATTTTATGTCACATATTCATACACTAATCTCACAATCACCTCTGATACACAATACCTGAGTTCACACTTACCTCTCATGCTCTGAATACACACTCACTTCTCACACTAACACTCAGCAGTCATACACTGAGCTCACACTCACTTCTAATACACTAAGCTCACTCTCAGATCTCACATAATTAGCTCACCCTCAACTCTCATTCTCTAGGCTCACATTCCTCTCTCATATAGTGAGCCAACACTCACCTCCCAGCTTACACTCAATTCACATTCTGTACACTCAGCTCACACTCACTTCTAGTGCACTAAGCTCACACTCACCTCTAGTACAATCAGCTCACACTCACCTCTCATCTCACACTCACCGCTACTGCAATCACCTCTAGTATACTCTGCTCACACTCGCCTCTAGAATACTCAGCTCACACCTACTTCTAGTACACTCAGCTCACACTCACCTCCCATTTCACTCACCTCTAGTACAGAGCTCTCTCACCTAAAGTACACTCAGCTCACACTCACCTATAGTCCACTCAGCTCACACTCACCTCTAGTGATCTCAGCTCACCCTCACCTCTAGTGCACTAAACTCACACTCACCTCTAGCATACTCATCTCTAGTACACTCAGCTCCCACTCACCTCTAGTGCACTAAGCTCACACTCACCTCACACACACCTCTAGTACACTAAGCTCACGCTCAACTCTAGTGCACTCAGCTCACACTCATCTCTAGTACACTAAGCTCACACTACTCTAGTGCACTCAGCTCACACTCACCTCTAGTACAATCAGCTCACACTCACCTCACCGCTACTGCACTCACCTCTAGTACACGCAGCTCACACTCACCTCTAGTACACTCAGTTCACACTCACCTCTAGTACACGCAGCTCACACTCACCTCTAGTACACTCACCTCTAGTACACGCAGCTCACACTCACCTCTAGTACTCAGTTCACACTCACCTCTAGTACACTCTGCTCACTCACCTCTAGTACACTCTGCTCACTCACCTCTAGTACACTCAGTTCACACTCACCTCTAGTACACTCAGCTCACTCACCTCTAGTACACTCAGTTCACACTCACCTCTAGTACACTCACCTCTAGTACACTCAGTTCACACTCACCTCTAGTACACTCAGTTCACACTCACCTCTAGTACACGCAGCTCACACTCACCTCTAGTACACTCACCTCTAGTACACGCAGCTCACTCACCTCTAGTACACTCAGTTCACACTGACCTCTAGTACACTCAGCTCACTCACCTCTAGTACATTCAGTTCACACTCACCTCTAGTACACTCAGTTCACACTCACCTCTAGTACACTCAGCTCACACTCACCTCTAGTACACTCAGCTCACACTCACCTCTAGTACACTCAGTTCACACTCACCTCTAGTACACTCAGCTCACTCACCTCTAGTGCACTCAGTTCACACTCACCTCTAGTGCACTCAGTTCACACTCACCTCTAGTACACTCAGTTCACACTCACCTCTAGTACACTCAGTTCACACTCACCTCTAGTACACTCAGTTCACACTCACCTCTAGTACAGTCAGTTCACACTCACCTCTAGTACACTCAGTTCACTCACCTCTAGTACACTCACCTCTAGTACACTCAGTTCACTCACCTCTAGTACACGCAGCTCACACTCACCTCTAGTACACTCACCTCTAGTACACGCAGCTCACACTCACCTCTAGTACACTCACCTCTAGTACACGCAGCTCACACTCACCTCTAGTACACTCAGTTCACACTCACCTCTAGTACTCTCACCTCTAGTACACTCAGTTCACACTCACCTCTAGTACTCACCTCTAGTACACTCACCTCTAGTACACGCAGCTCACACTCACCTCTAGTACACTCACCTCTAGTACACTCAGTTCACACTCACCTCTAGTACACTCAGCTCACTCACATCTAGTACACTCAGTTCACACTCACCTCTAGTACACTCACCTCTAGTACACTCAGCTCACACTCACCTCTAGTACACTCACCTCTAGTACACTCACCTCTAGTACACTCAGTTCACACTCACCTCTAGTACACTCAGCTCACTCACCTCTAGTGCACTCAGCTCACACTCGTCCCTGGCATTTTCTGCCTCCGTCCCTCCTGCCCTTCATCACCCAGCATCCCGCATGACACGGCCGGGCTGTGATCTCAGCAGTCCCCCCGTATCCCCGCGTCCTCTAACAAAGCCGGACGTTTACCTTGAGGATGCCGGCCATGTCCTCGCCTTCCCGGTAATCCTCCCCGCAGGATCAGGCGGTCGCTTCTTCTAGCGCAGCCCCAGCAGCGGCCATGCGTGCCCGGGTACCGAGCTCCTGCTTCCCGGCTGCAGCACCACCTCCCTCCCCGCAGTGAGAGCCAGTGGCCCCGAGCCAGCGCGGCGCCTCCCCCGGTCACATGGGGCTCAGGCTGGGGGGTCGCAGCATCATCTTCTCCCGGGGGCCGCAGCCAGGATACAAGAGACCACAAGTACCCCGTGTATCTCAGCTACAATGTACATACCCTCCAGTGCCCAGTATATACCCCCAGTGTACCCAGTATGTGTACCCAGTATATACCCCCAGTGTACCCAGTGCTCAGTAGAAATCTCCTCCAGTGCCCAATATATACCCCCCAGTGTACCCAGTACATACCCCTCCAGTGCCCGGTATATACCCCTGAAGTCTACCCAATACATACCCCCTCCAGTGCCCGGTATATACCCCTCCAGTGTACCCAATATATACCCCCAGTGCCCAGTATATACCCCAGTGTACCCAGTATAAACCCCCTCCAGTGCCAAGTATATACCCCCAAGTGTACCCAGTGCTCAGTATAAACCTCCTCCAGTGACCAGTATATACCCCTTTCAGTGCCCAGTATATACTCCCAGTGTACCTAGTGCTCAGTTATAAACCCCCTCCAGTGCCCAGTATATACCTCTTCCAGTGCCCAGTATATGCCCCCTCCAGTGAACACATTGCCCAGTATAAACCCCCTCCAGTGCCCAGTATATACCCCCCAGTGTACCCAGTATATACCACCAAGTGCTCAGTACATACCCCCTCCAGTGCCCAGACCCTAGTATATACCCACCCAGTGTAAACTACCTCCAGTGCCCAGTGTATACCACTCCAATGTACCCAGTGTCCTTATATACCCCCTCCAGTGTGACCAGTATATACCCCTTTAGTGCCCAGTATATACCCCCTCCAGTTTCTAGTATATACCCCCTCCAGTGCCCAGTATATACCCCCTTGAGAATACCCAGCGACCATTATTATGGCCTAAAAAGATGCAATTATGGTGCATGACATATTTGTGCAATAATTTGTGACTTTTTGCCATTTTCCTCCTTCTCCTTCACTTTAAAAAAGTGGGCAGGGCATAGCATAAAGGGGAGGGGCCATCAGCAGCCCGACAAATTATAGCGAAAACGCACGCCATCTTGTATCTGGTGTTGCTTTCACATTCTGGTGCACGGACGTTATATGAAAGTATATGAAACGCCGGTCGTAATAAATTCCCACCATGGTCTTTAAGAAAAACTGGTTTGCTTTACTTATCGTACTATAAGTGCCAGCCACATGTCCCCAATATACAGCGCAGACACATGCCCCCAATATACAGCGCAGACACATGTCCCCAATATACAGCGCAGACACATGCCCCCAATATACAGCGCAGACACATGTCCCCAATATACAGCGCAGACACATGCCCCCAATATACAGCGCAGACACATGTCCCCAATATACAGCACAGACACATGTCCCCAATATACAGCGCAGACACATGCCCCCAATATACAGCGCAGACACATGCCCCCCAATATACAGCGCAGACACATGCCCCCAATATACAGCACAGACACATGCCCCCAATATACAGCACAGACACATGCCCCCAATATACAGCACAGACACATGTCCCCAATATACAGCACAGACACATGCCCCCCATATACAGCACAGACACATGCCCCCAATATACAGCGCAGACACATGCCCCCAATATACAGCGCAGACACATGCCCCCCAATATACAGCGCAGACACATGCCCCCAATATACAGCGCAGACACATGCCCACAATATACAGCACAGACACATGCCCCCAATATACAGCACAGACACATGTCCCCAATATACAGCGCAGACACATGCCCCCAATATACAGCGCAGACACATGCCCCCAATATACAGCGCAGACACATGCCCCCAATATACAGCACAGACACATGACCCCAATATACAGCGCAGACACATGCCCCCAATATACAGCACAGACACATGCCCCCAATATACAGCACAGACACATGTCCCCAATATACAGCACAGACACATGTCCCCAATATACAGCACAGACACATGCCCCCAATATACAGCACAGACACATGTCCCCAATATACAGCACAGACACATGTCCCCAATATACAGCACAGACACATGTCCCCAATATACAGCACAGACACATGTCCCCAATATACAGCACAGACACATGTCCCCAATATACAGCGCAGACACATGTCCCCAATATACAGCGCAGACACATGTCCCCAATATACAGCGCAGACACATGTCCCCAATATACAGCGCAGACACATGTCCTCAATATACAGCGCAGACACATGCCCCCAATATACAGCACAGACACATGTCCCCAATATACAGCGCAGACACATGTCCCCAATATACAGAGCAGACACATGCCCCCAATATACAGCACAGACACATGTCCCCAATATACAGCGCAGACACATGCCCCCAATATACAGCACAGACACATGTCCCCAATATACAGCGCAGACACATGCCACCAATATACAGCACAGACACATGTCCCCAATATACAGCACAGACACATGTCCCCAATATACAGCGCAGACACATGCCCCCAATATACAGCACAGACACATGTCCCCAATATACAGCGCAGACACATGTCCCCAATATACAGCACAGACACATGCCCCCCATATACAGCACAGACACATGCCCCCAATATACAGCACAGACACATGTCCACAATATACAGCGCAGACACATGCCCCCCATATACAGCGCAGACACATGCCCCCAATATACAGCACAGACACATGTCCCCAATATACAGCGCAGACACATGCCCCCAATATACAGCGCAGACACATGTCCTCAATATACAGCGCAGACACATGTCCCCAATATACAGCGCAGACACATGTCCTCAATATACAGCGCAGACACATGTCCTCAATATACAGCACAGACACATGTCCCCAATATACAGCGCAGACACATGTCCCCAATATACAGCGCAGACACATGTCCCCAATATACAGCACAGACACATGTCCCCAATATACAGCACAGACACATGCCACCAATATACAGCGCAGACACATGCCCCCCAATATACAGCGCAGACACATGCCCCCAATATACAGCACAGACACATGCCCCCAATATACAGCACAGACACATGCCCCCAATATACAGCACAGACACATGTCCCCAATATACAGCACAGACACATGCCCCCCATATACAGCACAGACACATGCCCCCAATATACAGCGCAGACACATGCCCCCAATATACAGCGCAGACACATGTCCCCCATATACAGCGCAGACACATGTCCCCCATATACAGCACAGACATATGCCCCCAATATACAGCGCAGACACATGCCCCCAATATACAGCACAGACACATGCCCCCCATATACAGCACAGACACATGTCCCCAATATACAGCACAGACACATGCCCCCCATATACAGCACAGACACATGCCCCCAATATACAGCGCAGACACATGCCCCCAATATACAGCACAGACACATGCCCCCCATATACAGCACAGACACATGTCCCCAATATACAGTGCAGACACATGCCCCCCATATACAGCACAGACACATGTCCCCAATATACAGCACAGACACATGTCCCCAATATACAGCACAGACACATGCCCCCAATATACAGCACAGACACATGTCCCCAATATACAGCACAGACACATGTCCCCAATATACAGCGCAGACACATGCCCCCCATATACAGCACAGACACGTCCCCAATATACAGCACAGACACATGCCCCCCATATACAGCACAGACACATGTCCCCAATATACAGCGCAGACACATGCCCCCAATATACAGCGCAGACACATGCCCCCCATATACAGCGCAGACACATGTCCCCAATATACAGCGCAGACACATGTCCTCAATATACAGCGCAGACACATGTCCCCAATATACAGCGCAGACACATGTCCTCAATATACAGCGCAGACACATGTCCTCAATATACAGCACAGACACATGTCCCCAATATACAGCGCAGACACATGTCCCCAATATACAGCGCAGACACATGTCCTCAATATACAGCGCAGACACATGTCCTCAATATACAGTACAGACACATGTCCCCAATATACAGCGCAGACACATGTCCTCAATATACAGCGCAGACACATGTCCCCAATATACAGCGCAGACACATGTCCCCAATATACAGTGCAAACACAAGACCCCCATGTACTGTGTAGACACGACTCCTATAAATACGAGACACAAGCCCACATATACAGCGCAGACACGTCTCCCATATACAGCGCAGACACATGTCCCCCATATACAGTGCAGACACGTCTCCTATAAATACCAGACACATGTCCCCCATATACAGTGCAGACACGACTCCTATAAATACCAGACACGACTCCTATAAATAGCAGACACATGCCCCCATATGCAGCGCAGACACATGTCCCCCATATACAGTTAAGACACATGCCCCCGTATACAGCGCAGACACATGTCCCCCATATACAGCGCAGGAACATGACCTTCATATACTATGCAGAAACGACTCCTATAAATGCCAGCCACATGCCCCCATATACAGTGCAGACACATGCCCCCCATAAGTGTATACCACAGCCCACCTTCTCCTCTCCTCTTAGATCTGTTCCGCCAGATCTCTCCATCAGCAGGTGGCAGCGTTGCTTATGCGTTTTGTAATGTCCCTCGAAGGTTTCCATCGCAAGGATTTCCAACAGAAACCCCTGACGTATACTTCCGACAGATGTCATTGTATAATCATACAGTCTGATCTGTCATACAAGGGAGCGGTATATCTTTTATACTGGATGCCTCTGTATGGAATAGAGCTGTCTGTTGTGCTATGTCATGCAGAAAAAAAAAGTATCCCCAATGTATACCGGCCCTACAGAGGTCAGAGGGACACTCTTGTGGCCTCCATAAGGTAAATAGGAGACTATGGGTACGTTTAAGGTAAGCGGCAGCATGCTGCGCCGTTCTTATTAAATTTTATGGAACTGCCAATGGAGGCTCTGACAGGTGTGTGAACAGAGCCTAATACTGGTGTCTTCTTGTGTGGCAGAGGAGCTTTAAAGAGTACCTGTCACTGGGTCGTATAAGTTGAACTGGTTTACTGATCTGAATAGCGCTGTCTCCCTGATTCCAGTGCTGTTTTTCTGGACCCCGTACCAGAGCTATGGCCCACTGTTGTGTCTGCTCCATTATCTGTAGTTATCCAACAGGGCGTGAACTACACTCAAGCTGCCTCACACTGATTGGTCAGCATCAGAGGCAGGGAAGCTAGCTCCACCCCGTTGGCTAACTACAGCAAGTTAGCATATAGGGAGCCAACACAACAGTGGGTCATATCTCCGGAACGTGGACCCCCCCCCCCCCCGGTCGAGGAAAAAAAAGAAAAACAGCACTGGAATCAGGGAGACAGCGCTATTCAGGTCAGTAAACCAGATCAACTTATATGACCTACTGACAGGTCCTCTAAAAGGTCCCCTCAAACATCACGGCCCCGGTGTGACTGCTACATCTGCCCCCTTATATCAGTGCAGGTGAACTGTATCAGCTTTTTGTGGCGTTTTTGCCGTGTCTTTAGTGGCCACATGTTACTTGTAAGTCAAAGTTGAAATATGGAACGCAGAAACATTGTTTTTTTTTTTCTGGTGTTTTTTTTTTTTTTTGTCTTACGTGTTTTGGCTCAGTGCCGTTTTTTTTTTTTTCAAAATCGCAGCAAGGGTTGGTTTGACGTCTTTTCCATCAGTTAGTGTAGTTTTTCTCCTTTAGACCTCCATCATTTTTTTTTTATTCTTCAAAAAAAAAAATCGCATGTGTCAATTTCCAATTTTCAGAATAAAACGTGTTGCAAAGAGGAATATTTGCATTTCAGGATTTGCAATGTAAAAAATAGCAGTAAAAAAACGCAGGTAGTAAAACCCACTATTTGCAAAACAACGCCAAAAAAAACATTATAAAAATGCATGAACCATTGTAGTTAAAAACTTGAGGTTTTAAAAAAAAAAAAAAAAAAAAAGGCGACTAAGATTGTGGAGGAAGAGACTACACAACTCACAATATGTGAGACCTGGTGGAATACCAGTAATACAGCGACACCTAGTGGCCATATAGTATAAAATTCCCAAATCTCTGCAAGGTCCCAGCCCTTTCTAACATCACACAATGACACGTATTCTCCAATAATTCTGCTCTCGCTACCATGAAAGACGTTTCAAAGTCTATGAAATAAAAGCCTGATTACACTGCACGCGGTCCGCCGGCTGAATGCTAAAGAGGCGCAACATATTGTCACTCTGTGGTTGAGATGACTTATTGTACGCCTGTCAAAGTTTTAATGATGCCGCGTGCGATCACATCGTTAATGGACTGAGCAACGAGCACATTGAGGTTTTTTTCTCGCTCTTCATTTTTTGGCGCCATATGCTCCCAGAGCCCGACTTCCGCTTGAACGTTACAGTTTGAAATGCTAATACTGTAATCTGCGGCATTCATGGTAATGGCGGCTTGTGTTAATTCACCTCTGACGAGTTTTTAATGAGTTGCTGTAGCCAAGGGCATAGGCGGTGGACCTGAAAGCTGTGAAACTGGAAGGACAAAGCTCGATTAACATTCATCCGCGGTCATTGTTCCACCAGTAACTAGACCTCGGTGCGCCCGCCTGATCTCTCCGTTCTACTTCACCCTCACCGCTCCGAGAAAGCGCCGAGCGCAGACAACGAGTCTTTGTTTAATAATGAACAATCAATTTCTGGAGAAGAGCACCTAAGATGTTGTAGACGATATCACGGCGTCTTCTTCTGACCTATATTCAGCTCTTTTCATCCTTTCTTGACTTTGAAAGTGAAAACGGAATTATATATAATCACACAGGGCGGATACGCTGCGTAAAATTACGCAGCGTATACGCAATGGTCGCCACAGGGAATTCCGGAAAAAAAAACGCACCAAATTGTGCGGAAAATTACCCCCCAAAAAAATATGGGACACTTACCATGACGACGCATTCCGCCAATGACGTGACGCCCTGCAGCCCTGGGATGACGTTGAATCCCATGTGACCGCTGCAGTCAATCACTGGGTAAGACTTTTTTTTTTCTGCTATTTGTTGCGGGTTTCACCTCGTTATTCAATTCAATGGGGAAAACCCGCAACAAATAAGCAGCATTTACGCAAATACAATTGACACGCCGCGGATTAAAAAGAAACGCACCGCAGGTCAATATCTAAGCGTTTTTTTTACGCTCATCATTTACGCAGCGTGTGGATGAGATCTGTTCAAATGTCATCCACTCTGCTGCTACTGAATTTTGCTAAAGATTTTCCACAACTAAATACGTTGCAGAAAATCCGCAATACTTAAGCCACGTGTGAATTTACCCTTACAGTCTCGTAACCTGCAGATTATCATTATCCTTGGGAAAAGCAAGGACAGGCAGCAGGATCCACAGTGACAACTATCCTCCCTAAAATGCTAATTCATCTCTGATCCCTTTCCACTTAATGAGCCGTTCCCTAAAAATAATAATAAAATCACCAATAAGTAGACATTTTTGGATTGTTAAGATAATGACGACCAATATGACGGCCATTGCAAAATCCACAGGGTTGGTCACCCAGCTATGACAGTGAGAATGTGAGTTTGTTATTTTACCCACATGCAGTTTCTACTTAGGTTTTTAAAAATGTCTTATATTCCCATCTTAGACATTTATGACATATCCACGTGACCTTGTTTTGGAGATAGGTGCAGGTCCGAGAGATGGGACATTTTCAGACATTTTTGGTATATAAATGTCTGAAAAATATATGGACAGTGACATCAGGGCTTCCCTCTAGGAGCGGAATCCCTGGCACTATCTACATGGGCACTGTGGCACTATCTACAAGGGTACTGGCACTAGTGGCAGCTTTGGGGCATTATACTGTATAAGGGCAGCTATGGGGGCATTATGCTGTATGGGGGTATTAAGTTGTATGAAGGCAGCTATGTGGCATAATACTGTATGGGGCAGCTATGGGGGCATTATTCTGTATGGGGCATCTGTGTGTGGGAATTATACTGTATGGGGCAGCTGTGGGGACATTTTGCTGCATGGGGGCAGCTATGGGGCATTATGCTGTATGGGGGAATTTATTTAGGCATTGGTGGCAGCTATGGGGGCATTATACTGTATGGGTGCAGCTATGGGGGCATTATACTGTATGGTGGCAGCTATGGGGGCATTATACTGTATGGTATCAGCTATGGGGGCATTATACTGTATGGTGGCAGCTATGGGGGCATTATACTGTATGGTGGCAGCTATGGGGGCATTATACTGTATGGTATCAGCTATGGGGGCATTATACTGTATGGTGGCAGCTATGGGGGCATTATACTGTATGGTGGCAGCTATGGGGCATTATACTGTATGGTGGTAGCTATGGGGGCATTATACTGTATGGTGGCAGCTATGGGGGCATTATACTGTATGGTGGCAGCTATGGGGGCAGCTATGGGGGCATTATACTGTATGGTGGCAGCTATTGGGGCATTATACTGTATGGTGGCAGCTATGGGGGCATTATACTGTATGGTGGCAGCTATGGGGGCATTATACTGTATGGTGGCAGCTATGGGGACATTATACTGTGTGGGGGCAGCTATGGGGGCATTATACTGTATGGTGGCAGCTATGGGGGCATTATACTGTATGGTGGCAGCTATGGGGGAATTATACTGTGTGGGGGCAGCTATGGGGGCATTATACTGTATGGTGGCAGCTATGGGGGCATTATACTGTATGGTGGCAGCTATGGGGGCATTATACTGTATGGTGGCAGCTATGGGGGCATTATACTGTATGGTGGCAGCTATGGGGGCAGCTATGGGGGCATTATACTGTATGGTGGCAGCTATTGGGGCATTATACTGTATGGTGGCAGCTATGGGGGCATTATACTGTATGGTGGCAGCTATGGGGGCATTATACTGTATGGTGGCAGCTATGGGGACATTATACTGTGTGGGGGCAGCTATGGGGGCATTATACTGTATGGTGGCAGCTATGGGGGCATTATACTGTATGGTGGCAGCTATGGGGGCATTATACTGTGTGGGGGCAGCTATGGGGGCATTATACTGTATGGAGGCAGCTATGGGGGCATTATACTGTATGGTGGCAGCTATGGGAGCATTATACTGTGTGGGGGCAGCTATGGGGGCATTATACTGTATGGAGGCAGCTATGGGGGCATTATACTGTGTGGGGGGCAGCTATGGGGGCATTATACTGTATGGAGGCAGCTATGGGGGCATTATACTGTATGGTGGCAGCTATGGGAGCATTATACTGTATGGTGGCAGCTATGGGGGCATTATACTGTATGGTGGCAGCTATGGGGGCATTATACTGTGTGGGGGCAGCTATGGGGGCATTATACTGTATGGTGGCAGCTATGGGGGCATTATACTGTATGGTGGCAGCTATGGGGGCATTATACTGTATGGTGGCAGCTATGGGGGCATTATACTGTATGGGAGGCACTATGGGAGTATGTGGCTTAAAAGAAAGAAAATTACACGCGCCACATCGGTTGTCCCTCTTTGTGATACTTGAAAGTTGGGAGGTATGTATAAATGTCTAAGATGGGAATACCCTTTAAAATTAAATCTGTTAGAAGTAAAATAAGGGGTTGTCCTCTCTCTGATGATGAATATGTGGGCCCCCAGGTCTCCATGCCAGGACTGCAGCAATGTTCACATTCCTGTCGCATAGACCAAACACATCCATAGGCTCCAACTGACCTGGCATGCAAATGTATGGCATAATGTTGCACAAATCAAAGCTTTACGTTCAGATTCACTGAACATAAAGAAAAAGCGAAGTGTAAACTGGGTCTTACACCACTGGAGAAATTTACAAGGACAAGTGCGCGCTGGACTATCCTGTCATTTTCCACTAATGTTGCACTCCAAATTAGAAGGATTTCTGGACATTAAGGTTGCAAAGTAAAGGAATTGTACTGTATGTTCCTCATGCTACTCTTATATGTTTCCAGGGACGTGGTCGAGGGGCGCTATGTTCTACATCTGGTCCACAGATTCTGGAGCAAAATGTGTGGCTTATTTTGCTCAGTTATTGGAGCCAACCAGCAAAACTCTCGAGTCAAGGCGTCTCAAAGAACTGCAAGCATGTCCCCAAGAGTATACAGGAATAGTTTTGCTGACAATGGTATATGTACATTATATTCTATATCTCCTTGAAGAAAGCAGCACCACAAATAAAGGTTGTGGGGGGGGGGGGGGTGCCAGCGACCTTGATCAGGGGTCCTCAATACATGAAATACATTTAGAGTAAGTTCAGACGTAGCCTAAATACTGCAGATTTTCCGCAAAGGATTCCGTTGCGGAAAATCTTCAAACATAATACAGTAGCAGCAAAGTGGATGAGATTTAAACATACCTCCTCCATACACTGCGTAAATAATAAGCGGAAAACACGCTCAGAAATTGCCGTTGTTTTAATCCGCAGCATGTCAATTGTATTTGCGTAAACGCTTCTTATTTGTTGCAGGTTTTTCCCATTTGAATTCAATGGGTAGGTAAAGTCCCCAACAAAAAGCCGATGTTGCATTTTTTGTGGTGGAAAAGCAGCGATTCCACCGCAAAAAATGCAATTCAGAAAAAAAAATCTTATACTTACCCAGAGTCTTGTGTTTCTTCATCCAGGCGCCGGCCTCCTGGGATGACGTTTCATCCCATGTGACCGCTGCAGCCAATCAAAGCCTGCAGTGGTCACATTGGATGAAACGTCACCCCAAGGCTGCAGAACGTCAGAGGGATGTGTCGCCATGGTAAGTATCCATTTAAAAAACAAATTTGTACAGGATTTCCGCAGCAGACATTCTGTCCAAAAAACTGCAGCACACTTTGTGTGCTTTTACGCAGCGTATCCGCCCTGTGTGAACATATCCTTAAACCACTCCAGGGCATCAAATTAAAAATGTGGTTTATTCATCCAGGTAAAAGCGACGTTTCCGCACAGGGCCATTCTCAAGCAATGTGATATAGAAAATGCCAACCAGATATATAATGCAATCAAAAACAAATCAAGTGTAATAAATATGACATCAGTGTTATACATCATAAAAAGTGATACAAAATCTATTATCCAAATGACACAATACATAGATGAATATAGGACGTGTCCGAGTTATATTTATACAATATTATTAAAACTTCTGCAAATATGTATAAAACATTAATAATTAGTGAATAATAAATATGAGGCGAGGAAAAGAAGCCGCTACCTGAAACATCAAATATTTAGACCAGCCATATTAAAAACTCGAACTGCTGCGTTGCGTTCTCAGCCATCGACTGCGCATTTCCCTGCAATCGCGTCCAGGCAACCAAGTCACATGGTGTAGCATTCGAGCCAATAACCAATACCCATATCAAAGTTGAACGTCCCTGGATACCAAATGATGTAAATGCATTGCGAACCACGCGCATTATTGTCTGTCAGTGCTACAGCCATAGCTAATAGGCAGATGCTTACGGCCGACCTGGGGTTAAATGAAGGGAGACCAACTTTAATTATCCTGGTGCCCAAGGCTGTTAGCGACTGGGCACCGGGATTTTACCGGGCATAGTGCTGCAATCTTCTTTTGAAGCGTTGCTGTGACAAGGTGGCGCATCAGAAGACGTCCCCTGAACGACGCCATAAAAACACTATAAGGGGTTAACTCCCTGGCTGAAGTCTTGAAATGTTGCTTCACGATCTCCACATCATTTTCCTTCCTTTGACTACATGCACACACTGCCAAATTTGGTGCAGAAAATCTGCATCAAAACCGCAGGTTAACGCAGGCATTTTATCAGTTTTTAGGTGCGTTTTTTATCGTTTGGTGCAGAAATAGGTGCGGTTTTATGCTGCGGATTCTGGTGCGACTTTTTTAAAACTAGTCAGATAGAATTCGAAATTGCAAATGCAAGATAAATTAACCTGCTGCAGATATTAATCTGCATTGTGTAGATGAGATTTCTTAGTAACTCATTTACTTTGCTGGTGCCGTGTTACGCCTCAAAATACATGCGGCAAATCCGCATGGGATACGCATCTTGTGCATTTGGCCTCATAATGCCATCTATTTTTGGAATTGCACCAGTCCCTCCTGCAACAAAGCACCGGCACAACATGACGCTGCCACCGCCGCGCTTCACGGCTGGGACGGTGTTTCTTTATGGCAAACCGTTCCATTTTTCTATTTTGGTTTCTTCAGACCGGAGGACATTTCTCCATAAAGTCAGATCTTTGTCCCCATGTGCAGGGGTAATCTATAACTTGGATTTTTTTATGGCGGTTTTAGAGCAGCGCCTTCTTCCTTGTGAGCGGCCGTCAGGTCATGTTGAAATAAGACACGTTTTACTCCTGATATAAAGACTTTTCTACCTGTTTCCTCCGGCATCTTCACAAGGTCGTTTGTTGTTGTTCTTGGATTGATTTTTTGCACCAAAATACATTCATCTCTCGGAGACAGAACGCGTCTCCTCCCTGAATGGCATGATGGCTGCGCGGTCCCACGGTGTTTAAAGGGGTTGTCTGACGAAAATAAAAACAATTTATTATTTTTCTTTTCTGAATTGAAGAAACTTTCTAATATAGTTTATTTTTCATACCCGCACGGATCGCAGGTTTTCAGTTCCTGTCGTGTGGACCTGACAGTTCGGTTCGGTCGTTCTTGTGGTGACGCGCCGGAACAGGCTCCGGGGGGAAGGAGCTCCTCCCTCCTCTCTGTGTATCGTTGATGCGGATGAATTCCGTCACGGATGATTCAGAGACTGAGAAGAGGCCTGGCTTAGCTGATGAATTGAGCCAGGCAGCCAGCCCCTTCATCCTCTTCATCAAACAGTGAGCTCCTTCCCTCCTGGAGCCTGTGTCGGCGCGTCACCACAAGAACGGTCGCTCTCAACTTTACGGTCCATGTGACGGAAACTGGAAACCTGTGATCCATGCAGGTTTGGAAAAGAAAGTATATTACAAAGTTTATTCATCTCAGAAAATAAAAATAAAAAATATTTTTTCATTTTCGTCAGACAACCCCTGTAAACTTGTATATTACAGTTTGAACAGATGAACGTGGGGCCTTCAGGCGTTTGGAAATTGCTCCCAAGGATGTACCAGACTTCTGGAGGTCCGCAATTCTTTCAGGAGACATTTTTTAGTTATTTTTATTTTTTTTAAACGTTGAAATAGTTTTTCTTTTTTCTATATGCAAAAATACATATATTGAAAATTATTTTTACTTTTTGAGAGTCAGCTGCTTTGTATCCTGTATACAGAGCAGCTGTATCTTGCACTGAGACCTGAATCCATCAGGTCCGCGGGACTGACGGGTTCAGCATCAGCAGGTCCGTTACCGATCACATCTAAGTTCATAACTGATCGGTAAGGGTATGGTCACACGGCCTATTTTCGGCCGTTTTTCGGGCCATAAACGACCCCAAAAACGGCTGAAAAATCGGAAGCAGAACGCCTCCAAACATCTGCCCAAAAAATCGCCTCGTAAAAAGAAGTGCATGTCACTTTTTGAGCTGTTTTTGGAGCCGTTTTTCATTGACTCATTAGAAAAACTTCTCCAAAAACGCTAGTTGCTTAAAAAACGGCAGAAAATCAGGAGCTGTTTTCCCTTGAAAACAGATATGTATTTTCAGCCATTTTTTGTTAAGTGTGTGAACATAGCCTAACAGCTCGATCCTGCGTGTCAGGATACAAAGTAGCTGTCTCAAAATGTAAAAATAATTTTGAATAATAAGTATATAGAAAGTTGCACCAAACACACTGATACACATTTTTTATTAAAAGAAAAAAAAAAAAAGAAAAATTTAGGCCGGAATCACACACACAGTTTTGATGCAGTTTTTTTTTTTTTTTAGCCAAACACAGAAATGGACACGAAAGAAAGGAGAAGCGTCAGTGGTTTCTTGATACCTTTCCTTTCAGGCTGACTTCTGGCTTTGACTCAAAAAGCTGAACCGAAAACTGCATTAACCCCTTAAGGACGCAGCCTAGTTTGGGCCTTAAGGCTCAGAGCCCATTTTTCAAATCTGACATATTTCACTTTATGTGGTAATAACGTCGGAATGCTTAAACCTATCCAAGCGATTCTGAGATTGTTTTCTCGTGACACTTTGGGCTTCATGTTCGTGGTAAAATTTGGTCGATATATTCAGTCTTTATTTGTGAAAAATTGCAAAATTTAGAGAAAATTTACAAAAAATAGCATTTTTCAGAATTTAAATGCATCTGCTTGAAAAACAGACGGTTATACCACCCAAAATAGTTACTAGTTCACATTTCCCATATGTCTACTTAAGATTGGCATCGTTTTTTGAACATTATTTTATTTTTCTTGGACGTTGCAAGGCTTAGAACATAAACAGCAATTTCTCATATTCTTAAGAAAATTTCAAATGCCTTTTTTTGAAGGTACCGGTTCAGTTCTGAAGTGGATTTGAGGGGCCTATGTATTAGAAACCCCCATAAAACACCCCATTTTAAAAACTAGACCCCTCAAAGTATTCAAAACAGCATATAGAAAGTTTTTTAACCCTTCAGGCATTTCACAGGAATTAAAGCAAAGTGGAAATAAAATTTGCAAATTTCATTTTTTCTGCTGAATTTCAAATTTATTAATTTTTTTTCTGTAACACAGAAGGTTTTACCAGAGAAATACTACTAAATATGTATTGTCCAAATTCTGCAGTTTTTATAAATGTCCCACATGTGGCCCTACTGCGCTCGTGGACTAAAACACAAGCCCTAGAAGCAAAGAAGCACCTAGTGCATTTTAAGGCCTCTTTTTTATTAGAATATATTTTAGGCAGCATGCCAGGTTTGAAGAGGTGTTGAGGTATCAAAACAATGGAAACCCACCAGAAGTGACCCCATTTTGGAAATTACACCCCTCAAGGAATTCATTTATGGTTTTTGTTATCATTTTGACCGCACAGTTTTTTCACAGCACCTATTTGAATTGGGCTGTGAAATGAAAAAAAAGATATTTTTTCCAATAAGATGTAATTTTTGATCAAAATTTCTTATTTTCACAGGGAACAACATACCCCATTTTGTTGCCCAATTTGTCCTTAGTGCGGCAATACCCCATTTGTGGTGATAAACTGCCGTTTGGGGCCATGGGAGGCCTCAGAAGGAAAGGAGCGCTATGTGTTTGTTGGAGTCCAGATTTTGCTGGATTGGTTTTCGGGTGCCATGTCGCATTTGCAGAGCCCCAGAGGTATCAAAGCAATGGAAACCCACCAGAAGTGACCCCATTTTGGAAACTACACCCCTCAAGGAATTCATTTATGGTTTTTGTTATCATTTTGACCGCACAGTTTTTTTACAGCACCTATTTGAATTGGGCTGTGAAATGAAAAAAATGATATTTTTTCCAATAAGATGTCATTTTTGATCAAAATTTCTTATTTTCACAAGGAACAACATACCCCATTTTGTTGCCCAATTTGTCCTTAGTGCGGCAATACCCCATTTGTGGTGATAAACTGCCGTTTGGGCCCATGGGAGGGCTCAGAAGGAAAGGACCACCATTTGGCCTACTGGAGCTTTTCTGGTGCTAAGTCATGTATGCAGAAGCCCCTGAGGTACCAGTAGAGTTGAAACCCCCGAGAAGTGACCCCATTTTAAAAACTACACCTCTTAAGACATTCATCTAGAGGTGTAGTGAGCATTTTGACCCCACAGGTACTGTGTAAAAGATAATGCGCAGCAGATGGTGCAGAGTGAGATTTGCAATTTTATATATGTATATGCCATTTCAGTGTCCAATATAGTGTGCCCAGCATGCGCCACCGGAGATATACACCCCTTAAATTGTAATGTGGGTTCTCCTGGGTACGACAATACCCTACATGTGGCTGTTATCAGCTGCCTGGGCACACAGCAGGGCTCAGAAGGGAAAGATGAGGGGGGTAAGCTGTGCGGAGTGCATCACGGTAAATTAAAAATCAAGGGATGTATGATACATTTTAAAACAATCTTTTATACAGAGCCCTGGTTTTTCGGGACACGTGTCACATTGGTATATTGTGTTCTTCCTTATCCCCCTCTTATAGCAGACTCTGCACCTCTTTTGACTCTTTCCCTTTCCACCGGTTTGGGGAACTTCTCTTGGAAAGTGTTGCCCTGGTACGATGCGTGTGGCCTCGCTTCCAGAAGTACTGGGTGCCCCCCCTTCCTGGTCCCTAAAGATTAGATCTTGAAATTCCAGGAAAGTTCCCCTCTGGCCTGCACATCGACGTAGCACGTACGCATTGTACAAAGCCATCTGTATGATGTGCCCGGCCAGCTTCTTATACCACACCGCATGGCGCTGTAGGGCTTCAGGACTTGATTTGACAAGTTCTTCCCTCCCATGTACCTATTGTAGTCCAGGATGCAGTCTGGTTTGGGGGTGGCCTTTCCTTCATATATCCTAAACCTGTAGGTATATCCTGATGCACTCTCACAGCTTATACATCTTCACGCCATACCTTGCCCTCTTACCCAGCAGGTACTGGCGGAATTGAACACTCGCTTTAAAATGTACCAGGGACTCATCAATAGAAATACACTTCTCGGGGGTGTATGCTTGGGAAAACCGGGCACTGAAACGGTCTAATAGGGGTCTCCGTTTATACAAACGGTCAAAATGGGGTCATCTCGGGGTGGGCACGACTCATTATCAGTATAATGTGAGAAGCGAAGTATTGCCTCATTTATTTATTTTTTTAGGTTCCAGTTCAGTTCTGAAGTTGCTTTGAGGGGCCCATATATTAGAAACCCCTATAAAACACCCCATTTTAGAAACTAGACCCCTCAAAGTATTCACAACAGCATGTAGAAAGTTTATGAACCCTTTAGGTGTTTCACAGAAATTTAGAGCAAAGTAGAGGTGACATTTACTTTTTTTTTTTTTGTCAGAAAATCCTCTTTATACCATTTTTTTTATAACACAAAAGGATTTATCAGAGAAACGCAACTTAATACGTATTGCCCAGATTCTGCAGTTTAGAGAAATATCCCACACGTGGCCCTCGGGCCGGTAATGGACTGAAGCACCGGCCTCCGAAGCAAAGGAGCACCTAGTGGATTTTGAGCCCTCTTTTTTATTAGGCACCATGTCCTGTTTGAAGAGGTCTTGTGGTGCCAAAACAGTGGAAAACCCCCAAAAGTGACCCCAATTTGGAAACTAGAGACCTTGAGGAATCCATTGCAGTTTTCTTGGGGTGCATGCGACTTTTTGATCAGTCTTTATTCTATTTTTATGTGGCGCGGTGACTAAAAAAACGCAATTCTACTATTGTTTTTTTGTTCTATTTTTTTCACAGCGTTCACCGTGCGCTATAAATGACACATTCACTTCATTCTGCGGGGCGATATGATTACGGCGATACCATATGTTTATAGTTTTTTTATGTCTTATGGCGTTTGCACAATAAAATACGTTTTGTAAACAATCATTCACTTTTTGTGTTCCCTTATTCTAAGAGCCAGAACGTTTTTATTTTTCCTTCAAAAAAGCCGTGCGAGGACTTATTTTTTGCGTAACGAACTGTAGTTTCGATCAGTACCATTTTTCGGTACATGCGACTTTTTGATCTCTTTTTATTCCATTTTTTGGGAGGTGAAGTGACCAAACAATTGTGATTGTGGTGCGGTTTATTATTTATTTTTTTTACGGCGTTCACCGCGCGGGATAAATAACGAAATAATTTTGTAGTTCAGGCCGTTACGGACGCGGCGATACCAATTATGTATAGTTTATTTGTTTATTTATTTATTTATTTATTTTAATAATAAAGACTGACAAGGGAAAAAGGGGGATTTTTACTTTTATTACTTTTAAAACTTTTATTTTCTTATTTTTACACAACTTTTTTTAACTTTTTTTTAACTTTTTTACTTTGTCCCATTAGGGGACTTGAGGGCAGGAGGTCCTGATCGCTATTCTAATACACTGCACTACATGCGTAGTGCAGTGTATTAGAACTGTCAGCTACTCACTGACAGCAAGCATAGTGGGTCCTGACTCTGTCAGGACCCACTAGGCTTCCGTCTATGACATAGCCGGACGCCATTTTTTGGTGTCCGGTTGCCATAGTCACCATCGCCGGCCGCTATCGTGTAGCAGGCCGGCGATGGCGGATTAACCCCTAAGAAGCCGCGATCGCTATTGAACGCGGCTTCTGAGGGGTTAAATCTGCGGGGACCACCGCGATCGGTCCCGGCACATTGAGCAGTGATAGTCTGCTGTCGGAAACAGCAGCTATCACAGCTCATGCACGCGCCCCTCGCGAACGGCGCCGTGTTTACTCCATGACATACTATTATGTCATGGAGCGCGAACGATGCACTTACCATGACATAATAGTATGTCCTGGAGCGTTAAGGGGTTAAACCTGCGTGTGTGTTCCTGGCCTCAGTGTTATAAACCAGTTCCTGCAAAAAGTAATAGATGCTGCAAAAAGGTTTAAACTGAGCTGTGAAAACAGATCATTTAGTATGATGCAATTTCTGCACTGACCACATGGTGTCGCTGTCACATATCAATCTGAGCATTTTAGTTTTAGAAAGTTATGTATTTGGGTATGATCACACGCTTAAAGGGGTTTTCCCGCTTCTGACAACTGATGACCTATCAATTTTTTACAGATTACATACATCATATAGAATGCAAATGAAAAATCCTTGATAATAATTGATGAACTGGGAAGAGGCACGAGTGCGGAGGAAGGAATTGGCATCTGCTATGCCGTCTGTGAACACCTTATAGGATCAAGGGTAAGTTTTCTTTTTCTTTGATCAGTTTACCCTAAAGCGGATCTGTCTATATACTATCTTGCACTATTTAAGTGAGTCACATTATGGTGGCAGGTCCGCTGCACTACCAGGGCATGTTCACACGCTAAACTAATAACGCCTGTAAAATACGGAGCTGATTTCAAGGAAAAACAGCCTCTGATTTTCAGCCGTTTTTTGAGCATCAAACTTTTTTGATGCATTTTTTGCGCCCATTTTTTGAGCCGTTTTTCTATTGACTCAATGAAAAACGGCTCAAAGAGTGACATGCACTTCTTTTTATGGGGCATTTTTTTACGAGTGTTTTTTTTTTCTTCAAAAATGCCCCATCGGAACGAAACGCGCTTTTTACCATTGAAATCAATGGCCGTTTACGGCCCGAAAAACAGCTGAAAATAAGCCCTGTGAACACACCCTTTATGTTCTTTTTATTAAAATAATTTAAAACATTTCTTATATATCTACCGCTAAAATTCCACTGTCGACCGTCCCCGTCAGGACTGTCCATCAGTGGCGGATCATCATTAGGGCAGTTCGAACCGCACGGGCCCCCTCATGCCCAGTTGGCGTCGCTTGCACCGGAGGGGGCCTCGGTGCCAGCGGCAGCCACATTCATTTGTATCGGAGTCCTCAGGACTCCAATACAAATTAATACTATAGGCTGCAGGCCACGTTGGCCTATAAGGCGCTCGGAAGACTCACTGCGCAGGCCGGCGTGATGAGGTTCTGCATCACGCTGGTCTGCGCATGCGTCTAGTCCGGAGGATTCACATGCGTCCAGCTGGAGCAGCCGCCACGGGGCAAGGTTAGTAAAATATATAATTTTTTTTAGGTGGGGGTAGCGCTGCGTATATATTCAAGGAGGGGGGTAGTGCTCCGTGACACTATATACAAGGGGGAGTGCTGGGTGGCCCTATATACAAGGGGGAGGGTAGCGCTGCCTGACACTATATACAAAGTGGGGAGTGCGCTGACACTATATACAAGGGGGGGAGTGCTGTGTGGCCCTATATACAAAGGGGGAGGGCTGTGTGCACTATATACAAAGGTGGAGTGCTGTGTGCACTATATACAAGGGGGGAGCACTATGTGGCCCTATATACAAGGGGGGGGGAAGTGCTGTGTGACCCTATATACAAGGGGGGAGGGGAGCGCTGTGTGGCACTATATACAAAGGGGGAGCGCTGTGTGCACCATATACAAGGGGGGGAGCGCGAAGTGCCCTATATGCAAGGTGGGCTGTGTGGCGCTATCCACAGCGGTATGTGTGTGGCGCTCTTTTCAGGAGGCTCTGTGGCGCTATTTACAAGAGGGGGAGGGCTGTATGGCGCTATCTATAGGGGGCTGTGTGTAACGCTCTCTACGGGGGGGATGTGTGTGGTGCTATCTATAGGGGGCTGTGTGTTATATACAGGGGGCTGTATGTGGCACTATGTACAGGGGGCTGTGTGTGGCACTATGTACAGGGGGCTGTGTGTGGCACTATGTACAGGGGGCTGTGTGTATGTGGTGTTTTGCAGTGTATGGTATTATTATATTCAGGCGTGCAGTGTTTGGTGCTATTATATTTAGGGGCACAGTATGTGGCACCATGATAACTTTATTTTCGTTTATATGTGTGGAAATGTTGGAAAAGTGAGGAGCCGCAGACTTCTGAGAGGCAGATTCTGCAGAAATGGGTCATGGCCGGGAGAAGTCGTCATGAGCGCTGGACCGGATGGAGAAGAAAAGAGGGAAAAACGACTAGAATCAGAGACGTCGTCACCTGTGAGTCACTAGTTTTATAGAGAATCTGTCACCTCTCCTGACATTTTTATTATAGGAAATCCTTGTATTTCACAAAAAGTATTTCTGCAGTCCAGGACTGATAGACAATTCCCCTTGTCAGGAGGATGTGTCCCTGCACAGTGTGATACTGTCAGTATGTAGCGACACAGCCCTGTAACAAGGGGAATCGTAACACCCATTTGTTAATGCTTGCCCAAAAAGGTAGTGTTAAAAATAGTTACGGTGCGGCAAGGCGGCGGTGCAGAAGGAGGGCCCAAGTTTGGGTAACAGCCCAGGACCCATCGTGTACTTAATCCACCACTGCTGTCCATATAGTACTCCTTAGTGACATTGTGTCCATAGTGACGTAACATCGAGGCCTAGTGTATTCAGAGTTCTGATAGGGATCGGGGACTTGTATATTATTTGATTAAGTATATTAATTTGTTTTTTTCTTATTACATTTCCCATTTCTTACACATTTGTTCTATTTGCGTTTGTGAGGGTTTCCTAAATCTCAAACAATCTCTTAACCGCACATTTTAGGACTTCCTAAAAGCTTTCTTCCTATACATTTCTGTATAATTCCAATAATCCAGAATGTTTCAGAATCCGGTACTCATCAGGTTTAGACCACCCCACATCTCCTACTGCAAAACTAATGCACTAAGACGCACATGTTTTCTTTGCCATATTTTAGCCCCTAATTTCCTTAAAATAAGGCCCTGGGGTTCTTTTATTACTACATTTCTGATTATTTTTATTATTTGATATGTGTGTTTGAAATTTTGCCTCTATATCATCAAACTCGATACAACGCATTATCTTAAAGGGGTTGTCGTCCATTTTCAGCTAATAAATGTTATTCGTTGTATAAAGAAAAGTTTTACAATTTTGCAATATACTTTGTGTATCATTTCCTCATTGTTTTTAAGATCCCTGCTTGCTGTCATTCAATAGGAACCTTCATTGTTTACTTCCAGCAGCTAAAGATCTGTCCTAGTCGTGTGATGGACACACAGGTGCACGGCTCGTTACACGGTCATGTGATGGACACACAGGTGCACGGCTCATTACACGGTCATGTAATGGACACACAGGTGCACGGCTCGTTACACGGTCATGTGATGGACACAGGTGCACGAATCGTTACAGGGTCATGTGATGGACACACAGGTGCACAGCTCGTTACATGGCCATGTGATGGACACACAGATGCACGGCTCGTTACATGGTCATGTGATGGACACACAGGTGCACAGCTCGTCACATGGCCATGTGATGGACACACAGATGCACGGCTCGTTACATAGTCATGTGATGGACACAGGTGCACGGATCGTTACAGGGTCATGTGATGGACGCACAGGTGCACGGATCGTTACAGGGTCATGTGATGGACGCACAGGTGCACAGCTCGTTACATGGCCATGTGATGGACGCACAGGGGCACAGCTCGTTACATGGTCATGTGATGGACACGCAGGTTCACGGCTCGTTACATTGTCATGTGATGAACACACAGGTGCTGGGATGTTAGAAGATACAGCTCTGATACACATACTGTAAGGGCATGTTCACATGTGAAATTTTCTGCTGCGGATTTTGCAGCAATTAAGCAACGAATTTGCTGCAAAATTTGCATATGTGAAAATCTGCTGCTTTTCCGCAACAGATTGAGCATGCTGCGGAATGTAAATTCCGTACCGCAAGTTATTTTCCGCACTCTGGTTTTCTGCAGCATCTGCACTAAGTTAACTAAAAAGCTATAGAAACCAAAGAAATAAAAATCTGCAATGGAATTCTGCTGCAAATCCACCACGTCCGAACATGCCCTAACTGTAATGATCCCGGCACCAATGTGTCCATCACATGACCAGGACAGAATATTATCCACTGGAAGTAAACAATGAATGTTCCTGATGAATGACAACAAGCAGAGATCTTAAAAACCGTGAGGAATTAATACTGAGAGTATATTGGAAAATTGTATAGCTTTCAATTATACAAAAAAACAACATTAATTTGCTAAAACCTGACAACCCCTTTAAATGAGCATTTCAGCTCTGCTACATTTGTATACCTAGATTACATCTTTGAATGGAATCTTTGCTTCAGCAAGAAAGCAATTTTTGATCCATTCTGTCCTTTCGCTCTTTACTTGACCTGCACTTCGAAAATGTTTGTGCCCTTCCGCTTTGTTTGACAGTTACCAATCACTCTGTATAATCAGCTTTGTCACATGAATCCAGTCCTCATTGTGCGGCTGATCAGACAATGCCAGCTCTATGCGCCTGCAGACGTTTTTAACACTTCATTGTCCCTTGTACCTTGTCACTTACACGTCCGTCTATGAGGCTGCTAAGTTGCGACTGCAACAACAGAGAATCTTCTCTCACTTCTCGGGACGCTGACTGCTCGATGCCGGCAATGTAACGTTTCTGCATGAGGATAGAAGTCTTGGAAAATGCCTCAATCACCCGGAAAATAAAAGTATAATCCAATCACACTAAGGCAGAGCGGCTCCTCAGCCCTGAACCGACATGTACTTCAGCTCGGTGGGGGGGACTTTTTTTAAAGCGCAAGTGCAAAACCATTATGAGAAGATTCGCTGCGATCTCTATATAAAGGACGTTGCCAAAAGACACGTTCACTCGCTGACTAACATCAATAAGAACATCAAAGAGGCAAGGGACGCTCTAAGGGACATCCGGGCAAGTTCTGGACACTGCAAGGAAGTTAAGGAATACGAGACGGCGTCCAAATCAAACTTTTTGAAGGAGCAGGAACGGAGCACGCGGAAGTCCCAGCCAAATGACGGAAATCCGGGCAGAAGTGAAACGCCAGCGAGACGGAAAAGTTCAGTATTTCAGGAAATAAAGAGTAAGAATTTGGATTCTGGCGAACAGCCGACCGCAAGTAAGACATCTATAGACGGTGTCGGTCGCGGCTCACTTTTTCGTGAGAAAAGCGAACAGAACATTCTAGAACAATCGGAATATTCCATGCATGGAAAGAATGGAGCAGGCAGTGGAAATGCAGGCCGGGAAATGAATGGGGACAGAAGTGACATTGTCCCAGCTGGAGGGCTGCTGAGAGATGAAATTCTATCGTTAACATCCAGCAGGAATGCGGGCGGCAGAGATATAGGGACGAACAGGCAGCGATTGGACTCGTTTCTATCTGATTTCAAAGAATCTCAAAGAAAAAGCCGAGAAAAATCCAAATCTTCAGCCAATGGCAGCAACTTCCCAAATACAGACATAACATCCAGTAAACACGTCCTCACGTCCAGGACAGATGAACCCCCCGAATCTGCTAAAGGGACTTCTAAGCTTAGAAAATCCAGACCTAACACCGTCAGCGATGGACTAACGGGAAACCAAAGTCAAACAGTGCCGGAGAAAGCGTCACGTTTAAAGTCACAGATGAAATCAGCGCCGGTTACCGAGCGCAAATTAGAGAAAAGTTCCAGATCTAGATACTTATCCGCTAATGAAGGGAAAAAAGTGAAAATTCACGTGAGCATTTCCCGGACGGAGAGGAAGAAGATCCTGCGGGAGTTAATCTCCAGCTGCGCGGTCCCCTGTGACAGGAGTGTGCTGGAGCGGGAGCGGCAGAGGCGGCTGCAAGAGAAAATACACAGGTTTTTTGAACTGTTGTTTGAACGGGACGATCAGGATGAGGAGGATGATGAGAGTGATATATTTGGTGACAACTAAAGTACTTACAACGTTGTATTATAGGTTATAAAGGGGGTCTCCGGCATCGTACAGGGTGAGACAGAAGTCAGGAACCCTCTAATATCTGTATATTCTTCATGCTGAAAGCCGACATTGAAAGTAATTGAACCCCTTAATTTGACAGGTCTCCCAATAATGAGCTGATCACGGGGGTGAGGTGGTTACTTGATGCGTGACTTGAAGTTCCAGGGCTCCAATGCAAAATCGCTAACAGGGCCCCCCACCTATCATGTGTCATTTATCATACTGGTGTCTTCTTATGTGGCAGAGGGGCCTTAGGATCCTCGCAGGCGCTAGGACCCTGGGATGACGGCACCCCCTTATCCTACACCCCTGGTCAATCAGCTGTTATTGCTGGGGTAAGTGGCCACTGCAGGTGAAAGGACAAGCCACCCACCAAAATAAATGGCCCATCCGTGTAATACAAGAATACAGCAGGTATCTCTACACTCTAGTTCAACAGTCTCCGACTCGTGGCTCTCCAGCTGTTGTGAAACTACAACAACCAGCATGCCCTGACATCCTGCGGCTGTCACAGCATGCTGAGAGTTGTCGTTTTACAAAAGCTGGTGAGCCACAAATTGGAAAACACTGCAGTAGGAGATGGTTCTTGATTTAATGTGCGGAGAAATCTGGAACTTATGGTTGTAAAATTTTAATTGCCTGAAAATAAAATAAAAAGATGTAACACAGCGATTTCTGAACAGTGGGAACATTTATCAATGGTGTTGTATGGACAGGGCTTTACAAACGGAGAGCAAGGGGTTTTATATGGCGCAAAACGCACCACATTTATCAAGATGGCGTCTGATACAACTCACGTACATGTATGCCGAATTTTATGTAAAAAGAAATGGCGTGAGAACATAAGGCTGCATTCATATCTGTGCTGGAGGCTAAGTTAGGAGCCTCCGTCGCAGATCACGGCAAAAATTACGCAGCGCTAATTTGAATGGGAAAATTACGGAAACCCAACGGAACCCATTAAAGTCAATAGGTTCCGTCGGGCGCGCCATAAGTGTTTGTCATGTAATGGATCCGTCATTTCCATTGTTTTTGTTTTTCTGTTCCCAATGACAGGACAGCAGCACAGAAATAAAGACGCAGATGTAAACAGAACCTAAATTTGGCGCCACTGTTAAGCGTTATTTAGCCACGCCCCTTTGCTGCTTCCTCTCATAAATAACGCAGAAAAAGATTATTTCCAACAGGTTGTTGGTTGGTGATTGGTCTCTCGGACTAAAGAACGAACAAAATCCTGACCAACGGTCGAATAAATCAGTGAACATCATCCGTTTCGGCAGACATTTATATCACGTGTCTGTGTTTCTTAAAGGGACACAACCGACTATTTTATCTCTATTTCTGTGCATTCAAATTCTATCTATTGTTCCATGTTATCAGCCATGCCAGGCTGGTGAGCGACAGATTCTCTGTAGCAGTGATTCCTAACCACCGGGCTGCGGACCAATACTAAGCCGCGGATCATTTGGTACCGGGCCGCGGTATCTGGTATCCGCCCCAGTGGCCGCAGGGAACTTCGGGCGAAAAACCGCACCAACCTGTGGTGCAGTTTTTCGCCCGGAATGTCCGCTGTGGAAAACTGCTGATCATTTAGCCGGCCTGCTAGCCTGTGATTGGCTGCAGCGGCGGTGACATGGGATGAAACGTCATACCAGGAGGCCGGCCTGGAGGAAGAACACAGACTTTTGGGTAAGTATAAGTTGTTGTTTTTTTTCAGTTGCGTTTTTGAGGAGCAATCGTTGCGATTCCGTCGCAATAAACGCAACATCTGCTATTTGTTGTGGGTTTTACCTCCCTATTGAATTCAATGGGGAAAACTCACAACTTATAAGCAGCGTTTCCGCAAATACAATTGACATGTCCAGAATAAAACTCTGCACCGCAGGTCAATTTCTGAGCGGTTCTTCCACTCACTATTTACGCAGCGTGTGGATGAGATTTGCTCTATCTCATCCACTCTGCCGCTACTGTATTATGCTGCAGATTTTATGCAATGAATTCCGTTGTGGAAAATCCGCTATATTTACACAATGTGTGAACTGACCCTAGCCCCCTCCCCCAATGTGCACACTGGCATTTGTTCGCAGGTCTGTATAAAGTCTTCTACAACAGCAGATACCATAGGGTTCACTTATTAATAGTGACAGAGAATGGCGGCAGCTGCAACTTACATCCAAAAAGTTTCATGAGTTTTTGTAAATGTCTCGCAACATCAAATGAAGGACGGGTCTGGTCTGTATATTTACACCATATGTCTGGAGCTTATACCGGGTTTGATCATATGATACATATATACATTGTCGAAGGTTTCAGCACTATGGCCTCACCCAGGCATCTGGAAAGCAGTCGCATTTTGGCGTTCACAAGTCCTGGCTCAATCCCCCCAACCACAAACACACACACAGCCACTGGTCCCTGGAAAAATTTTCTTGCATGAAACTGGTCCTTGGTGCAAAAAAGGTTGGGGACTGCTGCTCTGCAGTGTTTCCTCATGGGGTGAAAGGCTGGGGTGAAAAAAAATCATGCACCCGAAGATCACTATGTTATCTCACATATCTCCAGTGCTGAGCACCTCCAGATACATTTACATTCATGCGTGACAGTAGCAGCTTTTTCTATAAGCTTCAGGCCTCATGTCCACGTTGTACGGATCGGTAATACAGCACGTATTGATGTGTATGAGCTCATACTGTACCTCTGTGAGCCACCGATTTTATACAGAGGATCAATAAAGGTTTTTTTCCCAAGTATTCTACATAAAATTGTGACTTGTTACAGAGATATTATCCCCTAGAAGCATAGTGGAGAATGTAGTGCCATATGATCGACACGGTAAAGGAAACGGGAAGAGGGGGTAGTGCATAGATGGAACATTTTAGGTGCGCCATTCACAGCACTTTCACAAGGACATCTATGTGTTCTTCTGGTCTTACATTCCCCAGATCACTTGATGACATCACATAACATTCCTCACGTCACCTGATGACATCACAGAACATTCCTCAGGTCACCCGATGGCCACTAATGCTTATTGCCCATCCTTACCTCTATGAGTTAGTTAACTTACCCAAGGCTCTTGCCTACAGGCATGCGGATAAAGCGAGATTATCAATTCTTCACAGGGAAAAACATTTTTTTTCATCTAACTGAGAGAGTCATTAGAAAACTCCATCTCAGTAAATGTGACTATGACTACTATAAGCCAAGAATCTATACAATTCTGGAAAAGAAACTTTACGCCATCAGCCTGGAGGAGCTGGAGCGTCTCCTCGAGGATCTCATCACATTTGTGAAGAGATGGGAATCTGCCTTTACCAAGAGACTCACACACGGCTTTATAGACGTATGTGTCAATGCAATTTCTTACTGGATTTTTGCCTGGAAAGAAGATCTGTCACTGGCAGAACTGGTGCTGAGGAAGACTAAACCGTATCTGCAGGACAGAAGGTGCACGCTGGCGTTTGTTCGCAGGTCTGTATAAAGTCTTCTACAACAGCAGATACCATAGGGTTCACTTATTAATAGTGACAGAGAACGGCGGCGGCTGCAACATATATTCAAAACGTTTCAAGAGTTTTTGTAAATGTTTCGCAACATGAAATTAAGGACGGGCCTGGTCTGTATATTTACACTATATGTCTGGAGCTTATACGTGGTTTGATCATATGATACATACAGTGAAGGAAATAAGTATTTGATCCCTTGCTGATTTTGTAAGTTTGCCCACTGTCAAAGACATGAACAGTCTAGAATTTTTAGGCTAGGTTAATTTTACCAGTGAGAGATAGATTATATAAAAAAAACAACAGAAAATCACATAGTCAGAATGATATATATTTATTTGCATTGTGCACAGAGAAATAAGTATTTGACCCCCTACCAACCATTAAGAGTTCAGCCTCCTCCAGACCAGTTACACGCTCCAAATCAACTTGGTGCCTGCATTATAGACAGCCGTCTTACATGGTCACCTGTATAAAAGACTCCTGTCCACAGACTCAATGAATCAGTCTGACTCTAACCTCTACAACATGGGCAAGACCAAAGAGCTTTCTAAGGATGTCAGGGACAAGATCATAGACCTGCACAAGGCTGGAATGGGCTACAAAACCATAAGTAAGACGCTGGGTGAGAAGGAGACAACTGTTGGTGCAATAGTAAGAAAATGGAAGACATACAAAATGACTGTCAATCGACATCGATCTGGGGCTCCATGCAAAATCTCACCTCGTGGGGTATCCTTGATCCTGAGGAAGGTGAGAGCTCAGCCAAAAACTACACGGGGGGAACTTGTTAATGATCTCAAGGCAGCTGGGACCACAGTCACCAAGAAAACCATTGGTAACACATTACGCCGTAATGGATTAAAATCCTGCAGTGCCCGCAAGGTCCCCCTGCTCAAGAAGGCACATGTACAGGCCCGTCTGAAGTTTGCAAATGAACATCTGGATGATTCTGAGAGTGATTGGGAGAAGGTGCTGTGGTCAGATGAGACTAAAATTGAGCTCTTTGGCATTAACTCAACTCGCCGTGTTTGGAGGAAGAGAAATGCTGCCTATGACCCAAAGAACACCGTCCCCACTGTCAAGCATGGAGGTGGAAACATTATGTTTTGGGGGTGTTTCTCTGCTAAGGGCACAGGACTACTTCACCGCATCAATGGGAGAATGGATGGAGCCATGTACCGTCAAATCCTGAGTGACAACCTCCTTCCCTCCACCAGGACATTAAAAATGACTCGTGGCTGGGTCTTCCAGCACGACAATGACCCGAAACATACAGCCAAGGCAACAAAGGAGTGGCTCAAAAAGAAGCACATTAAGGTCATGGAGTGGCCTAGCCAGTCTCCAGACCTTAATCCCATCGAAAACTTATGGAGGGACATGAAGATCCGAGTTGCCAAGCGACAGCCTCGAAATCTTAATGATTTACAGATGATCTGCAAAGAGGAGTGGGCCAAAATTCCATCTAACATGTGTGCAAACCTCATCATCAACTACAAAAAACGTCTGACTGCTGTGCTTGCCAACAAGGGTTTTGCCACCAAGTATTAAGTCTTGTTTGCCAAAGGGATCAAATACTTATTTCTCTGTGCACAATGCAAATAAATATATATAATTTTGACAATGTGATTTTCTGTTTTTTTTTTTTATATAATCTATCTCTCACTGGTAAAATTAACCTAGCCTAAAAATTCTAGACTGTTCATGTATTTGACAGTGGGCAAACTTACAAAATCAGCAAGGGATCAAATACTTATTTCCTTCACTGTATATACATTGTCGAAGGTTTCAGCACTATGGCCTCACCCAGACGGCTTGGCATTCACAAATCCTGGCTCGACCACGAGTCTAATGCCCTGAACTGACAGCATCAAACAAAAGCATAGCTATAAGGGCTTATTTAGACGAACGTGTAATATGTCCGTGCAACGCACGTGATTTTCACGCGCCTCGCACTGACCTATGTTAGTCTATGGGGCAGTGCAGACTGTCCGTGAGTTTCATGCAGCATGTGTCCGCTGCGTAAAACTCACGACATGTCCGTCATTTCTGCGTTTTTCGCGCATCACGCACCCATTGACTTGGGTGCGTGAAAATCACGCACCCATTGACTTGGGTGCGTGAAAATCACGCATGCCACACGGAAGCACTTCCGTGGGACGCGCGTGATTCGCGCAACAGCAGTCAAAAGTATGAATGAAAACAGAAAAGCACCACGTGCTTTTCTGTTTACAAACATCCAGAGTGTCATAATGATGGCGGCTGCGCGAAAATCACACAGCCGCGCATCATACGGGGCTGATACACAGAGCTGTTAAGTGCCTTTTGCACACGCAAAACGACGCGTTTTTTGCGTGCGCAAAAACGCACAGGCTCGTGTAAATCCGCCCTAATACTGTTAGTTCTGGTCATTCAACCCGGAGTCGGGCCAGAACATGCGTCCGTAATATGGAAGTTAAAATGCGGGCGTCTGAATGGAGCCTAAGTTTGCGGTCTGATACATGAGCCTCAATGTAACCAAAGTTAAAGGGGTTCCCAAATGATGCAAAAGTAAAGACTACACAATATAAATTCTAATACATGTTGTGGTTGCACATCAGCCGGCCGAAAATGGAGAAAGCAGCAGAGAACCTACTCCAATCTGTGACGTTGTAGTAGAACTACAACTCCCAGCCTGTGGCTATCAGGGCATGCTGGTAGTTGTCGTTTTACAACAGCTGGAGATCACCTGCCTATTGTCCGTTCATATGAACACCTGTAACAACAACCGCTTTTAGTTTGCAGCCACCTAGAACGTGGGACCCTAAAGGCCCGGGGACAAGGTGATTCGGACGTTAGGACCCCCCATGGTCAGCTGGTATTGCTGGGTCAAGCTGATGGTGCCTGCAGTGAATGATTGACCATGTAATACGTGTTGTGCTAAGTCCGCCAAAGTGAGGGTTTTTGTAACTTTTGACAGAAGTAGATTTTTTAAAAAAGTGAAATGCCCTTGAAGAAGATATGACGTCATATTCATTCAATGTACGTTTCTTCTACGATTTCAGATCATTTTCACCGCTTTTTCGTTCAAACAAGTTGTTGATCTCACCGTTGCTATATATGGCGAGGTCACGAAAAGCGTCTGTTTTCAAGCTCCTCCTTCAGTACGGTATTCTAGAACAGGAGACTTCTCCGGGTGGTGTAGTCCTAGAGATTCTCTTTCACCCGTCACGTGTGAGGTTCACGGAGGATTACATACTCATAGACCTTTATGAAGAGGCGAAAATCTGCCTGCAGCTCTGTAACCGCGTGCTGCCCTCCATGCCAGTTTCTGATATTGAGGTAGGTAGATCTACCGCTTGTTTTTCCATAAATTTATGATATAATTATAATATATGTCATAATAGGTCACTTCTTGGGCCCTTTCTACACTGACAAGTGTTAAATCTGTAGTGAGCATCCAGAACAAAATGAGCGTGCTGCAGATTTGAAAATCCACAGCGTACTCGTATTTCCGGCAGCATGTGGCTAATATCAGCTACGCAGTAATAAAGTGCGCTATTCAAGATGCATAATACTGCGGTATAGCTCGGGCATAAATTAGACAGGGCTTTCTTCCTGAAGATTCTCCACCCTTACAAATTAGTTCTATAATCTCTCGGTCCCTTTGATGCCAAATGAAACGAAATTGACTCTATAACAAATCTATCCTGAGAATTCATTTTGAATCATCTCCAAATATATTATGAAATTTTTTTTTTTTCAAGAGAGAGATCCAGTACGAGAGATCTGCCATCATACCCAACTGGCAGGAATATATCCCTATATCCAGATACCAGGAGCCCTGTGAGCTGCGCCATCTCTGCAGAATATCGATAAGGAGGCGGCTGATTGCACAGAACAATCTGCCGGATGGATTATTTTCGCTGCCAATTCCCATCCCGCTGAAGCATTATTTAAACTTGGACGGTTAACAAAACGTCCTCTCCAACATCACAGGAGAATTTAGCTGCAGATGATTTATGGATTAACAACAATAAAACAAATGATGAATTTTCTTATTGTTTACGTGCCTATTGGTACAGGCCAGTGGTCCGCAGCTGTTGTGACACGACTTCTCCCAGCATGCACTGGCATACAAAGGCCATCAGGGCACGCCGGGAGGTGAAGTGTCACAACAGCTGCAGTGGAGTGATTTTGCAAATACTTTGGGTTGAATTTATTAATAATATTGCCATTTCATATGCCAGTCCCAAAGTAAAATACGCAGTGTGAAAAGCGCCACATTTATTAAGAGGAGCACGCTTCCTAATAAATGTGGCGCATCTTTGGCGGTCCATACGTCAGACAGGCCTAGATTTGCGTTATAAATTACACTAATTTCTACATGTGTTAGGGTATGTTCTCACGACCTATTTTTAACCCCCGAAAAACGGCTGAAAATACGTAGGCTGATCGCCTCCAAACATCTGCCCATTGATTTCAATGGGAAAAACGGCTTTTCCAAAAGTCGCAACACGTCGTTTTTACCCCCTCCCCCCCCAATGAATTCAATGGGAAACCTGCAACAGAAGAGCAGCGATTCTGCAGAATAAATTGACATGCTGCCGCGGAAAAAAATGCTCCGCAGGTAATTTTATGAATGATTTTATGAATGATTTTGTGGATGATGTGTGGATGGGATTTGTTCAAATCTCACCTGCGCTGCTACTACTGTATTACGCTGCAGATTTTCCACAATAAAGTCCATTGCGGGAAAACCAAAGTGTTTTCGCCTAGTGTGTTCCTACCATTAGGCCTTAGGGTATGTTCACACGGCTTATTTTCAGATGTTTTTCGGCCCGTAAACGCACTGAAAAACGTCTGAAAATACGGGGGGCTGAACGCCTGCAAACATCTGCCTAATGATTTCAATGGGAAAAACTGAGTTTCGTTCCCATGGGGCGTTTTTTTACGCGGCCACTTCTTGAGCTGTTTTTTGAGCTGTTTTTCATTTTCTCAATAGAAAAACAGCTTTAAAAACGGGACGTATAAAACTTATCAAAAAACGCTTGATTCTTAAAAAACGGCTGAAAATCAGAGGCTATTTTCCCTTGAAAACAGCTCTGTATTTTACAGCCGTTTTTTGTTAAGCGTGTGAACATGCCCTTAGACCGATGGTGGCTCTGCCCATTTTTGTGGCAAGAGAAGTGTAAAACTGCAAATTTAAGCACAAATATGGTATGTGCCTAATGTAGCGCAAATCATTTAGTACATTTTTCTCTTTGTTCCTTAAAGGGAATGTAACTAAATATTTAAATAAGGTTTTTATGCTAAACATTTATTTTTTATTTCTTATTGTAATTTTTTTAATTTTTTATATGATTATCCATAGCCGTTTTCACACTGGCCACTGGAGCACATGCAATAAGCTGTCGTTTTCTGCAGCTCACTTATTAGTTTTGCTGTGTAGACTGGGACAATCTGAGCAGAGTCATCTCATTATCATTAAAGGGCAAAGATTTAATGACAGCTTTATTGTACGGCTAGAGGCTTAGAAAAGGCAGTAATACTGTATACATGTAAGGCTCTGTATGCAGCTCCCCTGTTGGTCTCTGGGGGAGGGGCTGCCCTCCATTTCTTCCAGGATATGTATTCGTTTATGGTCAGTTTTCTGTCCATTAACTCCTATTCATTGCAGTTTCCATAAAGCAAACACACACCCTGTAGCATTCCCCATATAGACAACGCAGCATTTTTTTAAATAATAAATAATATATATTTACAATACTAAACTAACATGATAATACAGGGAGAATACATTACTGCAAAATAAATAACGACAATAAACCTGCACGACAGAGGTCGCGTTTATTCTTCATGACACTTGCCTTATCTTGGTTTACAATCAGTTCAGAAGTTTTACCGCATTATTTAGTGCAGGAATCAGCAGTCACTCAGTAGATTTAGTAGATAAATGTTCAGTTCCAGCGCAGTCGGTGTAATATTTACTTTTCACTTGTTTTAAATAAGTTGTCAGACTGTCAGAGTCTAGCTGTGAATTCTTTGCGGCCTGCACAAGTCTTAGTGCTAAGTGGTAGTCTGCCGTCTGCCTGGCAGCCTCTGGTGTGCTGCTCTGCTTTTTCTGTTGTGTAATTGAGAATAAAAAGACAATGTGAAAGTTGTGGTTCACTCAAGAGGAGCGCTACCTCCATCATCTGACATTTTCCTGACGGAAAAATAAACATTTGCAGGGGCGCCCATATAGGTTTTTGTTTTTTTTTAGTACCTGGATTCCCCAGACTGACTAAAAGTTAAATGATAAAATTCTTTCTGCCGCCACAACGAGGAGCTCACTGCATATAGATTTATTATACTGTTTAATGGGATCTGTATGAATCGTCATGCAGTTAGCTCCCCCTAGTGGGAGCTGCAGGCAGACTGAATTTTATCATGTAACTCTATGGCTGTGTGAAGGAAGCAGAAGTTCAAGACCATATAAAGAATTTTGGACCTATTTGTATAGAGTATTTAAAATGAAATTATAGGTACATTTATTTGCCTTAAACTATCTCCATCACTTACCCCTGCAACATCCCAAACCCCCAGGTATATTAGGTGTTAACCAGGGTTACCAATTGTCCCTAAATTCCCAGAAAGTCTGTATAATGGGGAAGGGAAATTTTGCCGTTTCCATTATGGGCACCGACATACTTTGAAACCTCCCTTTAAATATTATGCGTTCGCCCCTGATTTGGGAACTGGTACCAGATCATGTTTTACATTGTTCACGCATAGACAATCAAGCATGTTCCCGTACAGTAAGAGAAGCCACTGGGTAACCGGGTGACTGAAAAATCAGTACCATATTTTACATCATCATCGCAGATATTACCCTGTATGAGTTGTATGAAATCTTATGTATACATGCTGTTTTAATACGATCACAAAAATTCTGACATCATAGGATTTTTGCAACCCCGAAAAAGCAGGCACATGTAACAGCAACTACATATGCAATTTCATACGATCCCCCCATAGGTAACATTAGCAGTGACATACATGAAATTTGTTTGGACCGCACCTATCTCGGGAACTGAGGTCACCTGTCCCTTGTCCCGCCTGGTGAGGTGGCCACTACATCCAGGCAGGAAATAAATGGAGAGGTGGCCGAGCATGTGTGCGGCTCTCTGTCTTGATTCTTATGGGAACTACGGAAACAGCCGAGCAAGTGGGCATTTATCTATCAGACATTTATGGCATATTCTGAGGAAGGTAAAACAACCCTTTGAGGCCATGTTCACACGGTATAATTTCAGGAGCAAAATACAAGAATGAACGCTCGTATTATGCCCCGAAATACACTTGAAATATGCCTGCAAACTGCGTCCCGTGGATTTCATTCACTTACTAAAATCTTGTCTGCGACCAGCCTTGAGATTTCGTGGGCATCCTTCAATACTGAGGGAGGTAATGATGAAAGGGACGCTGCCTTTAAACCTGAAAAAAAACAGGATATTAACCATGTAAAACATAAATGTAGAAGACACAGAGAGAACAGACATCAATAACTCGTCTTATTACCATAGTTCTTCTCCTGTGTGTGTCCTTTTGATAGCAAGTACGTGTAAGAGATGGAGTCCTCATTCCCTGCCACATGCTTCACTTCAAAGTGAAAGTTCTGAACATTTGGATACATTGTGCCAAGGTGGCACAACTCCAAAAAATGGGTAGCAAAAAGCGTAAAAGCCTAAAAAGGACAAAATATGTCAAAATGGGAGGAAAAAAACAAGAGTTGTGTAAACTATGCCGACATGATGCCGTTGCATGGAGACGAACAATCGTAGAAACATCTGTTCATCCCTATACTATTATTGCTCCAGTTGAAGGCACCAAACCAAACGAGCGCCGATCGACAAACTGTATTGTCGATCAGCGCTTCTTTAAAGGTGATACACACGGGAATATCTGCCCCTAGCCTAAGGGTATGTACACACTGCCTATTTTCGGCCGTTTTTCGGGCCAAAACGGCTGAAAATACAGGGGCTGAACGCCTTCAAACATCTCCCCGTTGTTTTGAATTTTAAAAACGGCATTCCGTTCCCACAGGCCTATTTTACGTGGCCCTTTATAAAAACGGCGTGTAAAAAAAACGCCCCATAAAAAAAGAAGTGCATGTCACTTCTTGAGCCATTTTTGGAGCAGTTTTCATTAGGTCAATAGAAAAACAGCTGCAAAAGCGGCGGTAAAAAAATGCATAAAAAATGCTTGATGCTTTAAAAACGGCTGAAAATCAGAGGCTGTTTTTCCTTTGAAATCAGTTCCGTATTTTACAGGCGTTATTAGTTTAGCGTGTGAACATGCCCTGGTAGTGCAGCGGACCTGCCACCATAATGTGACTCACTTAAATAGTGCAAGATAGTATGATGACAGATCCGCTTTAGGGTAAACTGATCAAAGAAAAATAAAACGTACCCTTGATCCTATAAGGTGTTCACAGACGGCATAGCAGATGCCAATTCCTTCCTCCGCACTCGTGCCTCTTCCCAGTTCATCAATTATTATCAAGGATTTTTCATTTGCATTCTGTATGATGTATGTAATCTGTAAAAAAAAAATGTAAGTATTGAAAATAAAACGTACATTTCTTCTGATCCCGTTCCTTAAGGGGGATGTCTGCTTTATAAAGGGCCTATAGATGTAATAGAGGGAGATCCTCTGTTTGAGACCCCCGTCCATGAGCTCATTCATTTCCGTGGCTGCCATTTAAGTGGCAGATTCCCTGTAGAAATTTCCGTGACTTAAAATCTGTCCCACACATGTGAATGGGGATGTTTCTGCAACATCTGCATGGATTTCTGCAATGCCCATTCAGATGAATGTGATCGTTGCAGAAATGTTTGCAACAAATCTACAGCATGTGAACTGACCCTTTTGCTTCCCCTGAGAATTTGCCACCAATTTCCCCCAGTGATAACAGCTGATTCTGGGTAATCCCTGCATTGGCATTATTGTGGGAACGGCCCTTATTATCTCCATGTTCATTTTGTATCGTCTGGTCCGGTTCTATTTATCTATTGCTTATTTGTACCTTAAGGCCCTATTACACCGGCTGATAATCAGCGCTCATTTGCTCCTGTCACACGGAGCTATGGACAGGGACGAGCGGTCGTTACTCCGATCCCTCGTCCCCATACGTTATTATCATGTCGGCAGCGCGTCTCCCTGTTTACACAGAGATGTGCTGCCGACAACGATAATATTTCACTTTTTTAAAACGATACGATCAGCAGATGATTGGGTGTTTGCTGGTTCATCTGCTGATCGCTGCCCTGTTTACACAGGACAATTATCAGCAACGAGCGTTCTATGAACGCTCGTCTACACGATAATCGCCCAGCGTAAAACCGCTTTACTCCTGCACTGGAGATTATTACATTTTATCACTATTTGATATCACATTTTATAATTGGATTATACATGTGATTGTTGTATTGTTTCTTTAGTGCTGACTTTTGACTAAAGGGGGTTTTACACTGGACAATTATCGGGCAGACGATCTTTCATACAACGCTCGTTGACAATAATTGCCCTGTGTAAACGGGCAAACGCTAGTTATATCTCTTTTAAATTTGCTTTTCCATGTTTGTGTGTACTTGTTATTTGTCACAGTTTGTATCACATATTTGGATATAGTTTGTAGTGCAGTCTACCCATATTTTTCAGTATTTCATGGTTGTTTACCTCTGTGAAGCAGGTTGTTTATATGGTTGTTTACCTCTGTGCACTATTCCCTCTAAGTTGTGCGCTCTGGAAATAACAGGAGTTAAAAATACCATATCCTCAGGCCCCATGCACACGACTGTGTTTTTTCTCCGTAATTACGGACCCATTCATTTCTATGGGCTACCGACACCTTTCCGTATTTTTTACGGATGGGTGTCTGTTCAGTAAAAATAATCCCTAAAATATAGAATATCTCCTATTCTTGTCCGTAATTATGGCACGGACTCCCCATAGTCCCCAGTCTGAGGGCGTTTCCGTAATTACTAACGGCTACGGATTTGCACCTGTAGCCGTCCGTAATTCTGGACACGTTACTAGGCGACGCCAGGTTTTTAGATGTTGTATATCATTTGTGGTTTCCTTCTTCTTTGCGGTTCCGTAAATAAGGATGCACTACGGACCGTATTACAGACACCGTTCCGTACATGCGGATGACTATAAATAACTCTGGATCCAGATTTACGGATGGATGAATTCTACAGTCGTGTGCATGGGGCTTTAGACTGTGTTTACACGATGCAGTAGTGTGCCCCGCACATGTTTTAACAGTTTTGCTATGCAGTTTACCGGTGCGCTGTTTTTTCAGGTGAAACGTGTTTCACCTACAAAAACTGTGCGGCCAATAACCCATGGCAAAACCGCAACAATTTGCTGCGTTTTTTTGATGCACGGCACATTATTGCATGTGTACTCCGGCCATAGGTCGCTTTAAGACAGGCATATTACTGGTGCTTTTTTTTTCAGATGAACTGCAGGAGGTTCGCTTAAATAACAGACACGTGATCTGACCACACTGTGTGAATATACCCTTAGGGTTTATTCAGACGGTGCAGTTGAGGTGTGGTTCTTACCGCACAAGCGAGAACAGCACTGCAAAAAAAAATAATGTTTTAATGATCTTTACCTGTGCTTCCTGCGCGCCACATATGGTGGCAAATGGCTTCAGTTTTGACATCAATACCACAGTTTTACCGGCAACATCATGCAGCCATTGGCCACTGCATGTGGCCGTGGTTTTGCCGCATGCGGTCGCCACAACGTGGTGATGTACCCTAGGATAGCTTGACCTGTTATTGGGTTTGTTAACATTATTAGGGCTATGTTCACACAGAGTTTTTTGACGCGAAAACCGCGCCAAAAAACTCCCGAAAATGCCTCCCCTTGATTTCAATGGGAGGCGGAGGCGTCTTTTTCCCGCAAGCAGTAAAACCGCCTCGCGGGAAAAAGAAGCGACATGCCCTATCTTCGGGCGTTTACACCTCTGATCTCCCATTGACTTCAATGAGAGGCAGAGAAAGTATATTTAGCTGCGTTTTATGCCTGCGGCGCTCAATGGCTGCGGACGAAAAACGCCGCGAAAATCGGCGTGCAGGCAGATGAAAATCTGCCTCAAACTTCCAAACAGAATTTTGAGGCAGAAATTCCGCCTGCAAAAAACTCTGTGTGCACATAGCCTTATTAGTGTGTTAATTTAACTCTTTACATTCCTTTCCAGAGCTCCCAGCTTAGAGGGATCATTGCTTCAGTGTTCGCTCTCATTCTGAATTTTGGGTGGTGCCCCCAATTTTGATCATTTTAATTGAATACCTCTTTCATTTCCTTCATGAATGTAGAGGCGTTCGTTTCAATATCGTCGTCCATTCCAATTCGAGTAAATATCTGCTCTGCGATTCTGAAGGAACAGTATTCTGCCGGGACAAATGACCCTGTAAAAGATTAACCCCCTCAGTGTGTTATTGTGTATCCAGAATGTGTAGTCCATAGCGAGCTATACTGAAGACTATGGCAACGTTGAATTGTGTTGTAGCTGTTACACAAACTTCGAATTACCCGGGATACAAGTTTTTTGTTCTGACTTCTTCTTAACATTGCAGTGAGCTGCTTATTACAACACATTCCTGCTCTCAGCAAGACGACATTCCTCCAGCTTTCATGTGTTTCTTGTGCTTACAGATTCTGCGAACAGCTGATGAATACAATGCTAAAGCTTGGAGCAAATAAATAAAAAACAAAATATCTTAAATTTAAAAAAAAATGCTAAGAGGGACCTTTAAGAAAAGATCAGAGCCCGGGCTAGATATAATATCAGCTACAGACCAGTTGTGCAAACAAATAATGTTCTGTGACTTTCACGCGTTTTGACTCGTGCAACTTTTCCCATCTTGTTGTGCTCTCACCTTAGTCGCCTTCTATTGGAGTGGGAATGTCGTGCCAATGTTGCAGTTCATTCAGTATTGCAGTTGCACTGAGACACACAAGTTATGCATCTCAATGATTTCGTATGTATGAAACTGTCGCACAATGCTAAAATTAGCGCAAAACGCACAACTAAAGTTATGGTCTTTCCCAATACAAGAACAGCTTACAGAGTACACAGCGGGCAGTGGCTGCAGTGATGTGTCTTCTCACCTATTTGTGCCATTATCTGACACAGTGCAATCTGTTTTAGGTAAGTTGATTTTCCACTCATATTTGGTCCGGTGAGTATGATAAAATTACTTCCTTCACTTATAAAGGTGTCATTGGCAACTGGTTTCCCCAGTGCTATCTTTTCTAAGATCGGGTGGCAGCTCTGCTTAATAGCTGTTGTATCTGTGAATTCTGGACGAACTGCAGAGAAAATAAAGCGTGGAGTTACCATTACTGACCATATCTGTCAAAATTATGTGCGCCTAATAGGAACTAATGTATATTGATTTTTGGCGGTAGTGACGGAATAGGGGAAAGGGGTATGTAGTCTGAAACCTCCAGAGACTGTGCTGATGCCACATGAAAGAAGCCTTATGGCGGGTTTTTTATAAGCATTTTTGGTGGTATTTTTCATTTAGTGTCATTGTCTTTTTTTCTGGCCTTTTTCAAGTCCTATAGAGAAGCCTATGAGAAAACAGCCAGAGGAAAAAAACACAATACCCAGAGAATTCTGCATTTGGATAAAATCGCCACTGAACCCAAAACACGACAAAAATGCCACAAAGCAAAACGCTTTGTATGTAGACTAATTAATATATTACTATAGACATTAAAGTAACAACTGGTCACAGCGTTTAAAAACAAAACAAAAAAACAAACGTTGAAAACGCCAACGAAAAACGCAGCCTTAGGCCTCATGCACATGGCCAGTAGCCGTCTGCACAGCCTGTGGTTATGGGCACGGACTGTCGCCCGCATTTTCGGGCCTTGCTCCCATTATAAAGCATAGGAGAACGGTCCGTAAATTCCAAAAAAAAAAAAAAAAGGTGTCCTATTTTTCGCAGGTCATTTCTATGGACCGGACACCTTCCCGTAAATATACGGGAAGGTGTCCGTGGGCCATAGAAATGTATGGATCAGCATTTTTATCCGCAAATACGGATCCGTAATTGCAGATAAAAATGCTGGTCATGTGCTAAGGAAGGATTCACACATTTACTTTTGATTCAGTTTTTTAAGCTCCGTCCAGGAGTGGATACAAAAGAGAGAAGTATACATTTTTCCTTTACTTTTCCTTCCCTTATATACAATCCTGGCTTTGGTTTACAAAAACTGCATAAAAACTGAATGTGTGACTCCAGCCTAAGGGCTTATTCAGACGAACGGGACATACGTCCGTGCAACGCGCGTGATTTTCACGCGCGTCGCATGGACCTATATTAGTCTATGGGGCCGTGCAGACAGTTGCGTGATTTTTACATCCGCTGCGATTTTGAGTCCACTGCGAAAAACTCACGACATGTCCGTTCTTTGTGCGTATTTTGCGCATCACGCACCCATTGAAGTCAATGGGTGCGTGAAAATCACGCGCACCACACGGAAGCACTTCCGTGGGACGCGCGTGATTCGCGCAACAGCTGTCAAACTTTGAATGAAAACAGAAAAGCACCACGTGCTTTTCTGTTTACAAACATCCAAACGGAGTGTCATAATGATGGCGGCTGCGCGAAAATCACGCAGCCGCGCATCCTACGGGGCTGACACACGGAGCTGTCAAGTGCCTTTTTGCGTGCGCAAAACGCCGCGTTTTTTGAGCGCGCAAAACGCACATGCTCGTGTGAATCCGGCCTAAAAGTGTAATGAAACTTTCATAAAACTTTTGACATGTCATAGTGACATGTCAGAAGTTTTGATCATTGGGGGTCCGAGCGCTGAGACCCCCACCAATAGCTAAAACATAGCGGCAGAAGCGCTTGGGTGAGCGCTGTGCTGCTTGGTTTCTGATCGCCTTTTCTCGGAGCGGTGTACGGGCTCAATAGAAAGTCTATGAGTACGTACACTGCTCGCTTGGATTTCCAAAGAAAGCCGATCAGAAGTGAAGCAGAACAGCGCTCACCTGAGCGCTTTTGCAGCTTTGTTTTAGCAATCTGTGGGGGTCTCAGTGCTCGGACCCCCACCGATCAAAACTTCTGACATGTCAAAAGTTTTTTGAAAGTTTAGTGTAAGGTCAACACAGTCTCCTCTATGGAGCAGACAGGTAAAGGCTGGTTAAGTCATTTACCAGCGTATACCTGCCCACTCCACACTCCGCACTGGAGAGAAGAATAGCGCTTTACTATATACTATACTAGTATATATTTTTCAAACATGCGTTGCATGGCATTGGGGATTTGCTTTAAACTATTTTCTTTAGCTCTAACCATACCTTTGTAAACAATTATAGTAGAGAAGTAATGGCATATTGCTAGGACCCCTACAAGTTAGCTCTGGCTCCATTACACAGTGTTTTCCTGCACAGTGACACTCCTGGCCACTCGCTTCAGATGAATAGGGCTGTTTTGCAATTCCCTGCACACTGGGTGGCCAGAAGCAATCATGTGCAGGAAAAATGCTGATGAGACCTTGGTCCCTTTGTTTTCGGAATCGGAGGAGGTCCGAGAGGTCGGACCCCCACCGAAGATTATGTTGTGGCACATCCTAGCGATATCCGATTACATTCTAATCACATAGAATTTGAGTAACGTCTATTTTATAACCTATTGTTGTACTGACATAGTGGAAGCGGACATATTTTGCGCACATAAAGTGTTGAAATTAGTTTACCATTCAATGATGAGACTGGGTTCTTACCATATTCAGAAAACGTGCAAACATTGGCAAAGGACAGCAGCATGTCCAGCATTGAGACGGAGTCTGATAACTTATAGAGGCAATGGATGTGTTCGTAGATCTCACTAAGAAGTTTACATACGATTCTGAAAATATACAAGATGAGATATTATTCTGGTTAATTATCTTAAGGATGATATAGGATCCCAGGGGATTTAATAATGGTATATATATATATCCCGTAACATCCCTGTATTTAATTTTTTATGTAGGGTGAACGCCTAGGCCTATTAAGACAAAGCAATATTCATCTAAAACGAAAGTGTAACGCCATACTCAGTATATGTGCAGCATTTAGGCTAAATTGACATGTGGCATAATTGCTGCACAACAATGTGAAGTGCAATGCAAGTGAATGGGATAAAAAAAAAAAAAAAACAGCATTCACACGCTGCAGAAAAAAAAATAAAAAAAAATTCAGGACTTCTTTTAGGACTTTCTGGTGATTTGAAAATCTATAGCATACTGTATATGTAGCGTATTTGCGCTTTATTTTTGCTGCCATGCAAAGGGGTAAATAGTCAGCAAAACCTTCGGATGCGTGTGAACTTACCTGATAATCTTATTTTTATGATTTATAATTCTGTCCTGGTTTTTAGGAAAATCATCTCTCCATGCACTGACTCCTTGCTGAGTTTGTGCTTATACGCTGCAACCAAACTGAGCACAGAGCTGCAGTGTAAAGCATGGAGGAGAAACATACCAGAAGCCTGAGCCATTCATGAAGATGTGTTTCTCAGACTTCCTTTGCCGCTTAAGCTGGTCAAAGATGTAAGCATTTACCCACCATACGATGAGTATTTGAAACTTTCAGTAAATCGACACACATGATCTGATATTTCCCATGATACAAGTGATTTTTCTGCATGGCCCCATACATTCTTCTTGGACAATATCGCGACGACCTCTGCGCTGATCATAATGCACAAATGTTCACGGGACCCCCATTTTCCCGAAAGGTGAGGGGACCCAGAGGTGGATAGGCTATAAATGGCTATGATCGGAATACCCCTTTAAACCAAATGCCGCAGACAAAAATAAAAGACAAACTTGAACATGTTGATAAATCTTACAGATAAGACATATGATAGATTTCTCTTAGAGATTCTTGACACCGTTCATTCATCTTAATTAAGTCCACTGAAGTAAAGCTGTAGGTGTTTTTCACTCTCGTCACCTGGTACAAAAAGAAAAAAGACAGTAAAGTGTTAAACTATAACCGAGAGGTTCAGCTATTCCTTGTAAGCTGCTCATACATATCAGATAGATGTTTGGTGCAGCCGTCCTCTGTCTGCAATGGTCGGTGTATGGCACTGACGGCTGAGCACACAGAATATCTGGTTAGTTCTCGCATGCACCTTTTTTTTGTTCATTTTTGTATTGTGGTTTGTATTTTTCCCCCGAAACAGCGCCACTCTTGCTCATAGGCTGTGTCTGGTATTGCAGTTCAGCTCCATTAACTTTATTTCTAACCTCATACAACCCCTTTAATGTTGACTTGCAAGACCAAGCATGCAACGCTATTTTGTCCGGTAAAATGACAGATGCCATGAGGGAGACCCAAATGATCATATTAAAACTAATGGGTTCCGTCAGCCGCCATTTGTGCCCGTCATGCGACGGATTCAGCACGCCTGTGGACATAGCCTTACATCAGTTTTCAGTTTTCATTGAATTACAACAAACAAAACAAAAAAAAAATGATCATGAAGGATCCTGAAAAATAATGGAACTGATGACAACTGATGTAAACAGACAAATTTGCGTCAGATAGGAATAAGCACATTAACTTTTTTTTTTTTACAAAAAACACTACAAATAAAAAACCATTAGTGTGAACCCTGCCTTGATGGTCTCATTCACACCTATCATGTTGCAAAAATTGCAACAAAAAACACAACAAAACTGTCACGTGTGAATGAGACCTTAGGGGTCTGGTAACATTACTATTATGCGGATCCATTTTCAGGTTCATTCCAACGACTCCTGACGAATCCCATTAAATAATAAAGTCGTCCATTATGTTTTCCTGTGTTCTTGACTGCAATAAAAGCCCTGCAGACTGCTCTATTATGCCGTCATAAAAATCCAGACGGAACGCAATAAAACGCTTAAAGGGTTATTCCCATCACAGAAAGCGATAGCATATCACTAGGATACGCCGTCACTTTATGATCTGTGGGTATTCGACTCCCGGTAACCACCACCTGTGCTGAAATTGAAGGGGCCGCAGCTCTGCTTTATGAGATAGGAATGACCCTTTAAACAACAAACCTCAGCAAAAAAATTCACAGTATTGCATAGCGCATCTCTATGATATCAGAACAACTTAGTCTAGTACAAGACAAATGCAGCAATTTTACCTGAATATATCGAAATAAATAAAAAATAATATACCTTAACAAACTCTGCAGGGAGGGTTTGCTGCACGTTCCCTTCCATGTTTATCTGAATGAAGAATCCTCGAGCGGTGCTGAAACTGGTCCTTAATGGTAAACTGTACTTGTCAGATAGCTGGGATATCATTCCTGTACACAAATAAAACCGTAACTTTCACACAGAAATCCCTTCTTATAAGAATATTAGAACTAATATGGCGTGATATGAAGTAACATGAACGGATGATATAGAGAGGTAGGATATTAAAAGCTGCTCTGCAGGTACAGCATGACATGATACACCAGGGTCCATGTATTAATGAAGGCGTATTATGCACCAATGAAATTGGAGAAGGTGGATGGTGAGAATTGCACCTGATTGATTAAAAGCCGCACGTATCTTAATAAATCTGGTGCATTTAGAAATGTCTGCATGTTTGAATGTCTTTTTAAGCTGCTATTTTTTTAAACTTTTGCCTTTGATAAATAGTCTGTGGGTAGGAACACACTAGGCGGAGACTCTGCGTTAAACTTCACAGCGTATCCGCCCTGGAAGCCGCAGGGAATTCCGTCTGAAAAACCGCACCAAATATTGGTACAGTTTTTCGGGGCGGCATGTCCGCTGCGGAAATCCTCCAGGGAAAAAAAAAAAGTTTAGACGTAACCCGGCCGTAGTTATGGCAAGGCGTCCATCACGTCTGAGTGTAGCCCGGCCTCCTTGTATGTCGCTGTAGTCCATGTGACCACTGCAGCCCTTCATTGGCTGCAGCAGTCACATGCGAGGAAACGTAATCCCAGGAGGCCGGCTTCACTCAGAATAGGGGATCGCGTCACTAGGAATACGGCTGGGGGGGGTTTAAGTATGACTCTTTTTTTTTTTTTTTATTAATTTCAAATAAAAATAATTTCTTTTTTTCTCACTTTCGATTTTTGCAGCGGAATCGCAGCATTTTGGCTGCAAAAGTTGCAACACGTAGCTTTTACCCCCCCCCCCCAATGAATTCAATGGGAAACCTGCAACAGAAGAGCAGCGATTCTGCAGAATAAATTGACATGCTGCGGTTTAAAAAAACGCTCCGCAGGTAATTTTATGAATGATTTTGTGGATGGGATTTGTTCAAATCTCACCTGCGCTGCTACTACTGTATTACGCTGCAGATTTTCCACAATAAAGTCCGTTGCGGAAAAACCAAAGTGTTTTCGCCTAGTGTATTCCTACCATTAGGCCTTAGGGTATGTTCACACGGCTTATTTTCAGCCGATTTTCGGGCCATAAACGCCTTGAAAAAGGGCTGAAAATATGGGGGGCTGAACGCCTGCAAACATCTGCCTAATGACTTAAATTGGAAAAACGGCATTTCATTCCCATGGGGCGTTTTTTTTTTACGTGGCCGTTTGTAAAAATGGCACGTAAAAAAACGCCTTGTAATAAAGAAGTGCATGTCACTTCTTGAGCCGTTTTTCATTGTCTCAATAGAAAACCAGCTCCAAAAACGACCGCAAAAAGTGCCTCACAAAATACTAGTTGCTTAAAAAACAGCTGAAAATCAGAGGCTGTGTTCCCCTTGAAAACAGCTCCGTATTTTACACCTGTTTTTTGTTTAGTGTGTGAACATAGCCTTATTCACACGGACTTATATAATTCAATGTGCCCGTTGACACGGCTGTTTCAACAAACCATACGAAAGGTCCGTGAGAAAATAGAACATATTTTTTCACGCTTCACGCATCCCTCCATAAACTCTAGTCTATGGAGGATGCGTGATATCGCGTCCCGCAGCGCAGAGCACGGATGCACCACGGATGTGAAAAACACCCATTTTTCACGTCTGAGATGCGCAACACCCGTCTGAATCTAGCCTTAAGGTATATTTATAGCTTAACCATGCCCACTTTTCTCAGCTGTTTTCCTTTTCGGAGTGAGAGGAAATTCTCCAAAGCTCATGGAAGGCAGATGGGGAGGGAAATATCTTAAAGTGGTTTACCCATGGAGGACATTTATGACATATCCACAGGATATTCAAAAAAGAAAGTGTTTGAAGCAGCACAAATCCCGATATCAGGAGCAGTGACACGCTGTAAGATCAGACAAACCCAGTCTGACGTAATGTAATCCTCAGAATCCTGCTGTTCAACCACGCTTTTTCGGAGGATATCCACAGGATATGTCATAAATGTCAGACAGATGCGGGTCCCACCTCTCGGACACTCACCTATATCTAGAACGGAGCCCCCCAAGAGTTTTTTGCAGGAGGAAAATTCTGCCTCAAAATTCCGTTTTTAGTGCTACGGGCAAAAAACTCTGCGAAATACACTTTCTCTGCCTCCCATTGATGTCAATGGGAGGGCAGAGGGGTAAACGCGCGAAGATAGGGCATGTTACTTCTTTCTCCCGCGAGGCAGTTTTACCGCTCGCGGGAGAAAACTGCCTCCGCCTCCCATTGAAATCAATGGGAGGCATTTTCGGACGGTTTTTGACGAGTTTTGCGGAGCGGTTTCCGCGCCCAAAAACTTGTTCATGTGTGAACAGGGCCCAACTGTGCTCACGCTGCTTCCCGGCCACTTCCTGATTACGTGGTCGGGAGTTACAGAAACAGCGTAACTCTCTGAGCTACTCTGTTTCCGTAACTCCCATAGAACTGAATAGTAGTTACGGAAACAGCATAGCTCGCATGTTACGCTGTTTTCGTAACTCCCGACCACGTAATGAGTAAATGGTTGTGAGGCAGCGTGAGCACAAGAAGCTAGAACAGGGTTTAGGGGGCCCCGTTCTAAAGATAAGTGCGGGTCCTGTGGATATGTCATAAATGACATTCATGGAAAAACCCCTTTAAGCTATTTTCACATCTGCGTTTGAAGGTCTGTAAAAGATTCCGTCAAACTTGAAGGGAAAAATAGCTCCGCATGCAGCGCTATTTTTCCACTCAAAATGACAGACACCTCGTCAGAAATCAATGGGGCCTGTTGTGCTCCGCTGTGCTGTAATAGAGCCTAAAAGAGATGAAAAGATAAAACCTAAAGATATTAGTGTAATATATTACTATAACAACACTAAGGTTAAGGGTATGTGCACACACACTAATTACGTCCGTAATTGACGGACGTATTTCGGCCGCAAGTCCCGGACCGAACACAGTGCAAGGAGCCGGGCTCCTAGCATCATACTTATATACGATGCTAGAAGTCCCTGCCTCGCTGCAGGACAACTGTCCCGTACTGTAAACATGATTATACTACGGGACAGTTGTCCTGCAGCGAGGCAGGGACTCCTAGCATCGTACATAAGTATGATGCTAGGAGCCCGGCTCCTTGCACTGTGTTCAGTCCGGGACTTGCGGCCGAAATACGTCCGTCAATTACGGACGTAATTAGTGTGTGTGCACATACCCTTAATGTTCACACCAGCTCCCATCAGTCCGTTGTTCTGATCCGTCAGAGGAGCAGAACAAGGGACTAACCGGAAGTGCCGCTTCCGTTGCACCACGGACACCACCGACGGACGACGCAACCCATTGACTTACTTTAATTAATTTTGCTGGCTTTCCGTCGGGGTGTCCGTGGTTTTACATGAAACAATAGTGCAGCATGCTGCACTATTGTTTCCGGTAATGTCGGCCGGATCTGCGACGGAGGTGTGAATCGGTCCTAATAGAAATAAGCTGGATCTGTGAAATAACAAGTAAACAGATAAATGATAGAAAGTGAGATGAAAGTTTTTCTGGCTTTGGTCAATACCAGCAATGTCGTCTACAATTTCTGCATAAGTCCTTCTGGCAATATCGAGGAACTCATTTATATTTGGCTTTACCGCATAACATTTCTGAGTTCTCATGTTGAGGCATCCTCTGGTGTATCTGGTATCATCGTTAATAACGGTTTTAATTTTTTCAAGTATGATGTTAAACCTAAAAGAGGAAAACATGAGCAGGTGAGATTGCTGGCTTTAGACTGGGGCTATACCATGCCTTTTGTTTGCATGACTTGCGGTACAATCTGGCATTATAGCCACTTGCACCACGATTTCAATGTTTCCAACTGGAAAAAAGTTATAGCAGGGAAAAAGGAAAAGGGAGGAAACCTCCAGCTCACCAGCTTCACACTCCTGTGTTAAGTATCGCCCGGATCAGCCGCCACGGCTCGCGGCAAGAAACAATAGCAACGAAGAGAAAGGATCCAGCGATGTATATTGTAGATAAGGGAAAACTGAGTTCCCACTTTATTGAAAAATAATCCACGAACAGTGATACAAAGTAACGGAAACACCAGGAGGGTGACAAGGTGGTAGAATGGCAAAGAAAGAAGCCTACGCGTTTCAAGCACTGGCTGTGCTCTTAGTCATGGCTCAGACGAATGAGCTGCTGCAAGGCATGGGGGTAAATATATCCTGGGAAAGGTAGAAGGATGTACCTGGAACGTAACAACGCCCTCTAATATGGTAATTTCGGATCCAGGAAACTAGATCAATAAATCGGTATGTATAAAATATAAACTGAATATAGCTAGTGTACCCGGAGGAAAACTAAAATGGAATGTAAATGTAAGTTATATAATGCTGGTAGAAAAAATGAAAAATGAATGTGTAACTGGAATGTCCATATATTTAGCACTTGCAGAGCGTCATAAGTCGAAATTAAATATATCAGAACAGAGGAATAGAAAAATTTATATACAATATACATAACATAAACCAATAAATATGCACAATGAAGAAAATAATACGTGACATGATAAAAAAAGAAATGTATAAACATATAATTCACTGACCGGAACAGTAAAGTCGGCAAATGAGAGCCGTAACTGATAACAAATTCATACGTTTACATAGGGATTTAAATATATTTTTTGTAATGGTATATAGTACCAAAGTTACTAATGCCATAAATGATATTGTGACTGACGTCGGCCAGAATATATAGAAATACATATAAATAAGATGAATGACATATTAATGGAAACAAACCCCATAAGGGAGATATTTATAAAGATAAAATGTAAGACATAAAAACGAAATATCTTGTGAACGAGATATTAACCAAAATTATGGGTATGTGATGAAATGGATAAACACTGACACAGAGATATCAAAAGATGGGAGATACAAAATTCAAATAAATAAATGAATATAATCTCATAATTGGACTTTGTTTAATATTATTAATAGAATATGGAATGAGATAATGATTTAATGAAATGCACATAAATACAGCAGCAGTAATGTACAGATCATAATAATGAGGAGCTAAATAATGTAAAAATATCAATAATGGAACATCAATTCTTTACGGAGGTTAAGACCTTGTGGAAATCTAGTATTTAAATGATAAATCCAAAATGCCTCACGAGTTTGTAACCTGTGTTTAAGATCGCCTCCTCTATGAGTTTTAATCATTTTTTCTATGGCATATATACGAAAATAATTGATGTTTCGATTATGACAGGAAATAAAATGCCTACTTGCATTGGAAATATTAACTATGGCCGGATTCCTGATGTAACTAAGATGTTCTAGTATCCTCACCTTTAGTCTCCTTGTGGTGCAACCCACATATTTTAGATTGCAGTGTGAACATTCCACTATGTAGACAACATGGTCACTATTACAATTGATGTGGGTTTTGATAGGAAAACTGGTTGTATTATCACAATTTGAAAAAGTTTTAGTACTTTTACTGAAGGTGCAAACTTTACACGGGTGAGACCCACATTTATAATACCCTGTGTATTGTAACCAAGTTGGAGGTTTGGTATTAGATGGCAAGTGTGATGGAGAAAGAATATTACCCAATGTTGGAGCTCGACGAGAGACTATATGGTAGCCGTTTTTCAGTATTGATTCCAATTTGGGATCATCAAACAAAATTGGAATATATCGATGTATCATATTACGTATCTCTTGAAATTGATTGTTATATTGTAAGATAAGCGTCGGTTTAGACAAGTTGTTAGTTTTTGATAGATCCCTATTTGGATGATGTATGGAAAGTAGATCTTTCCTGTCTTTAAGATTAACAATGGCCTGAGCCCTATCTAGGGTCCATCTTTTATAACCTCTTTTTGTTAATTTGTTAAAAATATTTGCTTGTTCCTGCAAGAAACCTTGGTTGGTAGTACAGTTTCTTTTCGCCCTGGTCAATTCACCTACAGGTATAGATGAAATGGTGTGACTAGGATGATTACTAGCGGCATGAAGGATTGTGTTACCCGAAATGGGTTTATGGAAGATCTCTGTTTGAATACTTTTACCTGCCAATCCTGTTAGTGTCAAATCCAAAAAATGTATACTGGCTGGGTGATGAATATATGTAAATGCCAGATTGAAGAGATTGGAGTTGATATATTCAAGAAATTTAGGTATGGCAGATACATCATCCTCCCAAATGATCAGGAGGTCATCAATGTATCTGCCATACCAATGGATGTGTTGGAGAAACGGATTGTGGGCAGAGAAGAGGGTGGTTTCCTCCCACCACGCCATAACTAAATTGGCAATGGAGGGGGAAAACTTAGCACCCATGGAGACTCCTCTATTTTGGAGAAAGTAATGTCCCTCATAATTGAAGAAATTATGAGTCATCAGGAATGACAATACCTCAAGCATGAACGCTTGCAACCTGATATCATATGAACTATATTTTCCTACATGATGTTTTAGAGCTTGAATAGCTATGTGATGGGGTATAGAGGTGTATAACGCTACTACATCACAGCTTAACCAGGTATAGTTAGGATTCCATATCTTATTGTCAAATATGTATAGTACATCCTTGGTGTCTCTAAGATGTCCAGGGGTGCGCTGTACCAAAGGCTGTAACAAGAAATCGAGCCACTCAGAGACACCTCTCTCTCCTATCCAAATAGAAGTTCTTGCCCTTGGTCTTAATTTTGCCCCCAATAAAGATTTCGATATTTTTCAAACATTGTTAGATATCAATAAGTTTATCCGTAATTTGACTATCAAAAGGCATTTTTTGTTAGACACAGATGCATCTGCAACAAATAATTCGATTTCTCCTGATATAGTTCCATTAGATAACAACATATATCGTTCACTCATGTTTGATGAGCAAGTCACCTTACTTCATCTAGTAGATCTGGCTGAACAAAATATACTGCCTTTAGACTCACTGGCGACTAAATTCCCCATATCCAATCCAACTTATTATCCCACTCAGTCCAGAACTGATTCGATGGACAAATTTCAGTCCATCATTGAAAGGGAATTGCACAATATTGCCAGTCACAGTCGAAAAACGAAATCACAATACAATCTCACTATTAGTCAAAAAGATGCGATCAAATCCCTCAAAGACAATAGAGAGATTGTAATTCGTCAGTCGGATAAAGGGGGAAGTGTTACTGTAATGGATCGCAGTGTGTACGTTCATCAAATAACAGAATTATTGGGCGACACTGAAACATACACTAAATTGGATTGTAACCCTACCTCTAAATTTCAAGAGTCTCTTATCGTGTTACTCAATAGGGGTTTGGATGATGGAATTATAACACAAAAACAACTTAATTATTTGTCAGTCAAGTATCCTGTCACTCCTATTTTATATGCATTACCCAAGACTCATAAGGGTATCATCCCCCCACCCATGCGTCCTATTGTCTCAGGTATCGGGTCACTCACAGAGAAGCTCTCTGAGTGGCTCGATTTCTTGTTACAGCCTTTGGTACAGCGCACCCCTGGACATCTTAGAGACACCAAGGATGTACTATACATATTTGACAATAAGATATGGAATCCTAACTATACCTGGTTAAGCTGTGATGTAGTAGCGTTATACACCTCTATACCCCATCACATAGCTATTCAAGCTCTAAAACATCATGTAGGAAAATATAGTTCATATGATATCAGGTTGCAAGCGTTCATGCTTGAGGTATTGTCATTCCTGATGACTCATAATTTCTTCAATTATGAGGGACATTACTTTCTCCAAAATAGAGGAGTCTCCATGGGTGCTAAGTTTTCCCCCTCCATTGCCAATTTAGTTATGGCGTGGTGGGAGGAAACCACCCTCTTCTCTGCCCACAATCCGTTTCTCCAACACATCCATTGGTATGGCAGATACATTGATGACCTCCTGATCATTTGGGAGGATGATGTATCTGCCATACCTAAATTTCTTGAATATATCAACTCCAATCTCTTCAATCTGGCATTTACATATATTCATCACCCAGCCAGTATACATTTTTTGGATTTGACACTAACAGGATTGGCAGGTAAAAGTATTCAAACAGAGATCTTCCATAAACCCATTTCGGGTAACACAATCCTTCATGCCGCTAGTAATCATCCTAGTCACACCATTTCATCTATACCTGTAGGTGAATTGACCAGGGCGAAAAGAAACTGTACTACCAACCAAGGTTTCTTGCAGGAACAAGCAAATATTTTTAACAAATTAACAAAAAGAGGTTATAAAAGATGGACCCTAGATAGGGCTCAGGCCATTGTTAATCTTAAAGACAGGAAAGATCTACTTTCCATACATCATCCAAATAGGGATCTATCAAAAACTAACAACTTGTCTAAACCGACTCTTATCTTACAATATAACAATCAATTTCAAGAGATACGTAATATGATACATCGATATATTCCAATTTTGTTTGATGATCCCAAATTGGAATCAATACTGAAAAACGGCTACCATATAGTCTCTCGTCGAGCTCCAACATTGGGTAATATTCTTTCTCCATCACACTTGCCATCTAATACCAAACCTCCAACTTGGTTACAATACACAGGGTATTATAAATGTGGGTCTCACCCGTGTAAAGTTTGCACCTTCAGTAAAAGTACTAAAACTTTTTCAAATTGTGATAATACAACCAGTTTTCCTATCAAAACCCACATCAATTGTAATAGTGACCATGTTGTCTACATAGTGGAATGTTCACACTGCAATCTAAAATATGTGGGTTGCACCACAAGGAGACTAAAGGTGAGGATACTAGAACATCTTAGTTACATCAGGAATCCGGCCATAGTTAATATTTCCAATGCAAGTAGGCATTTTATTTCCTGTCATAATCGAAACATCAATTATTTTCGTATATATGCCATAGAAAAAATGATTAAAACTCATAGAGGAGGCGATCTTAAACACAGGTTACAAACTCGTGAGGCATTTTGGATTTATCATTTAAATACTAGATTTCCACAAGGTCTTAACCTCCGTAAAGAATTGATGTTCCATTATTGATATTTTTACATTATTTAGCTCCTCATTATTATGATCTGTACATTACTGCTGCTGTATTTATGTGCATTTCATTAAATCATTATCTCATTCCATATTCTATTAATAATATTAAACAAAGTCCAATTATGAGATTATATTCATTTATTTATTTGAATTTTGTATCTCCCATCTTTTGATATCTCTGTGTCAGTGTTTATCCATTTCATCACATACCCATAATTTTGGTTAATATCTCGTTCACAAGATATTTCGTTTTTATGTCTTACATTTTATCTTTATAAATATCTCCCTTATGGGGTTTGTTTCCATTAATATGTTATTCACCTTATTTATATGTATTTCTATATATTCTGGCCGACGTCAGTCACAATATCATTTATGGCATTAGTAACTTTGGTACTATATACCATTACAAAAAATATATTTAAATCCCTATGTAAACGTATGAATTTGTTATCAGTTACGGCTCTCATTTGCCGACTTTACTGTTCCGGTCAGTGAATTATATGTTTATACATTTCTTTTTTTATCATGTCACGTATTATTTTCTTCATTGTGCATATTTATTGGTTTATGTTATGTATATTGTATATAAATTTTTCTATTCCTCTGTTCTGATATATTTAATTTCGACTTATGACGCTCTGCAAGTGCTAAATATATGGACATTCCAGTTACACATTCATTTTTCATTTTTTCTACCAGCATTATATAACTTACATTTACATTCCATTTTAGTTTTCCTCCGGGTACACTAGCTATATTCAGTTTATATTTTATACATACCGATTTATTGATCTAGTTTCCTGGATCCGAAATTACCATATTAGAGGGCGTTGTTACGTTCCAGGTACATCCTTCTACCTTTCCCAGGATATATTTACCCCCATGCCTTGCAGCAGCTCATTCGTCTGAGCCATGACTAAGAGCACAGCCAGTGCTTGAAACGCGTAGGCTTCTTTCTTTGCCATTCTACCACCTTGTCACCCTCCTGGTGTTTCCGTTACTTTGTATCACTGTTCGTGGATTATTTTTCAATAAAGTGGGAACTCAGTTTTCCCTTATCTACAATATACATCGCTGGATCCTTTCTCTTCGTTGCTATTGGAAAAAAGTTACCTTATCCTCACATATACAGGAAATTAATAGTGAAAAAAATTTCAGGGACTTAGAAAATCACTGGATCAGGGAATAGAGGATTGTTCAGATTTGGTTAAAGGAAATAAAAATAAAATGCAGACACAGCTTAACAAAGCGAAAACAGCTCCTGATTTTCAGACGTTTTTGTAGCTACTCGCGTTTTCTGCTGCGTATTTTACGGCTGTTATTGGAGTTGTTTTTCAATAGAGTCCATGAAAAACGGCTCCAAAAACGTCCCAAGAAGTGACATGCACTTCTTTTTGCGCAGGCGTCTTTTTACGCGCCGTATTTTGACAGCGACGCATAAAATTAAGCCTCGTGGGAACAGAACACCGTAAATCCCATTGCAAGCAATGGGCAGATGTTTGGAGGCGTAATGGTGCCGTTTTTTCAGGCATAATTCGAGGCGTAAACGGCCCGAATTACGTCTGAAACCACTGCGTGTGAACAAACTCTTAGTTATCAAGTTTACAACAGCAAATAGCACCTATCTGAGAGAGACAGCAAACTAGAGAGTTGCACCTAAATGCATGCTACGTAGTAATGATAAAACGCATTAACCTACTAATATAGAAGTGTGCAGTCCACTAATGCTGCTCTGTATATTTTGTGATCTTAAGGCTACATTCACACGAGCGTGACAGATTTATGCGCGTAAAATCTGTCCGTGTGCGTTGCGTTTTGCATCAGTGTGCTTTGCGAGTAACATGTGTTTTTCACACACTCGAGCACTTTCTTTTTTTTTTCAACGTAATTGATGCTTAAAACATGGACAGCACATGGATCTGTGTCCGTGTGCTGTGCGTGGTTTTCACCCACACATTGACTTCAAGCAATGGGCACTCACTGTGTGAAAACTCACGCATGTGTGAATAGCCCCATTGAATTCAATGGGTTCATGTGCTGTGCGTTGTTTCAATGCACAGCACACGGACAAGAATCACGCTCATGTGAATGAGCACTAAGCTTTGTGGTGTGTGTGTGTGTGTGTATATATATATATATATATATATATATATATCTGTATAACTCACACTCTGAAGACATCAGCAAAGGTCCTAATGACTTTATAAAAACAGTAAGGCCCCATGCACACGACCGTATTTTTCATCAGTAATTCCGGACAGTAATTACTGACCCATTCATTTATATTGGTCACGGACACCATTCAGTATTTTTACTGATGGGTGCCGTACTGAAAAAATTATAGAACCTGTCCTGCTCTTGTCAGTAATTACGGCAACGACTCTCCCATAGAAGTCTATGGGAGCTTCCGTAAATACGGACGGCTACAGATGTACATCCATATACAGTCCGTATTTACGGAAGCGTTGTGTGCAACATGCTGGTCATTTGCATCCTCCCTGTTTTTACGGATCCGTATTTCGGGATAGATGAAAATATGGTCGTGTGCATGGGGCCTTAGGCTTTGTTCACAAGGTGCAACTTTGATCTTTTGGGAATAACGGCGTTCTGTTCCCACAGGGCGTTTTTTAAGCAGCCGTGTTTAAAAACGGGCATAAAAAACGCTGCAAAAAAGCAAGTTGCTTTAAAAACGGCTGAAAATCAGGGGCTGTTTTCCCTTGAAAACAGCTCCGTATTTTCAGCCGTTTTCTGTTAAGCGTGGGAACATACCCTTAAATGTTATAGTTATAACTGATAATCCTACATATGTAAAGTGCTGTGATCTTCACTTACCTGGGATCATCTATTGATGAATAATACGCTTGGATTAGGGGTGTTTTGCATTTTTTCAGAACGGCCTATGATATATAAATATAGAATAAATGTACATTTAAAAACACGTGCTGAGTATATGACCATCTACACTAGTTCATGATGAGGATGAAATCAAAATGTGAAGGAAACTAAGTACCATGTATAAAGTCAGGCTGAAACCTATGTCTTAGGGTATGTTCACACGCACTAATTACGGACGTAATTCGGGCGTTTTTGCCCCGAATTACGTCCGAAAAATGCGCCTCGATAGCGTTGACAAACATCTGCCCATTGAAAGCAATGGGCTGACGTTTGTCTGTTCACACGAGGCGTATATTTACGCGCCGCTGTCAAATGACGGCGCGTAAATTGACGCCCGCGTCAAAGAAGTGACCTGTCACTTCTTTGGGCGTAATTGGAGCCGTTATTCATTGACTACAATGAAAAGCAGCGCCACCAATTACGTCCGTAATGGACGCGGCGTTCAAGCGCCTGCACATGCCGTTACGGCTGAAATTACGGGGATGTTTCCTCTTGAAAACATCCCTGTAATTTCAGCCGTTACGGACGCTGCCGTGTGAACAGACCCTTAATGTAGTTCACATTCAGATAGATAGTGGTTTAAACCATTCATCACTTTCAAGCTCTGTAAATCCAACATAGTCATCCATACAAGCACTTCAGTCACCCACACAGACACATTAGAAGAAACTCAGCCAAACCTGCTGATTTTGGTGAGATCAGCCAACGATCTAATGTGTATTATGGGGGTGTCCTTACTCCCCTGACGGCAGATGTCCAGAGAAAGAAGATACGGGCACGTTTGGTTTCAACATGTCCGATTTGTTGTTCCCTCCGGAGATAAGCCGTTGCCAGAGGTACCACCTTGAACAGTTATTCAATGTGTACGGTCACCATAGGTTTTGTACATTTTATTGTATCTACTGAAGTTAAACACAATAAATTACCTTTAAAGGCTCCACAAGTTCCAGTGTGTGTTTGAGTGATATGATATATGTTATCTTTGTATCTGCTGCTTTCTCCTGTTAAATAAATCATTGTCACTCCATTAAAGATTATCAGCTTAATTATTATTACAATCTGTACAGAAGCAATCATTCACATCAAGACATAAACAACTAACTTATACATATTAAATAATAGGCCTAGTTTACACAGAGTTTTTTGGAACTGTTTTTGACACGGAAACTGCGTCGAAACCACGCCAAAAAACAGCCGAAATCACCTACCATTGATTTCAATTGAAGACGGAGGCGATTTTTTCCCTCGAGCGGAAAAAAAACGCATGCGGGTAAAAGAAGCGACATGCTCTTTCTTCCCGCGTTTCCATCTCTGACCTCCCATTGAAATAAATGGGAGGCAGAGAAAGCGTTTTTCGTGGCGTTTTATGCCCGAGGCGCTTAACGGGCGCAGCCGAATGACGCCGCAAAAAAACGCGGCAAAGAAAGGAATTTTGAGGCAGATTTTTCTGCCTGCAAAAACTCTGTGTGAACATGGCCTAAGCATCAAAATAAGCGCCAATTCATACTTCCAAAGGAAACATGGTGCACACCAGAAGTCCTGTACTGTATTACATGGGTCATGGGAAAATAGAAAATAAATGGTTAAAATGGATTCCCACCCAACAACATTAAAAGAATATGACACCAATGCCCCCTGTAGCCCCTATAGCTTTTCTCTGAGTCACTATAATGGGTTTTATTCTTTAGGCTATGCTGCAATTCTCCATACAGCACCTGGTTGGGAGTGGGGCTGTGCTAGGGAAAAGGGGCTACCATTTGTCCTAGGCATTATGGGGGTCCTAGCTGTGCGATTTCCATTAGTCCTCGATTACATAGTTAATGAATATTCCATCAATGTATGTGGCGGAAAAACCCTTTAATGTCTCCCCCGATGGCAGATGTCGGGGAAGAAGCAGGATCGGCATGTTGGATTTCAACATGCCTGATCCTTTGTTCCTGCAGGAGATAAGCTGATGATAGAAGAGTCTGGTAGTGACTTATTCGCCTCATCCCGTTGAAAGTCGGACATGCGGGTAGGTTTTAGAGGGGTTATAATATAATTAAGTATGGATTTTTGTATACAAAATGGAAATTAAATTTGATCTGTGGATACGGAGATCTCCGATCTATTGCATATTTTTAGATTTTGTATATTGTGATATAAAATTGAAAAAAAAAAAAAAGAAAGTCGGGAGTAATTTGGTTGACAGCTATTGTAGGATTATGAGCACAAATGACAATAATTATGAAAGGAAGTGAACATGTGAGCATTCTCTCAGACAACAGGTAGAACTACTTGAGGCTGACACCTTAACATTGTCCTTCAATTGGTAGGTAGTAATAAAACTGACACTAATGAAAGAGTAGAAAGTGCAGAATGCATTATAATAAAATGCAAAGTTGAATGATACTGTAACAGAATGGCCCCGAGAGAAATGTAAAAAAAATAAAAAGTGTCGTTGTATCTATCTTTAGTGAAATTACAGATTAACCTGTCAAATGTACTCAATGAAGACAATGCTGTAATGTGCTGCATACAATCTGCAAACGTACAAGGAACTGGTGTCATAACAGAGACACTGCCTGGATGGAGGATAACCAGACTTTTATGAAAAACAAAAAAATGTATATAAAATTGTCCTGATTTGGAAAAAGTCCATAGCTTCATTGCAACACTTGCAGGAAAATCACAGTATTAGGCCTCATTTACACGAGCGTGTGCGTTTTGCGCACGCAAAAAAACGCAGCGTTTTGCATGCGCAAAAGGCACTTGACAGCTCCGTGTGTCATCAGTGTATGATGCGCGGCTGCGTGATTTTCGCGCAGCCGCCATCATAGAGATGAGGCTAGTCGACGTCAGTCACTGTCCAGGGTGCTGAAAGAGTTAACTGTTCGGCAGTAACTCTTTCAGCACCCTCGACAGTGAATTCCGATCACAATATCGAGTAACCTGTTTAAAAAAAAAAGAGGTTCGTACTTACCGAGAACTTCCCGGCCGTTGCCTTGGTGACGCGTCCTTGGTGACGCGCCTCTCTTGACATCTGGCCCCACCTCCCTGGATGACGCGGCAGTCCATGTGACCGCTGCAGCCTGTGCTTGGCTTGTGATTGGCTGCAGCTGTCACTTGGACTGAATTGTCATCCCGGGTGGTCAGACTGGAGGAAGAAGCCGGGAGTTATCGGTAAGTCAGAACTTTTTTTTTTTTACACGTTCACGTATATTGGGATCGGAAGTCACTGTCCAGGGTGCTGAACCAGTTTAACTCTTTCAGCACCCTGGACAGTGACTGTCTCCTGCCGGGTTCGGTCAAAACGAGTTCGGCCGAACCCGGTGAAGTTCGGTTCGCTCATCTCTAAGACACTCCGTTCGGATGTTTGGAAACAGAAAAGCACGTGGTGCTTTTCTGTTTACATTCAGTTTGACAGCTCTTGCGCGAATCACGCAGTTCGCACGGAAGTGATTCCGTGCGACCTTCGTGGTTTTCACGCACCCATTGACTTCAATGGGTGCGTAATGCGCGAAAAACGCAGAATTTTAGAACATGTCGTGAGTTTTTTTCAGCGCACTCACGCTGAGCAAAACTCACGGACTGTCTGCATGCCCCCATAGACTTGTATAGGTCCGTGCGACCCGCGTGAAAAGCACGCGAGTCGCACGGACGTATATCACGTTCGTGTAAATGAGGCCTTAGCCCTGATTTACACGAGCGTGTGCGCTTTGCGCACGCAAAAAATGGGGCGTTTTGCATGCGCAAAAGGCACTTAACAGCTGCGTGTGTCATCAGTGTATGATGCGCGGCTTCGTGATTTTCTCGCAGCCGCCAACATTATGACACTCCGTTTGGATGTTTGTAAACAGAAAAGCACGTGGTGCTTTTCTGTTTACATTCAGAGTTTGACAGCTGTTGCGCGAATCACGCTGTTCGCACGGAACTGCTTCTGTGCGACCTGCGTAGTTTTCACGCACCCATTGACTTCAATGGGTGCGTGATGCGCGAACAGCGCACAAAGAAAGGACATGTCGTAAGTTTTACGCAGCGCACTCACGCTGCGCAAAACCCACGGACTGTCTGCACTGCCCCATAGCCTAATATAGGTGCGTACGACACGCGTGAAAAGCACACGCGTCGCACGCACGCAAAAAACGTGGTGTTTTGCCTGCGCAAAAGGCACTTAACAGCTCCGTGTGGCCTCAGCATATGATGCGCGGCTGCATGATTTTCGCGCAGCCGCCATCATTATGACACTCTGTTTGGATGTTTGTAAACAGAAAAGCACGTGGTGCTTTTCTGTTTTCATTCATCCTTTTCACAGCTGTTGCGCAAATCACTCTGGTCGCACGGAAGTGCTTCCGTGTGGCATGCGTGGTTTTCACGCACCCATTGACTTCAATGGGTGCGTGATGTGCGAAAAACGCCCAAAGAACGGACATGTCGTGACTTTTTTTCAGCGGACTCACGCAGCGTAAAAATCACGCACCTGTCTGTACGGCCCCATAGACTAATATAGGTCCGTGTGACGCGCGTGAAAATCATGCGCGTTGCACGGACGTATATCCCGTTCGTCTGAATAAGGCCTTAGGGCTCATTTACACGAGCGTGTTATTCGTCCGTGCGACGCGCGTGATTTTCACGCGTGTCGTACGGACCTATAATAGTCTACGGGGCCGTGCAGACAGTACGTGAATTTTGTGCAGCGTGAGTCCGTTGCAAAAAAGTCACGACATGTTCTATATTTGTGCGCTGTTCGCGCATCACGCACCCATTGAAGTCAATGGGTGCGTGAAAACCACGCATGCCACACGGAAGCACTTCCGTGCGACCAGCGTGATTTGCGCAACAGCTGTGAAAAGGATGAGAATCAGAGTTTGCACTCGTTCGTGTGAATCTGGCCTTACCATGATTCAGCCTCAATGTTTTCTGATTGCAAAAAAAGTTGTGCAATAGTCCTAAGTACTTTGACATGGGAATATTGAGGTCACGCACATGTTGCTACAATTTTTGGTGATGCTACTTGAGGGCGACCAAATTCATCATGGAGCTCTTGTTTGATTACTAAGGCATCCAGCCATTTGTCATAGATGTCATCTGTATACATACCGTGTCCTGCTTTGGAATCTGTATAAGGTTAGAAAGAAGTTGTTCTGTATCCAAAAACCTAGAAAGAACTAAATAAAAATAGCAATTATATATTTTCTTAAAAATCATTATGAATATTCAAAAATTCTAAAAAAAAAACAAAACCTGTCACCAGTACCCTACAGTTGCTCAAATTCTCATAACAATCTCTAATGATAAAACGATACGAGTAAATATGAATATCAGATCATGGTTGGATGGATCTGCTTGAGCTCAGTACAGGTCGTACGGTGCCAACCAAATATTATCCTGTAACCAAATAATAGAAAAACAAACAAAAACAGGGAGAATAGACATCACAAGCCCGGCCGGGTGAGAGGAAAAATAGCTCTCATAGTACAATTAGCCAAGTCGCTTATGAAAGCATAAGTTATGCACATTAGATACTACACATGAATGTATCTAATTACAGTTTCTAGTAGATAAATTAAACATATGTATAAACTCAAGATTTCAGAACACAGAAAGAAAAAATGATATGGACTTTGAACGTAACCAAATAAACTTTTTGATATTTTTATTTTAATGCTGAGCCGAGTGCCTGTTTGACCGGGAATTTTCCTTTATTTTGTTTCTTCCCCACCCTTTCCCCATTCCTTTCTTTCCTTCCCTTCCTCCCCTTTTTGGTTTTCATACCCAGAATCTTTGCTTTAGGTGCAATATTCGGGGCGCAGCACGCATTTGAAGTCAGGGAGCGGGGTGAAAAGTTTTACTTCCTGGTTTTGTGTCTCTATAAGGGATCGGTAGAAGATGTAAAACTGCAAATGACATCAGGAAGAAAGATCACAGCCTGTTAGGGTCTTTTTAAACTAGCCAATATGGGCCGTAAAAACGAGCGCCGATCAACGAGACAGCTCATTTGCTCCTTTCACAAGGAGCAAAGACTGGTTATGTATGGGGACGAGCGATCGTTACTATGAAGAATGAAGAAAATGTTCTTGTATTACTCCTCTAAGGGTATGTGCACACGTAGTGACCAAAAACGTCTGAAAATCCAGAGCTGTTTTCAAGGGAAAACAGACCCTGCTTTTCAGACGTATTTTTGACCAACTCGCATTTTTCGCGGCGTTTTTCGCGCCGTTTTCGCGGCGTTTTTTACGTCCGTTTTTGGAGCTGTTTTCATTGGAGTCTATGAGAAAACAGCTCCAAAAACGTCCCAAGAAGTGTCCTGCATATAATGTATATAAGTGTCCTGCACTTCTTTTGACGAGGCTGTATTTTTACGCTGTCAAACGACGACGCGTAAATAACAGGTCGTCTGCACAGTACGTCGGCAAACCCATTCAAATGAATGGGCAGATGTTTGCCGACGTATTGTATCCCTATTGTATTGTATCCCTATTTTCAGACGTAAAACGAGGCATAATATGCCTCGTTTACGTCTGAAAATAGGTCGTGTGAACCCAGCCTAAGGCTCCATGCACACGACTGTGCCCGTAATTATGACCTGTAATTACAGGCACGGCCGGGCCGCAGACAGCCGTCCGTATTTACGGGCCATGCTCCCGTTATAAAGTATGTGAGCACGGTCCGTAAAATAAGAAACATAGAACATGTCCTATTTATTTCGGCAAGTTTCTGGTACAACCTGCCAGTGTGCAGCAGCATCCCCCATATTAGTGTACATCTTGTTAGGGGATACTGTGCAGGCTACACAATGGCAAAGTATCCAAACCATGCCCATTGCATTCTATGAGCACAACTTTAACATACAATTTGCAAATAGGAACCATGTACCTGACTGAAGACTGAAGAAAAGTTCCTCGTCTTCAAGAAATTCTTGGACGCAATCCAGTCTTGTGTTGATGGTTTCCAGATCAATGAGAGGTTCTAAGATATTTGATCTGAGTCTTCGGCTTCCACCTGGAGTTTTGGTATTATTCAGGACCCCGAAAAGAGTGTGATTATTTCTTGAAAATGAATGAACGGATTCATTATTATTTAAATAAAATATTATTACAGAAATAGATAAACGTGTGGCTTCACGGCAAGGATCAAATTTAAAAAGCTCAATCATAAGGAAACCTCAGATTTTTGCAATTGGTTTACAATGTTTTGGAGCTTGACCCGTGTTTTGTATGCTTAATACTGGATCTAATCGAGATAAAGTCAATAAGACAGCGTTCCACCAATAAACTTGTAGTTAACTGCAATATATTGTAATATATTCATTTCAAGAAAAGGTTCTTGACTACTTTGTGTTTGGCTGAATGCCAACTACATTAATGGGGTTGTCCAAAATTAGAAACAGATACACCCTATGGACAGATGTGGTGCTGTTTCTGGAAGAAAAGAAAAACAGATCCTGAGATCAAAGCCTGAGGAAGCAAGCTGAAGTGTGAAACGTCGTCGCCTTGTCGCATGCTGCACTGTATCCCCACTGGTTTTATAATTAATTGAAATAAAGATACCTGATTTTATACCAGAGAGTGCCGCACATTCTATTCTATTTACAACCTTTTACTACACAGTAGAGATGACAGCTCCTCTATACTACACCACATGGGATAACCGACAGCTCCTCTATACTACACCACACAGGAGAGCTGACAGCTCCTCTATACTACACCACACAGGAGAACTGACAGCTCCTCTATACTACACCACACAGGAGAGCTGACAGCTCCTCTATACTACACCACACGGAATAACCGACAGCTCCTCTATACTACACCACACAGGAGAGATGACAGCTCCTCTATACTACACCACACGGGATAACCGACAGCTCCTCTATACTACACCACACAGGAGAGCTGACAGATCCTCTATACTACACCACACAGGAGAGCTGACATCTCCTCTATACTACACCACACAGGAGAACTGAGAGATCCTCTATACTACACCACACAGGAGAACTGACAGATCCTCTATACTACACCACACAGGACAGCTGACAGATCCTCTATACTACACCACACAGGAGAGCTAACAGATCCTCTATACTACACCACACAGGAGAGCTGACAGGTCCTCTATACTACACCACACAGGAGAGCTGACAGATCCTCTATACTACACCACACAGGAGAGCTAACAGATCATCTACACTACACCATACAGGAGATCTGACAGATCCTCTATACTATACCACACAGGAGAACTGACAGCTTCTCTATGCTACACCACACAGGAGAACTGACAGTTCCTCTATACTACACCACACAGGAGAACCGGCAGCTCCTCTAAACTACACCACACAGGAGAACTGACAGATCCTCTATACTACACCACACAGGAGAGCTGACAGCTCCTCTATACTACACCACACAGGAGAGCTGACAGATCCTCTATACTACACCACACAGGAGAGTTGATAGATCCTCTATACTACACCACACAGGAGAGCAGACAGATCCTCTATACTACACCACACAGGAGAGCTGACAGATCCTCTATACTACACCACACAGGAGAGCTGACAGCTCCTCTATACTACACCACACAGGAGAACTGACAGATCCTCTATACTACACCACAGACAGCTGACAGATCCTCTATACTACACCACACAGGAGAGCTAACAGATCCTCTATACTACACCACACAGGAGAGCTGACAGATCCTCTATACTACACCACACAGGAGAGCTGACAGATCCTCTATACTACACCACACAGGAGAGCTAACAGATCCTCTATACTACACCACACAGGAGATCTGACAGATCCTCTATACTATACCACACAGGAGAACTGACAGCTTCTCTATGCTACACCACACAGGAGAACTGACAGTTCCTCTATACTACACCACACAGGAGAACTGGCAGATCCTCTATACTACACCACACAGGAGAGCTGACAGATCCTCTATACTACACCACACAGGAGAGCTGACAGCTCCTCTATACTACACCACACAGGAGAGCTGACAGCTCCTCTATACTACACCGTACAGGAGAGCGGACAGCTCCTCTATACTACACCACACAGGAGAGCTGACAGATCCTTTATACTACATCACACAGGAGAGCTGACAGATCCTCTATACTACACCACACAGGAGAGCGGACAGCTCCTCTATACTACACCACACAGGAGAGCTGACAGCTCCTCTATACTACACCGTACAGGAGAGCGGACAGCTCCTCTATACTACACCACACAGGAGAACTGAGAGATCCTCTATACTACACCACACAGGAGAACTGACAGATCCTCTATACTACACCACACAGGAGAGATGACAGATCCTCTATACTACACCACACAGGAGAGCTGACATCTCCTCTATACTACACCACACAGGAGAACTGAGAGATCCTCTATACTACACCACACAGGAGAACTGACAGATCCTCTATACTACACCACACAGGACAGCTGACAGATCCTCTATACTACACCACACAGGAGAGCTAACAGATCCTCTATACTACACCACACAGGAGAGCTGACAGGTCCTCTATACTACACCACACAGGAGAGCTGACAGATCCTCTATACTACACCACACAGGAGAGCTAACAGATCATCTACACTACACCATACAGGAGATCTGACAGATCCTCTATACTATACCACACAGGAGAACTGACAGCTTCTCTATGCTACACCACACAGGAGAACTGACAGTTCCTCTATACTACACCACACAGGAGAACCGGCAGCTCCTCTAAACTACACCACACAGGAGAACTGACAGATCCTCTATACTACACCACACAGGAGAGCAGACAGATCCTCTATACTACACCACACAGGAGAGCTGACAGATCCTCTATACTACACCACACAGGAGAGCTGACAGCTCCTCTATACTACACCACACAGGAGAACTGACAGATCCTCTATACTACACCACAGACAGCTGACAGATCCTCTATACTACACCACACAGGAGAGCTAACAGATCCTCTATACTACACCACACAGGAGAGCTGACAGATCCTCTATACTACACCACACAGGAGAGCTGACAGATCCTCTATACTACACCACACAGGAGAGCTAACAGATCCTCTATACTACACCACACAGGAGATCTGACAGATCCTCTATACTATACCACACAGGAGAACTGACAGCTTCTCTATGCTACACCACACAGGAGAACTGACAGTTCCTCTATACTACACCACACAGGAGAACTGGCAGATCCTCTATACTACACCACACAGGAGAGCTGACAGATCCTCTATACTACACCACACAGGAGAGCTGACAGCTCCTCTATACTACACCACACAGGAGAGCTGACAGCTCCTCTATACTACACCGTACAGGAGAGCGGACAGCTCCTCTATACTACACCACACAGGAGAGCTGACAGATCCTTTATACTACATCACACAGGAGAGCTGACAGATCCTCTATACTACACCACACAGGAGAGCGGACAGCTCCTCTATACTACACCACACAGGAGAGCTGACAGCTCCTCTATACTACACCGTACAGGAGAGCGGACAGCTCCTCTATACTACACCACACAGGAGAGCTGACAGATCCTCTATACTGCACCACACAGGAGATCTGACAGATCCACTATACTATACCACACAGGAGAACTGACAGCTCCTCTATACTACACCACACAGGAGAGCTGACAGATCCTCTATACTACACCACACAGGAGAGCTGACAGATCCTCTATACTACACCACACAGGAGAGCTGACAGATCCTCTATACTACACCACAAAGGAGAGCTGACAGCTCCTCTATAGTACACCACACAGGAGAACTGACAGCTCCTCTATACTACACCACACAGGAGAGCTGACAGATCCTCTATACTACACCACACAGGAGAGCTGACAGATCCTCTATACTACACCACACTGGAGAACTGACAGATCCTCTATACTACACCACACAGGAGAACTGACAGCTCCTCTATACTACACCACACAGGACAGCTGACAGCTCCTCTATACTACACCACACAGGAGAGCTGACAGATCCTCTATACTGCACCACACAGGAGATCTGACAGATCCACTATACTATACCACACAGGAGAACTGACAGCTCCTCTATACTACACCACACAGGAGAGCTGACAGATCCTCTATACTACACCACACCACACAGGAGAGCTGACAGCTCCTCTATACTACACCACACAGGAGAGCTGACAGATCCTCTATACTACACCACACAGGAGAGCTGACAGCTTCTCTATACTACACCACACAGGAGAGCTGACAGCTCCTCTATAGTACACCACACAGGAGAACTGACAGCTCCTCCATACTACACCACACAGGAGAGCTGACAGATCCTCTATACTACATCACACAGGAGAGCTGACAGATCCTCTATACTACACCACACAGGAGAGCTGACAGATCCTCTATACTACACCACACTGGAGAACTGACAGATCCTCTATACTACACCACACAGGAGAACTGACAGCTCCTCTATACTACACCACACAGGACAGCTGACAGCTCCTCTATACTACACCACACAGGAGAACTGACAGATCCTCTATACTACACCACACAGGAGAGCTGACAGATCCTCTATACTACATCACACAGAGCTGACAGATCCTCTATACTACACCACACAGGAGAGCTGACAGATCGTCTTTAAACACGGTAACAGTGAAATAACATTTGAGCAAATTATTTCTCCTTCTTATTGTTTGATTTCTCTTTCTTAGTGTTGATGTGTAGATGTGATGAGGGAGGGTGATTATTTAACCTGGTGTATGGTAATTTTTTTTATTCTAAATTTGAAAATGTTTTTACTAGCTGTGGCCACACCTGGAATCTCTGTTATTCACCAAGAGTTCAAGGTTCTGTGCAGATGCAGAATCAATCATAGCAGTTTGTTCACTTCCCTGAAATCGAATCTTCAAAGATTTTGGAGCATAAACAAAATTCTGAATAAATTCCACATATTTCAGCAATGCCGCCACTGCAGCTAGACAGTAATACCTACATGATAAAAATAAAATGATGTTAAAATACAACATGTCTAAACGGTCTATACACAGATGTGGGTAACTAGCGATGACCTTCACAGGTGAGTAGTCAGTAATGATTCCTTCACACCAGGTTTCTAAGTCAAGTAACCCCCAGTCAAGGAAATTTCTACTACATGCTGCTGCTTCAGTGCAGTATTACGCCCCATGCACACGGCAGTGCCCGTAATCAGGGGCCGCGATTGCAGGAACGGACGTCTGAAAACAGCCGTCCGCATTTTTTGGCCCCGTAAAAAGCAAAAGATAGGACATGTCCTATCTTTTGCGGTACACTTCTTTGGCCCGGACACCATCCCGTAAATAGACAGGAAGGTGTCCGGGGACAATAGAAGTCTACGGTCGTGTGCATGGGGCCTTAGTGCTGTGCTGATATCTTGATTTTTGGTTGTGTGGGCGCCTTCTTAGGGTATGAGCACACGGCCTATTTTCGGACGTTTTTCGGGCCGTAAAACGCCCGAAAAATCGGAAGCAGAACACCTCCAAACATCTGCCCATTGATTTCAATGGGAAAAACGGCGTTCTGTTCCGATGGGCCCTTTTTTTACGCAGGACACTTCTTGGGACGTTTTTGGAGCTGTTTTTCATTGACTCTATAGAAAACAGTTTCAAAACGGCCGTAAAAAAACGTTGCGAAAATCGCCAGGAGCTGTTTTCCCTTGAAAACAGCACCGTATTTTCAAACGTTTTTAGTCTAGTGTGTGAACATACCTTCACTTTACTTAGGGATGAAGAGCAGGATGTATGCATATCTCGGTGTGTGGTGCTCTGAGCACACTTTGGCAAACTTTTCAAGTGCCACAGTGTCAATCACATTAAGGTGCCAGTCACAGGGCAGGCCCAGTGTACCCCATTATGGATACAGCCTATACAAGTCGAAGAGGTATGAAGAAGTCTGCTACAAAAACATGGCCTCAGGTGACCACACAAGTCCCTTAGAGTTCCAGAAACCATGGCAAACACCATACAATTTAATAAATGTGAAATTGTCTATCTTAAATGGTTATTATGGTTTCAGCAAATTATACAATTTTCCAATATACTTTATTTGATCAATTCCTCACAGATTTCAAGATTTCTGCTTGCAGTCATTCAGTAGTAACCCTTATTTTTTACTTTACATTTCCTGGTCATAGGATAATCGCTATTCTGATAACTTCACTGTATCTTAAAGAGCCATGCACCTGTGCTTCCATCACACGACCAAGACAGATTTTTAGCCACCGGACGTAAACAATAAAAGGTCGAATTAAATGACAGCAAGCAGCGATCTTGAAAAATATCATGAATTGATACAGAAAGTATATTGGAAAATTGTATAACTCTCGTTACACAATGAATAACCATTATTTGCTGAAACCGTAATCCTTCTTTAAATTGTACACGTGTTGTGGTCATGAACTTATTTTTAACACAGACACATTCGGTATGAAGAATGCTTTTTGCCCCTTTGCATTAATTTTTATGAATAATTATCATAAGACAACACAAAACAGTGTGCCGGGAGCCTTGATGCTGCGGCACTGCATGCCTTAGCTGATGGCTGGCATCTTGTACCCTCATTTTAAAGTGTTTAAATTTACATTTAAAGGGGTACAGGATTAGCAAAACAGGTTTGCTTTTTTCCAGAAACAGCACGACGTCTATGGATTGTGTCCGATATTGCAGCTCATTCCTATTCAAGTAAATGAAGCTAAGCTGCAATACCAGACACACGGACAGGTGTGGCGCTGTTTCTGGCAAAGAGCAAACACTTTTTTTTTAATCCTGGAAAACCCATCTAAATCTAGACCCACTCCTGACCTTTGCAGGATTAAACTTTTAGGGGCTTTCAAACCCTCATTTGATAAACAATGTACATTTTACATACTTAGACTTTATTTCCATTAATACTGTGCTGAATTCTGGGGCACATAATTGTTCTATGTATTCCAGGCCTTTTGTTTCATTGAAATATTTTCTCTGTACAGTAGTAAAGGAGACATCCTGCAAGTCACAAAAAATGACAATTTTATTACAATATAAACAAGAAAAGAAAAATGTATCCAATGCAAAAAAAAAAAGTGCCAGTGCACCAAAAGTTCATATTACAGCAGTCTGTCATGAGCAAATGGGCTGCAGCGAATGTCATAAATCAGGCTGGGGACCCAGGAGACCGAACATGCACTTTATCCTGGACATTGGGTAATTCATGCAGCTGAATCACGGAAACCTGGTATAAACAACTGATGAAATCTATTGCAATCTTCCGTCATCCTGTCTTGATCAATAATATTTTTATTTATAATTGCAGTTATACTTTAATATCGTCATCTAGTTATTAAACAGAATAAAAAAATTGCAAATGTTATTAAATAGCAAAAAAACAAAAAACGCTACTCACCTCTTCAATCCGAGGAAGATGATCCGGATGGACTTTGTTTTTTAAGCTGCCAGTGATGACGTGCAGCAACCAATCAGTGATCTCAGCGGTCAACCGCTGATGCCAGTAAGTACGGCCCGTGACCACTGACTCGATGCAGCAGTCACTTGCTGGTATTATTTTGTTACATTTTTTTCCCCTTTCCTAGTCTTTCTAACAATCCGCAGACCATGAGGTCTGGCTGTCTGTAAACATAAAACTAGAGTGTCATAATGATGCCGGCTGCGCGAAAATCACGCAGCCACGCACCATATGCTGATGCCACACGGACCTTTTGCGCGTGCAAAACGGACACGTCCGTGTGAATAAGGCCTAAGGAGAGACTATGAATGGGGAAAAATGGATTCCACACAAAAAGTGCAAGTAAATGAAACGCAATAATATTGAGTACCTTAAAGTTTTCATTTATAAGGCGAAACATTTCTATGTTTTTTCCACTTTCACACGCGGTATTTGGCATCAGTATTTCTAGGGGCGCCAGAATTTGGAGTCTTGTTATTACCTAGAATATTTTAATGCGACATAATTAGAAATAATACAGAAAATCACAATGAAACTCACCAATACAAAACCAGACAATCAGCCTGAATTCTCTGTGTCCTCTGTAGTTCCGAAAAGAGTCATTTTTCTAAAGAGCCGGTCAGAGAGGGAATCCACTAATCTAGGCTCGAGGAGGAGTGATTCAGATGTACTATTATAACGTTACCAGTATCGTAGCCTAGAACCTCACGTTGAAATGTGCTTCACCTCTACGAGCCACGCGGCCAAAAAACGCGGCAGCTCACTGTAAAACCGTGTGCGGTTTCGACGCATAAATCTTGGCCGAGCAGAACACGACCAGCACGCGGCCCCTACATGTATAGGCAACCTAATGTCTATGTGGAAGATGTTTAACATTGCAAGTGTTGTATATACTAAATAGAAGGAAACACTTCAAAAATAGAAATACAGAGACTTTCCTACAATCCGGCATCCGATAATACAGGTATTCTGTCGCTTCTTTTTAGCACAGAACTGAAATATAATGTAAAATTCTTAAGGATTGAGTAGAGAAAAGCATTAAGGAAAGTTCTATGGTTAAAAAAAAAAACAACAATGATAGTACAATTAATTTTTTTTTGTAGCCTAAAATAGATCCAAAAAATAGGAAACTCATAAAGCTTTCAATTATACTTCTCCCTGTAGGTTTCACAACTGCTTTTGGCCAAAAATGAAACTCCATCAAAAGTAAAAACGGTGGGTACAGCCAAGCTTTGTCTAATGTGTATAGGCACCTTAAGGCCTTGTTCACACAGTGCAGATTTGCTGCAGATTTTGCATGTATTTTTTAAGCCGGAACCTAAACAGAAGAAATATATATATATATTTTAAAAAAAGGCCATATAGGTCTCCTCTATTGGATCCAATTTTGGTCTTGACTTAAAAAAAATGCATGTAAAATCTGCAGCAAATCTGTGCTGTGTGAACAAGGCCTAAGGGTCCTTTTACACCGGCCAATATGGGCTGTAAAAACGAGCGACCGATCAATGAGACAGCTCGTTGATCGGCGCTCGTTTGCTTTTTACACAAGTAGCTATGATAAGTAATATATAGGGACGAGCGATCCTTAATACGATTACTCGTCCCCATACATTACCATCATGTCGGCAGCACATTTCCCTGTTTACGCAGAGAGACGTGCTGCCGAGAACAATAATATTTTGCGCTGCATAAACTATATGATTATGAATGAGTGTTTGCTCGTTCATCGGCTGATCGCTGCCTGTTTACACAGAGCAATGATCAGGAACGAGAATTCATATGAACGCACGTTTGGCCGATCATTGGCCTATGTAAAGGGACTGTCCAGAATATCTGATAATAAGGCCACTATTAGGTCCCATTAATGCTGAATTATAGGAATTGTATTTCTGTAATTATATCAGTGGCAAGAAATCAAAATCCAATAGTGGAGAAAATCCTTTATAATTCAGCATAACACGTATCCTGTGGATGTGCATTATATTGTATTCATTCACAATTACTAGCTCCAGCCAATACAATACTAATAAGTAATACTTTCACCTTCACATAAATGCTGCTGTCTGAAAACTGAGATAAAACAACATCGGGATTTTTTAAATCCAAACTAGCCATGCCTATCTCTCCTCTGGCGAGTCCTCTCCCTTCCACCACTGCTACAATAACAGAGGCCACAGAACGGGCAGATGCGGAAGATGACGTTGTCACTGGAAAATGAAAGAATTATCTGTTACACTGAAGAATGCAACTACTGTACAGTACAATGAATAATCAGTGAGATGCATCCGGGTAAGGCTCTGTTCACACTGGCGGCTTTCGTTTCTAAACGGCTTCATGACAGATATGATTCATTGTGATGTTTTTTTTCCCCCCATTGACTTATAACAAGTTCGTCAGCTTTTCATTCTTTTACTGGATAGAATATTGCAGCATGTGATGCTAATGAAACTGTAAAAAGCAACACAAACCTGATGGAAATGAGCTAACACAAGTGTGAACAGAGTCGTACATGAATTTCCAAATCTAACAAGCAAAAGTCTATATTAGGCTATGTTCACACGCTTAGTAAAATACGTCTGAAATTACGGAGCTGTTTTCACCTGAAAACAACTCCTGATTTTCAGCCGTATTTGTAACTACTCGCGTTTTTCGCGACATATTTTACGGATGTAATTGGAGCTGTTTTTCAATGGAGTTAATTAAAAATGGCTCCAAAAACGTCCCAAGAAGTGACATGCACTTCTTTGACGCGGGCGTCTTTTTACGCGCCGTCTTTTGACAGCGACACGTAAAATTACACCTCGTCTGAACAGAACATCGTAAAACCCATTGCAAGCAATGGGCAGATGTTTGTAGGCGTAATGGAGCCGTTTTTTCAGGCGTAATTAGAGGCGTAAAACGCCAGTCTTAACAGAAAGAAATATTGGAGTAAAGTCTGACAAATGTATAAAGAGTCGAAAGCCTCACACTTACATGTGTCACCTGCTGCTAATAATAAGCTCATCCAGCTGTACTATATCCATCAGGCGTATCTGACGCCTCAGCGCCTATTTCAAATGAAATACATACCAGAACCGGCTTGCCCGAAATGTTCACATGCCCCAGCTGACTTCTGGCATATGGTATGGATGTGCCCACACCTCCGCTCTTACTGGTCAGAGATTATTGGTTTCCTCAACTTAATGCTACCTTTTCCTGTTGAAGGGACTCCAGAATTGTGTCTATTTGGAATACTGGAGGAAGACATATGGTCCCGTCATACCAAAATATTTCTGCAGGAGACCCTTTTCTTGGCCTGCAAAGGCATCTCTATGAGATGGATGGATCGCCGACCTCCTAAGGTTGCAGCATGGAAGCAGATGGTTAATTCCACTATATCATATGAACGTATCATTTTTAAACATAGAGATCGGCCGGACAACTTCCATAAAATATGGGACATATGGTGCAACAGCACTGAGACAACGTACACCCCGAGGGAACTAGAGATGGCAGTGGATGCGAGGAGGGGAGGGAGGAGACGATAGACAGGTAGGGAAGAGACGGATAAAGTAGTGGATCTCCCGGACCTCTCACATATAAACATATTGTACGAACATTATACAGTTGTGAAAATGTAAGTGAATGGATGTAATATCTGTGAATTTTTATTATGCCTCTTTTGGGTAGTGAAGTAAACAGGATGGCAAAGTTGTTGAGATTTGTACAGCGCCTGCGAGTGCTTAGTTGTATTGATTGGGACGCTGTTGTCCTATACATTTGTTTTATTTTGTATACTTCATAATGTGATAAAACAAACTCACTTTTCAATAAAAACAAGTTTAAAAGAGTCGAAAGCCACTCCATAAATGTGTGCATCATTCAGCTGGGCCGTGCGCCATCCATTCCTCCCCCTCCCCATCGCCCATAAAATAAAAAAGACCACATACTCACCTCTTCTCCCCTCTGGCTCCCATATCCTAGTAGTAACGCCTGCCCGTGCAAGGTCCTGACACTGCCCGATGTCAGGTTCTTTTAGGAGCGGCGCTGGAGTGATGAGGGAGCCGGAGAGGAGAAGAAGCGGAGAAGTGTGTATTATTTTTTCTTTTTTAATTTAATTTTCATAATTGTAACTTTGAAATAGGGGGCGGGGGGTAGACAGTTTTGAGGGGGGGGGGAGGTAGGGGACCAGCACGGCCTCTACCTGGCTACGCCCCATAGAGTGAAATCTAAGCCATCTAGGAGCTGATGTAGATTTACGGTTTAATTGATACCACTTTTCTAGCGTAAATTATAATAAATTTCTTGGGCCTCGGTGGCCATGCCCCTTCCCCACAAAAGCGATGAGGGTGGCGGAAAAAGGCCAAGAGCAGCAATTTGCATTCTGCCGAATGCATATGGCTTTCCTGTGTGCATGAGGTCTTCCCATAATAAGTGCTGTCATATTGCTAGCATGTGCCACCACTTTATTATCATTGGTGGTCTGACCCCTGAGACCCCCCCCCCCCCCGATCAGTCGTTTTTTTCCCTGCACAGCGATGCTCCTGTCCACCTGCCGTGTTTTTATAAACAATATAAAGGGAAGACGCCGCGCGCTGACAGCACTACCTGTATATCCCGTCACAGGGGTCTGGATCTTGGATTTTGTAAAGTAGCCACCTGTTAGTTTTCTAGCACAGGAACTGCCAGGAGCCTTCGCTGAAGAACTGCTTGTAGCGGAGGTGAAATTAAAAGCGCTAGCGTTCTCCGCAAAGGAACTTTTGTCAGCGAAATACAATTCTGTGGATAAAAATGACATGGAAAAAGTTATTTTAGAACATTAGTGCACATAAGTTGAATTTTCTCCCCAAGGTGAGTCACGTAATAGCGCTACATACGGGTACGCCACCATAACGACTTCCTGACCCGTTACATTATATTGTTGTTTTATATTGTTCACGATTATCACACTATTGCAATTGCTTTCATTCAAAGCTCAATATCCCATACAATTTTACCAAAATGTTGCAAATAATTACAAATCCTTTTCCCAGTAGGATTTTATTAAAATGACATGTGATATTGTGCGATCGAGATGTTAAGCAAAATCAAAAAAGGTTCCACCCCCAAATCATACCATGCAGATTTTGCTGCAATTTTCACCCTTTGGGCTGGGTTCACACAGAGTTTTTTTACGCTTTCTATGCCTCCCATTGATGTCAATGGGAGGTCAGAGGTGTAAACGCCCGAAGATAGAGCATGTCGCTTCTTTTTCCCGCTCGCAGGAAAAAAACGCCTCCGCCTCCCATTGAAATCAATGGGAGGCATTTTTGGCGCGTTTTGCGGCCCGGTTTCCACGTTAAACGACTCGCCAAAAAACTCTGTGTGAACTCCCCCTTGCATTGCAAAATCTGCAGCAAATCGCACCATAAGGCTCAGTTCACACGTCGCAGATTTGCACAGATTTTCAGCGCAGATTTTACCCTTTGCAATACAAAAGGGTGAGATCTGAGTCAAAACCGCAACAAAATCTGACACAAATCCGCGACGTGTGAACACAGCCTAAGGCTAAATGCACAAGTTGTGGAATTTGAAGCGGAAAATCTGCAGCAAAACCGCAGATAAACAAAGGTAACTCCGCAAGTAAAATGCGCACTTCAAATTGCATATTCAATGCATTTTTATATTTTCATGTGGAAACAGGTGCAGATGATCGGCTGTTGGTTTTGTTGCTTTTTTTTTTTGTAAAATTTTTATTTTGAATTTTAGATGAAGGTACAAAGAGAAGGGGAGAAGGGAAGACCTGGATGGACAATCAGGTAAGGCCCCATGCACACGACCGTGAAAAATCTACGATCCGCAATTACGGACCCGTTTGGTTCTATTGGGCGCGGACACCTTTCTGTATCGCTATGGATAGGTGACCGTGCCGTGGTACCGTGCCGGGAATTATGGAGCATGTCCTACTTTCGTATTTTACGGGCCGTGCTCCCATACCTTGTGTGGGAGAACGGCCCGAAAATGTGGCCCGCAGCCGTCCGTGCCCGCAATCGTGGGCCGTGATTATGGGCACGGCCGTGTGCATGAGAACTAAGGGATGGGAAGAAAATGACAAAACAGGTAAATAAATAATAAGAACAAACATCAACAATCAAAATCTCTGCTAATCATGCTGATCATTAAGCTGCCTTGGTGCTTTTTTTTAAATTAAACTTGTCAGATACAATTCTGAGATGGAAACGCAAAATAAATTGAAAGCAAAAAAAAAAAAGAGAAACTTGATCCAGCGCTGAGTTTAAGGGTATGTTCACACTACAGCGTCCGTAACGGCCGAAATTACGGGGCTGTTTTCAGGAGAAAACAGCCCCGTCATTTCAGGCGTAATGGCATGTGCAGGCGTCTTTCGCTGCGTCCATTACGGACGTAATTGGAGCTGTTTTTCTATGGAGTCCATGGAAAACGGCTCCATTTACGTCTGAAGAAGTGACAGGCACTTCTTTGACGCGGGTGTCTTTTTTACGCCCCGCCTTTTGACAGCGGGGCGTAAAAAAAATGACTGTCTGAACAGAACATCGTAAGACCCATTCTAATGAATGGGCAGATGTTTGCCGACGCTATTGAGGCGCATTTTCGGACGTAATTCGGGGCTAAAACGCCCGAATTACGTCCGTAAATAGTGTGTGTGAACATACCCTAAAAGTAAGTAATATTCAAAATTTATTCCAAATATATTAATATGAATTAACTACCTATGTAATTCGGACGAGTTACTTGCCCTTACTCATGGCATGGTGTTCAGCACATCATGAGTAAGGACAAGTGACTTGTCTCTCTCTGTCCGAAACGAAACGCGTAGGTCCGCTATCTGGTGCATCCACCCCTTTGTGTATGGACTTTTTAATATATTTGGAATAAAGTTTGAACATTACTTCCTTTTAAACTCAGCGCTGGATCAAGTTTCTCTTTTTCTGCCTTTGATCACCATCGTGTGCCGCCACGAGGATACGTGCGCTGTCCGGGCTCGGACATAGGATCGGTGAGCTGGAGGACTCCTCCCCCATTTACTTCTGCAAAATAAATTGACATGATGCGGATTAAAATCCACACCTCTGTTCAATTTACATGCAGAAAAAATCAGAAACATGTAAATGAGATTACTTGGAAATCAATATAATTGATTTTACATGGTTGAGCAGCTAGGCCCCATGCACACGACCGTGCCCATAATCATGGTCCGTTATTACGGGCACAGCCGGCCGCGGACGGTCATCCGCATTTGCGGGCTGTGATCCCATTAAAAGTATGGGAGCACGGTCCTTAGGGTATGTGTACACGACCAATTTTCAGGCGTAATGGAGGCGTTTTACGCCTCGAATTAGGCCTGATAAGACGGCTCCAATACGTAAGCAAACATCTGCCCATTGCTTGAAATGGGTCTTACGATGTTCTGCGCAGACGAGCTGTCATTTTACGTGTCGCTGTCAAAAGACGGCGCGTAAAATTACGCCCGCGGCAAAGATGTGCAGGACACTTCTTGGGACGTAATTGGAGCCGTTTTTCATTGACTCCATTGAAAAACAGCTCCAATTACGTCCGTAATGGACGCCGTGACAAACGCGTGCACTTGTAAAAACGTCTGAAATTCAGGAGCTCTTTTCTCCTGAAAACAGCCCCGTAATTTCAGACGTGTTTGGCGTTGTCGTGTGCACATACCCTTACAATAAAAAAATAGGACGTCCTTTTTTTTTACGGACGGTTTCTTCGGCCAGGACACCTTCCCGTAAATATATGGAAAGGTGTCCGTCGGCCAGAGAAATGAATGGGTCTACGGTCGTGCGCATGGGGCCTTATGGTTTGGTTCTCCCTGTAGAGAGTCAAGTCCCCCCCCCCATGGCAGAACATAAGGTAGGAGGCACCGCGTATTTAACGAGGGATTCTTCTGAAATGGGGACAATACCTTTTAACAGCAAACCAGCACCTGCAGTTTGGACAACTTCTACCTATGTAAGTGCCTCACCCACGATTTGTTGAGAGCGCTGCTGATGATCTGCCACCCACTACATAATGCCAGATGAAAGACATACTGCTTTCTTACACAATTACTTTATTTTCACTGCTGCTCATGTCGGCAAAAATGGAGGTTCACTTTAAAGGCTATGCACACCTTGGAAAACAATTTATTTTTTTTAAATAAATATGTGTATCAGTGTGTTTGGTGCAACTTTGTAATTACTTTTTATTCAAAATAATTTTATACTTTTTGAGATACAGCTGCTTTGTATCCTGTGCAGCTGTATCGTGCACTGAGACCTGAATCCGTCAGCTCAGCGGGACTTTCAGTGAAAGCGGGTGCTGCGTGTCTGACATGCCGGATCAAGCTGTTACCGATCACATCTAAGGGTATGTTCACACGGCTTATTTTCGGCCGTTTTTCTGGCCATAAACGGCTGAAAAATCGGAAGCAGAACGCCTCCAAACATCTGCCCATTGATTTCAATGGGAAAAACGGCGTTCTGTTCCGACGGGGCGTTTTTTTACTCTAGAAAAACAGCTCCAAAAACGGACGTACAAACCATTGCGAAAAACGCAAGTTAATTAAAAAACGGCTGAAAATCAGGAGCGGTTTTCCCTTGAAAACAGCTTCGTATTTTCAGACGTTTTTTGCTAGGCGTGTGAACATAGCCTTAGTGTGATCGATAACAGGTGGATTTTGCATGGACCCGCTGTCACTAAACCAGTCAGTCCCACTGACCTGATGGATTCAGGTCTCAGAGCAAGATACAGCTGCTCAGTATAGAGGATACAAAGCAGCTGTATCTCAAAGAGGAAAAATAATTTTGTTAGGAGCATTTTCCCTGATGCATTTGCTTCCGTTTATATTATTGGGGGATCTCAAATATTTTTTAAAATCTTTTTTAGCTTTTCGTATGTTTGCACGTCACAACATTGAACACCGTACATTTGAATCAATCTATTCATTGACATTGAATGCTGTACGTTTGGTCTATTTATTGACATTGGATGCTGTACGTTTGGTCTATTCATTGACATTGGATGATGTACATTTGGTCTATTCATTGACATTGGATGATGTACGTTTAGTCTATTCATTGACATTGGATGATGTACGTTTGGTCTATTCATTGACATTGGATGTTGTACGTTTGGTCTATTCATTGACATTGGATGATGTACGTTTGGTCTATTCATTGACATTGGATGATGTACGTTTGGTCTATTCATTGACATTGGATGATGTACGTTTGGTCTATTCATTGACATTGGATGATGTACATTTGGTCTATTCATTGACATTGGATGATGTACGTTTAGTCTATTCATTGACATTGGATGATGTACGTTTGGTCTATTCATTGACATTGGATGTTGTACGTTTGGTCTATTCATTGACATTGGATGATGTACGTTTGGTCTATTCATTGACATTGGATGATGTACGTTTGGTCTATTCATTGACATTGGATGTACGTTTGGTCTATTCATTGACAATGGATGATGTACGTTTGGTCTATTCATTGACAATGGATGATGTACGTTTGGTCTATTCATTGACATTGGATGATGTACGTTTGGTCTATTCATTGACATTGGATGATGTACGTTTGGTCTATTCATTGACATTGGATGCCGTACAGATTTATCGATTTGACGTCATGTTTGTATCTCTCTTCATTGACATTAGGATCTGCCTGTTTTTTTTACATTGGGTGCTGTATGTTTGGATTGGCGTTTTCACGGACGTTGGACGCCGTACATTCAATTCGTTTGTTCATTGATGATATAAAAATACATTTTTGAGTATACGTTTTTTGCATTGCCTAATAAAGCAGTAGATGACACTAAACAGCACCATCAAAAACCACACACGTTCTGTAGATATAGACTAGACGGACGTATCTAATCTGACTCGCTTTTTTTTTTAGCAAACGTGTGTCAGCTATGGGCCAAATATGGCGCTCACTTCTCAGAGACTTAGGACATGTTGTATAAAGCACAAGGTGGGACGCTGCGGTAATTCTTCTATGATAAAACATTACACATTTTAGGGAGATTTTTTAAAACCAGTGCAAGACGAGCCGTTACCCATAGCAACCAATCAGATCACTGCTTTCAATTCCTAAAGGACCCCTAGAAGATGAGAGCTGGAATGTAATTGGTTGCTCTATTGCACTAGTTTTGATAAAGCTGCTGCAATTTCACCCGTGTTCACCTCCGTGGCTTTTCCTTCCTTCATCATCCTCATCTTATTCCTGTGCTCCTCACCCCTCCGCCCCAAGTCTTTAGTCACCCGCTCTCTCTATTCCTCACCCTTGTTTTGTCCGCTGCTGCCGGGAGTCACCCGGTTTATAGACACAGGGGACGCCCGGCTACTAGGAGTAGAGATGTGCGCCCGGGTCTCCAGGAGAGGGTGAGGACGCAGCGGTCCTGAAGGAGGAGCCGACTCCCGTCCTGAGTAACAGGAGGAATCTGACACCCCCGGGGATTCATGCGGGACGCCCGACATGTTATGGGAGACCGCAGAGAACATGTGACGTGTAACAGCCCAATACCAGGTCCCGACAACCGGACTCTGATGACGTAATCAAATAATGGCGGGAAAGTCCTAACTTTACATGTCAGTCACACGACGTCCCCGAGCTTTGCTCCTGCTAATAAATACCAATTGTTAGGCTATGTTCACACGGAGTATTTTGGGGGAGGAATATCTGCCTCAAAATTCCGTTTGGAACTTTGAGGCAGATTTTCCTCTCCCTGCACGCCGATTTTCGCGCCGTTTTTCGCCCGCGGCCATTGAGCGCCGCGGGCATAAAACAGCGCGAAATACCCTTTCTCTGCCTCCCATTGAAGTCAATGGGAGGTCAGAGGCGGAAGCGCCCGAAGATAGGGCATGTCGCTTCTTTTTCCCGCGAGGCAGTTTTACTGCTCACGGGAAAAAGACGCCGACGCTTCCCATTGAAATCAATGGGAGGCGTTCTCGGGCCGTTTTTGCCGAGTTTTGCGACGCGGTTTCCGCGTCAAAAAACTCGGCAAAATACCCCGTGTGAACATAGCCTTAATGTTCTCACTTTCCATAAACTATTTGATAATCTTTAGGACTGTTGTGTCTAATCTGTCGCTTTCTTGCAAAACTACAACTCCCAACATGCCTGACTGTTGGGGCTGTAGTTGCCTACGCCATCCATACATATACGTCACGCAGTAAAAACACCTCTCAAATATAGGAAGCCGTCTGGATATTTTGTACAGGATCATATATAAACGGACCCTGAGGTTAGGGCTAAACGCCAACTAATGGCCACGTGACATAAGATCGCAACTAATGATGTGATGAACTAGTGATGTGAATGTGGTCTCGCTGAAATCCGGCAGGTTTAGATATCCGCTGTCATGTGGTAACTACGCCCGCGAAAAATAGTGCATGTCACTTCTTGGGCCGTTTTTGGAGCCGTTTTTGTTGACCCCATTGAAAAAACAGCTCCAATAACAGCCGTAAAATACGCAGCGAAAAACACGAGTTACTACAAAAACGCCTGAAAATCAGGAGCTGTTTTCGCCTGAAAACAGCTCTGTATTTTCAGACGTATTTTGCTAAGCCGTGTGAACATACCCTTACCAATATAAAATGATTTGGCTAAAAGAGCATTTGTCACTTGATGCCAATAAGGGAGTATTCCCGCCACAGACAATGATGGCATAACGCCAGGGGTCCAATTCATCCTGAAAACGGCGGGGTGGCAGTTTTTCACTTTAAGAAATTGTCCACACGTAGCGGAATTGCGTATTTTCCATCCGGAATTGCGGACAGAAAATACGCAGCAGCATACGGTAGCAGCAGAGTGGGTGAGATTTAACAAATCTCATCCACACGCTGCGTGACATTTCCTTGCAGAAATGAATATATGAAATATATTTCGTACCGCAGCATGTCAATTCCTGCTGCGGAAAGTGGACTGAATTGCTGTGTTTTTTAGAGGAGAGGTCGCCATCTCCCAGCAGTGAGAAAAACGCTGCAAAATACGCACCGTTTTCTGCAGTAAAAAACGCAGGAAATGGTGCGGTTTTTCCGCAGCGGAATGTCTGCTGGTTTCTGCGGAATTGCTGCAGAAATTTTCTGCAGCAATTCCGTTACGTGTGGACAAGCCCTAGGAGGCTCACATGGTAGGCTGCATGGACTCGTTCTGCACAGTTGAGGCTATAGTCACACACGTGGGATACGCGGAGGTCAAGTCCACAGCGCATCCTTCCCAGAAGCCGCAGGGAATTCCAGCCGAAATTTGGTGCAGATTTTCAGGCGGAATGGCCGCTCAGAAAGCAGAGGAATCCGTACTCACCTCCTGAGGTTTTCACATAACGAGGCGTCCCTGCTCCTTACGTCTGGTCTCTGTACAGTCGGCCTCCTGTGATTGGCTGTAACAGTCAAATGGGACACAGCGTCCTCACGAGCGGCCTGCTGCACAGAGACCGGCCGAGGGGACAAGTACCCGTCGCAATGGCAACACTTTCTTTTTTTAAAACAGTGATTAGATCTTTTTTTTTTCTTGCTCTAAATTTTCTTGACTTTTACTTGGCAAATGCGATTTTTTTTTTCTATGAAAAAACAACATTTTTTGAGGATTTTCACTTTCATATAAAATTTATTTGAGAAAATCCACAAAACAAAAATGTGACATAAATTGACATGCTTCAGAGTAAAAATTCACACTTCTGGTCAATTCATGAATGTGTTTTCCTGGAGATTTTTTCCGCAGCATGGATGAGATGTGTTGTAATTTTATCCACGTTGCCGCCACTGTAATACGCTGCAGATTTGCCGTCCATAAATCCGAACAGAAAATCTGCTACGTGTGAACATAGCCTACAAGTTGCCTCAACATAAACCATAGTCAAGAGGTCTCAGCTATGTCTAAACTTGCAGCCCCCAATTGGCGGTTTGGGGAACCAATTTGCGGAGAACCATGACAATATAAGGGTATGTTCACACGGCAGCGTCCGTTACGGCTGGAATTACGGGGCTGTTTTCTGGAGAAAACAGCTCCGTAATTTCAGCCGTCATGGCATGTGCAGGCGCTTTTTCGCTGCGTCCATTACGGACGTAAATTTAGGAGCTGTTTTTCCATGGAGTCAATGGAAAACGGCTCCATTTAACGTCTGAAGAAGTGACAGGCACTTCTTTGACGCGGGCGCCTATTTACGTCAAAAGGCGGGGCGTAAAAAAAATGACCGTCGGAACAGAACATCGTAAGACCCATTCAAATGAATGGGCAGATGTTTGCCAACGCTATCGAGCCGAATTTTCGGACGTAAATCGAGGCGGAAAACGCCCGAATTACGTCCGTAAATAAGCCGTGTGAACATACCCTTAAAGGGGTTTTCCATTAACATTTATCACCTATCCACAGCATCAGTGATAAATGTTTGATCTCTGGGATCCCAGAAATCATGAGAACACTGGTCCCCGAGTCCCCGGTGTCAATGGAGCGGTAGTGGCAAAATGTTGGCGTATCTTAAGCCACGCCCTTTTCCACAAAGTCACGTTCCATTGGCGGGCGACTCACAGGCATTTGTTCTTTTTGGAGCATTTCATTGATAAATTTGTCTAAAATGATTTGCGCCAAAAAGAGGTGCAACTTATGGATGAATTCTGGTGCCACGCCAATAGTAAATATTCTCCAAATATGAAACAATTCTCCCATTAAATTCTATTAGGTCTTGGATACAGACAGCAAATGTTATACAAGAAAAACTCGGGAACATTAGGTCTCCGCTTACAATCCCCCGTTCATCTGCACATCTTTATTGCACTTCTGCACCGTTAGTAATAGACAGAACATCCCAAAATCCAGTAACTGAATCAAGTGCGATGGTTCTTACAAAAAGAAAAACAACACAAAAATACAAATTAAATTAAAAGCTATACAAGATATTGAAACAAATGTTCCTGACCCGTCCCCTCTCTGTAGTGGTAAAATGAAGAGCAAGGGAACACTAGCAGCTGATCGTGGCGACGCTTCTCTCCTCGCAGCTTTAGCTCAGTAGCTCCGGCTGCACATTAATCCTGCGCAGGACTTCCTCGGGCATACAGAACACGGGATTTACTGGCTTAATCCGTTCTTCTCCCAGGAGAGATAATCCGGCAATTCCAAACAAGGTATGAAATGGGTCCACCTGGGGAAGAAACGTCTTTACTGCTTCATTCTGGAAACACGTGAACAATTCTGACCGCATAAAACCCGGTAATATGGAAAACCCCGACATCTCTACAGAGCGAGGGGACTGAAAAAATGTCCAGCGAATGGGGATTAAAAGACAACCCAGAATGTGGCCACCGTTGCAATCAGCTGATCCCCCCCCCCCCCCTGGTCCAGCACCCCTGGAAAACAGCAGATCTTTGCTGGGTAAGAAACAGCCAACCGGGCATTGTATGTTGCAGTCCACAGAACGGGAGACGGGGCGGCCCCTCTATGTGTCCTTCATGAGACAACCCCTTTAGAGAGGTTGTCCAGTCATAAGAAATTGATGGCCTATCCTCAGGATAGGCCAACAACATCTGATCGGTGGGGGTCAGACTCCCGGCACACCCACTGATCAGCTGTTTGGCAGGGGCCGCAGCGCTTGTACTGTGAATCTGCTTACGGTCAGTGGATGAGAACAATCTTGTTTACATCCAGAAGCAGAAAACCTGTATTACTGCTGAGGGTTTGCTACAATTGTATCCAGTCTAGACAATCCTCTGTGAGGTCAATAGTCTGGACTCCAGGCCGACACATTTTAGGGCCCATTCATATAACTTTGTTACCACTGTCAGGTATTTGTTACCCATAGTCTATTATGACATCCGTTTAATATATACAGTGAAGGAAATAAGTATTTGATCCCTTGCTGATTTTGTAAGTTTGCCCACTGTCAAAGACATGAACAGTCTAGAATTTTTAGGCTAGGTTAATTTTACCAGCGAGAGATAGATTATATAAAAAAATAATTATATATATTTATTTGCATTGTGCACAGAGAAATAAGTATTTGATCCCTTGAGCAAACAAGACTTAATACTTGGTGGCAAAACCCTTGTTGGCAAGCACAGCAGTCAGACGTTTTTGTAGTTGATGATGAGGTTTGCACACATGTTAGATGGAATTTTGGCCCACTCCTCTTTGCAGATCATCTGTAAATCATTAAGATTTCGAGGCTGTCGCTTGGCAACTCGGATCTTCAGCTCCCTCCATAAGTTTTCGATGGGATTAAGGTCTGGAGACTGGCTAGGCCACTCCATGACCTTAATGTGCTTCTTTTTGAGCCACTCCTTTGTTGCCTTGGCTGTATGTTTCGGGTCATTGTCGTGCTGGAAGACCCAGCCACGAGCCATTTTTAATGTCCTGGTGGAGGGAAGGAGGTTGTCACTCAGGATTTGACGGTACATGGCTCCATCCATTCTCCCGTTGATGCGGTGAAGTAGTCCTGTGCCCTTAGCAGAGAAACACCCCCAAAACATAATGTTTCCACCTCCATGCTTGACAGTGGGGACGGTGTTCTTTGGGTCATAGGCAGCATTTCTCTTCCTCCAAACACAGCGAGTTGAGTTAATGCCAAAGAGCTCAATTTTAGTCTCATCTGACCACAGCACCTTCTCCCAATCACTCTCAGAATCATCCAGATGTTCATTTGCAAACTTCAGACGGGCCTGTACATGTGCCTTCTTGAGCAGGGGGACCTTGCGGGCACTTCAGGATTTTAATCCATTACTGCGTAATGTGTTACCAATGGTTTTCTTGGTGACTGTGGTCCCAGCTGCCTTGAGATCATTAAGAAGTTCCCCCCGTGTAGTTTTCGGCTGAGCTCTCACCTTCCTCAGGATCAAGGATACCCCACGAGGTGAGATTTTGCATGGAACCCCAGATCGATGTCGATTGACAGTCATTTTGTATGTCTTCCATTTTCTTACTATTGCACCAACAGTTGTCTCCTTCTCACCCAGCGTCTTACTTATGGTTTTGTAGCCCATTCCAGCCTTGTACAGGTCTATGATCTTGTCCCTGACATCCTTAGAAAGCTCTTTGGTCTTGCCCATGTTGTAGAGGTTAGAGTCAGACTGATTAATTGAGTCTGTGGACAGGAGTCTTTTATACAGGTGACCATGTAAGAGCTGTCTATAATGCAGGCACCAAGTTGATTTGGAGCGTGTAACTGGTCTGGAGGAGGCTGAACTCTTAATGGTTGGTAGGGGGTCACATACTTATTTCTCTGTGCACAATGCAAATAAATATAGATCATTTTGACAATGTGATTTTCTTTTTTTTTTTTATATATAATCTATCTCTCACTGGTAAAATTAACCTAGCCTAAAAATTCTAGACTGTTCATGTCTTTGACAGTGGGCAAACTTACAAAATCAGCAAGGGATCAAATACTTATTTCCTTCACTGTACATCATGAAGAGCTCATGGCGGTGGCACGTCACCCATAAATGTTCATGTTAAAAAAACTAAATAAATAAAAACATACGGCGGTTAACGCTTTTTACAGGATTCTATTGCATGGAATAGTGTAAATCGACCATCCCATTCCATTTTATTGTGGTGTACTGATATATACCGGCCCAACGCAGTTCTTTTGGCCCCCGTTGGGTTAATGTAGCCTATAGTCACATTTGGCGTATATTTTGGGAGCTTTTCTGGCGTACACGCTAAATGTACATCACAAACGCAATGTGAACAGGGCCTTACCTGCACTGAACCTAACAAAGCAGGACAGAAGAGAGATGTACAGGATACAATTGTAGCAAACCCTCAGATGTGAGAAGGCATTCACAGACAGTAAGCAGAGATTTTTAAAATGGTAAGAAATAAAAAGACAAAGTATATTAGAAAGTTGCGGACATCTTTATTATACAATGATTACTTTTACAGCCGCATCTTTCAGGGCCATCCCCCCCGAGTGCGGAACTACAGAGTAACTCACCATATCACCGGGCCGGTCTGCAAATCCCCCCGTCTCTTCATCCTGGCAGGCCAGAATAAACAGACGCAGCTTGTCGCGGTCTATCCAGTGCAGTCTTCCAATTATTTTTAGAGAAGCCAAAACCCACCATGAATAGCAGACGTCAGGGAGCTGCAACACAAGTCATTCCTTATAAATCTATATATATATATATAATTGGATGGTTTGGGTAATGAACATGAAATAATTGGATGCACGGTGAGACTCAGGATTTGCGCAGGAATTCTGATCCAAAGAATAGGGGTGCATGCCGCGCCCCCCCCCATGGCCATGTTCATTCACTTTCCATTAATGTCTATGAGAGATACTGAAACAGCCATTTCCATATATTTCTAATCGATTATAAGCGCCCCCATCCGTGGGATTGCTGTGGGGTCCCAGCAGTCTGACTTTTTCCAATCATACATTTAAATGGAATGTATCACCTATATTTTTTTTTCCTAATTAAATCCATATAGCGAGATATAATCTTTTTTTTCTAATCTGATTTTAATTTTTGATTGTAGATTTTTTTAATAATATTTTCTGTACATGATTTTGGGGGTTGCCATCTTGCTTGAACTGCTGTTAACAGCATTTAGAGAGACGCTGTACAGCAGCCACATGGACCATAGGAATCAGCGGTCTGTATTTGACCCATTGACTTCTATGGGAGTTTTCTAGGCATGCTCTGTGACCTGCTCAGGGAGGAGGGGAGCTGTGTCCACCATCTATTGTGAATGGTGGATTTTGTATTATCTATCTATCTATCTATCTATCTATCTATCTATCTATCTATCTATCTCATATCTATCTATCTATCTAATCTATCTATATATATGTGTAAGGCTTCGTTCACATCTGCGCCAGGGTCCTGTTCCGACCGAGCTTTCCGTCGGAACGGGACCCTGACTGACCCGTTTCCATCACTATTGATTTCAATGGTGACTGATCCGGTTATAATGGTTTCCGCTTGTCTTCGTCGTGCAAGGGTTCCGTCGTTTTGACGGAATCAATAGCGTAGTCGATGTTGGTGATGGAAACGGGAACCTATTGTTTGTGTCTGTCAGGGCTCCGTTCTGACGGGAAGCTCAGACGGAACGGAGCCTTAGCGCAGATGTGAACGAAGCCTTACCCGTCATTGTAATCCTGCCTGTGATGATAACGAGTTGATTGCTAAGAAGTGATCTCTACAGAACAGGAAGGGTCAGTCTATTGTGAGGCTCAGTGGCCAGGTGAATACTGTAATATTTCTAGGATTATTTTTTTTAATATAGATAATGACATAGAAATTGTTAAAAAATATATATATTTAAAAAATAAAAAAACACAAAAAAAACAACTTTGTTCTTTTTGAAGCAGTCTCACCTTTTCTGGGCGCCCGTTGAGTCCCCCTGATGGCAACTGCCGTTCACAAAGCCACCAGCCCAGTAAATCCGCGTTCATTTGGTGCAGTTGGTTTGTAACTGCCAGGAATCCTGTGCAACAATAGATCTAGAATTACAAACACAAAGTTTACATGTGAACGTCTGAAACAAGAAAAGTTTCTAGAAAAGAAAACTACATAGAATGTTCCAGAAATGTATCAAGAACGTGACAAGTATTAAAAAAAGAATAAAATACATAGTATAGTAACCCGGCACTGGGGATATAGAGGTTTCCTACCTGCCCAGCATGAGACTCGGAGCCCGGTCTGCAGCCGAAACCGCCATCAAAATTCATACACGATAAAACAAACTCTATAGACTTCTCTATATTAACGGCCTCGAGTTTCCCCTGAAAGAACAAAAAGATTTCACGCATCAAACATCTAATAATCCAGAAACTCTGAACTGCAAAATAGAAGAGGAAGACGACGCAGAGATTCTCAGAAGACTTAGTATGACTTATGTTAGTATTTTATCTGGGCTACGTTACTAGAGGTTTTTTACTTTTACAAGTAACGCTCGGTTTACATCTGCCTCCGAGTTTCCGCTTAAAACGGAAACCCGGATGCAGCGCCAGATCCGTCATACGAGAGATACCACTAGTACCCAACGGACAGAATCATAATGGAGTCTGTTGAGTTTTATCATTTTATAGTCAAGTAACTTTACATGTCCATGTTGTCCAATGGCCGGTGTGGAACTTTACGTTACTATTGACTAAGCCGGACTGCGGCCTGCAGTGATTGGACAATGCAGTCAAGTGACAAATTATGTCACTATGGACTGCCTAAGCAACACTTTGGATGGAGGAAGGGCAGAGGACAGAAGAATTCCAATGGTCAGTGTATTTTATTACATGTTCCAGGGGTTTTTGGAAAATATTTGTGTCCCCAACAACCCCTATGGGTCAGTTCACACATTGCGTAAATACAGTAGCAGCAAAGTGGATGGGACAAAACAAATCTCATCCAGATGCTGCATAAAAAAAAAACGCTTAGAAATTGACCTGCGGTGCGGAATTGTATTCTGCAGCATGTCAATTCTATTTGCGTAAACGCTGCTTAGTTGTTGCGGGTTTTCCCCATTGAATTAAGTGGGGAGGTAAAACCCGCAACAAATAGCAGTTGATGCATTTTTTGTGGCAGGTCCGCAGCGATTCTGCCGCAAAAAACGCAACTAAAAAAATAAATAAAAAATCTTATACTTATCCAGGAGTCTGTGTTTTTTCCGCCAAGCCAGCCTCCCGTGATGGCTTTTCATCCAATATGACCGCTACAGCCAATCACAGGCTGCAGCGGCGGTCACATGGGATGAAACATCATCCCAGAAGGCCGGCCTCCTGGGATGACCCTTCTTCCCATGTACCCGCCGCTGCAGCCAATCACAGGCTGCAGCGGTCTCCTGGGAGGAAATGTCATGCTAGCAGGTCGGCTAAGTGCTGCGTTTCCCCACTTTATTTGATGGGTGAAGAGCCGTGAATAGGTATATAAATACACACACACATTATAAAAGTATTATTCATAACAATTATAACTAAAATGTTTATGCCTGTAGTTCATTAAACCTACCAAAAGTGCAAGTGTAGCAACAGCACAGAAAGAAAACCGGGTATCTATTTCCCCTGCAAGAACACGGAGATCATCAGTCAGTACAGGAAAACCCATCCAATTATACATCAGTAATCAGCGTCCCCTTCTAAGTTTTCCCTGCACAGCGGCGCCCCCGGCCACCTGGCTATGCAGGGAACTGCAGTCATCCCTATTCACTTGTGGATGGCCTCAAGCACAGCGGGTGGCCGTAGCTCCATTATTTAGGGAAAGTGCTGCAGCCCCTTCATTCTCTGGACCGGTTGGGTGACCCTTATAAGTTTTATGTACTTTTGTATGACCATTTAATATCCCGGGAACCTATCAGGTCCCACTCATACCAGATTAAAGGAATTTTACTGTAACTAAATCTTTATTTGTGGAACCTCCATTAAAAAATAGAACAGACATTGGTCCACATTTACGGAGAATGGTGTTTTTACGCACGTCTTAGTAAAGGAAGCAGTTGGAGTGTAGCATGTCATCACCTTTGACATTTTAGCGTAAACTACTAATAATTATGCGCCATTGTGTTTTTGGCTCTCACGTTGGATCATGGCCTTAAAGGGGGAATTCGTGATCCCCCCCTTATGGAGATTTATTTCCCTCAGTGTATGTGTTGCAGTCACTGATAATCACGTTTCTTTAGCTGGTGGTTTAGTAGTCATTTATAATCATTCTGTCCTAGCTGTTATGGAAATCAGTCCTTCATGCCCTGATTTGGCGAGCGGAGCTGCAGTGTAAAGCATGGGAGTAAAACAGAGCAGCAGCCTGAGCCTCTAATGAGACCAGGGGCGTAGTTCAGACTACTTCAGACAAAGCAATAATAGCTGTGACCTAATGCAGCTGACATCAGTATACAGTGACGGCATATACATATAGATGAGTATAGCCAGGCTATAATGTAACACTATACAATACAGCAATTACCCCACTTGTCTCCAGAAAATGATCCGTCTTCTTTCTGTAGAGACTTTACATACTCCACTATTTTTTCGGTGTCTACTTCCGAAAGGCTGTCAAAAAGTGTCAGGATCTGCAAGGAGAACATGACCGGATTCCCATATCACACATGAATTATTCCAAATACAATACGTCTGGGAAAGATTTAATCAGATCAGATATAACAAGGATGAAACTTCTCATCCATGTATTGTACCTGCACAGCGCTCAGTGTGTACAGGAGATGGGGGTCGTGTCCGATACTCGCGCTGAAGCCCCCACACTCGTGCTGACAGGACTTGATATAGGTCAGGATCTCCTCTTTGTCCAAACGTTGAAGTTCACCCATCAGATCCATAACGGTCAAACCCCAATATACTCCACTCATCCGCAGGTAATCCGACATACAGTATTCCTGCCGAGACATGGACCAGCGCGGATCAATAAAAAGCTCATAGATGACGGAGCGGCTTAACGGTGCGGGGTCCGGGTGTCGGACCCCACAGATTATGTACTGATGACCTATCCGGTGGATAGGTCATCAGATATCCAGTAGCGGACTACCCCTTTAATCCACACAACTACCTTCATGCAACTTTGCATCAAACAGTGATTATAAGCAAAAATTGCGCAAAAAGTTTCCGTCAAACACGTACTCAATAAGACTTGTCTACATTCACAAGTTCGCGTGTTAAAAGGCTATTTTCACATTTGAAATAATTTTTTTTTAAATAAAAATGTGTATCAGTGTTTGTTGTGAAACGTTCTAAATACTTTTTATTAAAAATTACTTTTACTTTTTGAGATACAGCTGCTTTGTATCCTTACACAGAGCAGCTGTATCGTGTGTTGAGTCCTGAATCCGTCAGGTCAGTGGCTCAGTGTCAGCGGGTCCTGCATGTCTCTGACACGCGGGATGGAGCGGTTACCAATCACATGCAAGTTCATAACGAAGATGGGATCGATAACAGGTCAGAGACACGCAGGACCCGCTGACCCTGAACCCGTCAGTGCCGCTGACCTGACGGATTCAGGTCTCAGTGCGAGATATAGCCGCTCTGTATACAGGATACAAGGCAGCTGTATCTCAAAAAGTAAACATTATTTTTAATAAAAAGTATTTAGAAAGTTGCACCAATCACACTGATAGACATTTTTATTAAAAATAATTACCCCACACAGTCTCCTATGTTGCTGGATAGCTGCCCAACCCCCCGCCCCCCCCCCCCCCTTGACACAATCAGTCGGGATTCCTGCTCGTCACATATGGAGCAGCAGTTCTATGGCTCAGACAACTTGTGAAGAGCAGATTATTACGTTTTTTATTCTTCATCTCTATATAGTCCAATGAGTTCAGATCTATAACGGCTACTCACGTAATCATCTTTCTTGGCTCCATACAATTCAATATATTCAGAGTGTTTTTCCAGCAGGAGAGTTTTGGGAGCATCAGCTTTAATAAGAACATCCTTCTGTGGGGTCCCCTGTGAAAAAATAAAAGAAAGTGACATACAAACATTTACAACTATTCCCTAGCACAGCAATACATCCAGTCAGAACAATCACAGCGGTTATAAGTATTCCCAATCTAAGCAGCAAAACAACTGAAAAACGCTCCGTATTATTTTATATTAGTTTTATTAAAAATAAATACAGACGATTGGATTTTGGTATAGAAGGTGCAATATTTTTGCATTTTCAATTCAAACTAGCCATCTCATAAGTTCCTGCAGCCACCACTAGGGGGAGTTCACTACATATGGATTTATATTGCTCCCATTGACTTCTATGGGAGCTGTATCGATATGTATATAGTAAGCGCCACCTAGTGGTGGCTGCACGCAGCTACTACCCTTATAATGATAATGAAACAAATCAGTACCGAATTTTGGACTCATGTACAATAAGGACTGCATCCTACGGACACCTTAATATTTTTTATGTTGGAATACCCTTGGGATGACCGATCCTCAGCAGCAAGTGTGATTGGACATATTTAGCACTTTACGAAAAATTGGGAATAATGACGAGAATGGACCTGTTGTTGGGAAATGACTGCTATTATTTCATAAAATACAGGAGTAACATTACATCAAGGTGGCAATAGTGCGGCTGCATTTTAGTGTCTGTATTACGGCCGCAATACCCGGACCTCCCGGATGTAAATCCGAACTTAGATCGCGATAGTGTTTATAGAATAATTGTCGGATTTCCAGTAGTAGAAATCTCTGAGCAGTGCCAAAGGTTTTGATCTCTATAGAGCGATTTAATTTTGGATATCAGTGGGGGTCCGAGATCACAGACTTCACCGATGTCATCTACACACCTATATCTATGACATCAGAAGATCATTTGGACTGGATTTCCCCTCTAAGGCCTCATGCGCACTTCCGTCAGCTGTTGAGCGGCCGTTATTGACGGTCCCGTCACACACGGGTGGCTTCCGTGTGCAGCCTGTTGTTTCCCGGACCAAATTCAATGAGAAGGACGAGACTGTTCAGTCAAAACGAGCAGGAGTAGGACCTGCCCTACTTTTGATGGAACGGCCGCACGGTTCCGTTAAAACAACAGAAGTGTGCATGGCCCCATTGAAATGAATGGGTTCAGGGTGCTATCCGTGACAACAACGGACCGCACCCTGAAGGAAAAAACTGAAGTGGGCATGAAGCCTAAAGGAGTTTTCCCGTCAGGGACATTTATGACAAGTCCACAGAATATGTCATAAATGTAAGATAGATGTGGTCCCACCTCGGGGGCCTGCACCCCTCTCTAGAATGGGGCTCCCTAAACCCCGTTCTAGCTTATTCTGCTCTCGCCACCTCCCGGCCACTTCCTGATTACATGGTCGGGAGTTACAGAAACAGCCTAGCTCAGCGAGTTACGCTGTTTCCGAATGCATGGTCGGAATTCACCTGCTTCTGCCGCAACACAGAGCGGCAGAACAGGGTTTAGAGGTAGGTGCAGGTCCCAGAGGTGGGACCCGAATCTATCTGATATTTATGACATATCCTGTGGGTATTCCATATATGTCCCTCGTGGGAAAACCCCTTTAACCCCTTAGTGTCTAAGCCTGTTTTGGCCTTCAGGACCAGCCCCATTTTTGCAAATCTGACATGTGTCACTTTATGTGGTAATATCTCCAGAATGCTTTTACCTATCCAAGCGATTCTGGGATTGTTTTCTCGTGACATGTTGTACTTTATGATACTGAAAAAATTTTGTCATTAAATTCAATATTTATTTGTAAGAAACGCCAAGATTTAGAGAAAATTAGCAAAAATTAGCATTTTTCTAAATTTTAATGTATTTACTTGTAAAACAGATAGTAATACCACACAAAATACATACTAGTTTATATTTCCCATACGTCTACTTTATGTTTGCATCGTTTTTTGAACATTCTTTTATTTTTCTAGGACGTTACAACGCTTAGAACTTTAGCAGCAATTTCTCATATTTTCAAGAAAATTTCAAAAGGCTATTTTTTCAGGGACCAGTTCAGTTCTGAAATGGCTTTGAGGGCCTTATATATTAGAAAGTCACCATAAATCACCCCATTTTGAAAACTGCACCCCTCAAAGTATTCAAAACAGCATTCACAAAGTGTTTTAGCCCTTTAGGCGTTTCACAGGAATTAAAGCAAAGTAGAGGTGAAATTTACAAATTTCATTTTTTTTCTTCAAAAATTCATTTGTAATAAATTTTTTCTGTACCACAGAAGGTTTTACCCAAGAAATGCAACTCAATATTTATTGCCCAGATTCTGCAGTTTTTAGAAATACCCCACATGTGGCCCTAGCGCGGTCATGGACTGAAACACAGGCCTCAGAAGCAAAGGAGCACCTCGTGGATTTTGGGCCTCTATTTTATTAGAATATATTTTAGGTACCATGTCAGGTGTGAGGAGGCCTTGTGCTGCCAAAACAGTGGAAACACCCCAAAAGTGACCCCATTTTGGAAACTATACCCCTCAAGGAATTTATCTATGGGTATAGTTAGCATTTTGAACCCACAGTTTTTTTGCTAAATTTATTTGAATTAGTATGTGAAGGTGAAAATCTACTTTTTTTGTGAAAAAATTAGGAAATTTTAAATTTTTACAAGGAATAAAGTAGAAAAAACACCCCAACATATGTAAAGCAATGTCTTCCGATTATAGCAATACCCCATATGTGGTAATAAATTGCTGTTTGGACCCACAGCAGGCCTCAGAAGAGAAGGAGCACCATTTGGATTTTGGATTTCTGATTTTGCTGGAATAGTTTTCAGTCCCGTGTCGCGTTTGCAATGCACTGGAGGGAAGAAAACCGTGGAAACCCCCCAATAGTGACCCCATTTTGGAAACTATACCCCTCAAGGAATTTATCTATGGGTATAGTTAGCATTTTGAACCCACAGTTTTTTTGCTAAATTTATTTGAATTAGTATGTGAAGATGAAAATCTACTTTTTTTCTGAAAAAAGGTAGCCATTTTTAATTTTTACAAGGAATAAAGGAGAAAAAGCGCCCCAACATTTGTAAAACAATTTCTCCTGATTACGTAAATACCCCATATGTGGTAATAAACTACTGTTTGGACCCACACCGGGGCTTAGAAGGGAAGGAGCACTATTTGGCTTTTGGAGCTCAAATTTAGCTGGAATGTTTTTGGGTGTCATGTCGAATTTGCAAAGCCCCTGAGAGACCGAAACAGTGGAAGCCCCCCAAAAGTAACCCCATTTGGGAAACTACACCACTTAAGGAATCTATCTAGGGGTATAGTGAGCATTTAGGCCCCACACGTCTTTTGCAGAATTTATTAGAATTAGGCCGTGAAAATTAATATCAACATTATTTCCACAAAAATGTTGCATTTTTTCAATTTCACAAAAGATAAAGGAGAAAATGCACCCCAACGTTTGTAAAGCAATTTCTCCCGAGTACGGCAATACCCCACATGTGGTCATAAATGTTTTTTCATTAGAAAGTAATTAACCCTTTACGAACTGATTCATGTTTTGCTTTTTAGTTTTTCCTCCCCGCTTTCCAAGAGCCACTACTTTTTTATTTTCTGTCAATAGAGCGGTGTGGGGGCTTATTTTTTGCGGGACGAGCTGTCGTTTTTATTGGTACCATTTTTTGGTACGATGCCATATCGGTGGACATAAACGGCTGTTTGGGCACGCTGTAGGGCTCAGAAGGGAGGGACGCCATTTGGCTTTTGGAGCGCATATTTTGCTTGGTAGTAGCTCTGGCGTTTTGCTGGTATTTCAGTTTATAATGTGGGGGCACATGTAGGCTGGGCAGAGTACATCAGGGGAATAATAAGAGGGTATAATAATGGGGTAAATAAATAATAATCCACAGATATGTGGCCAGTGTCGCACTGATAAATGGTGCCCGATCTTATCCACTTTTGGAACACTCTGTACATTTTGCATCGCCATAATCTGGGAGCCGGAACTTTTTTTATTTTTTCACCACCGGAGCCGTGTGAGGGCTTATTTGTTGCGGGACAATCTGTAATTTTCATTGGTACCATTTTGGGGTACATGCGATTTTGTTGATCACTTTTTATTCAATTTTTCGGCAAGCCAGGTGATCAAAAACCATCAATTCTGACAATGATTTTTATTTATTTTTGACAGCGTTTACCCTGGGCTATAAATGACTATTATACTTTATTCTGCGGGTCGGTACGATTACGGCGATACCATTTGTATATAGGTTTTTTTATGTTTTGCAGCGTTTGAGCAATAAAATCGCTTATTTAGAAAATAAATGTATTTTCTGTATCACCATATTCTGAGAGCCATAACTTTTTTATTTTTCAGTCAAAAAAGCGGTGTAAGGGCTTGTTTTTTGCGGGACGGGTTGTAGTTTGTATCGGTACTATTTTGGCGTACATGCGACTTTTTGATCACTTTTTATTACATATTTTGTGAGGGGTGGTGACCAAAAAATAGTGATTCTGGCATTGTTTTTCGTTTTTTTTCTTTTGCGTGGTTCACTGTGCGGGAAAAATAATATTATAGTTTTATAGTTGGGGTCGTTACGAACGCGGTGATACCAAATATGTGTACTTTTTTTTTACGTGTTCATTTTTTTTCCTATAATGAAAGACTTATTATAGGAAAAAAAGCAGTTCTTGTTTATATCACTTATAACTTTTATTTTTACACTTTTTTTAAAACATTTTTATTCTTTTTTTTACTTTTTTCACTTGTCCCACTAGGGGTCACTTAGACTTGCAGCTCTGATCGCTGCTGGAATACATTACACTACACACGTAGTGTAATGCATTCCAACTGTCATTGTGACGTGACAGTCACACTGACAGGAAGCCTACGACGACCACCCTCGGGGTGGTCCTCATAGGCTTCTGTACATGGCAACCCGGAAGCCATTGTCTGGCGTCCGGTTGCCATGGGTACCATCGCCAGCCCCCGTGATTTCACATGGGGGCTGCCGATCGGCGCTAAAGACCTTAATTGTGGCGTTCAAAATCGAACGCCGCAATTAAGGGGTTAACTGCCGATATCAGCGGCGGCAGGCCGCTGATCGGCAACGGGGAGAACAGGGCTGACACCCTGCACAGTTAACCGCCGCTGCGGTGTAGCGCCGCGTGGCGGTTAACTGTCAAAGCACTGACGTAACTGTACGTCAAGGTGCGCGAACTTACTGCTCACCATGACGTACAGTTACGTCATGGTGCGTTAAGGGGTTAAAGAGGCTCTGTCACCAGATTTTGCAACCCCTATCTCGTATTGCAGCAGATCGGCGCTGCAATGTAGATTACAGTAACGTTTTTTTTTTGTTTTTTTAAACAAGCATTTTTGGCCAAGTTATGAGCATTTTTGTATTTATGCAAATGAGGCTTTCTAAAGTACAACTGGGCGTGTTTAAAGTAAAAGTCCAAGTGGGCGTGTATTATGTTCGTTACATCGGGGCGTGTTTACTACTTTTACTAGCTGGGCGTTCTGACGAATCAGCATCATCCACTTCTCTTCAGAACGCCCAGCTTCTGGCAGTGCAGACAGCGTGTTCTCGAGAGATCACGCTGTGACGTCACTCAGTTCCTGCCCCAGGTCCTGCATCGTGTCGGACGAGCGAGGACACATCGGCACCAGAGGCTACAGTTGATTCTGCAGCAGCATCAGCGTTTGCAGGTAAGTCGATGTAGCTACTTACCTGCAAACGCTGATGCTGCTGCAGAATCATCTGTAGCCTCTGGTGCTGATGTGGCCGACACGACGCAGGACCTGGGGCAGGAAGTGACGTCACAGCGTGATCTCTGGAGAACACGCTGTGTCTGCGCTGCCAGAAGCTGGGTGTTAACGAACAGAAGTGGATGATACTTCTCGTCAGAAAGCCCAGCTAGTAAAAGTAGTAAACACGCCCCGATGTACGCACATAATACACGCCCAGTTCTACTTTTGCAAGCCTCATTTGCATAAATATAAAAATGGTCATAACTTGGCCAAAAATGCTCGTTTAAAAAAAAAAAACCTGTTACTGTAATCTACATTGCAGCGCCGATCTGCTGCAATAGCAGATAGGGGTTGCAAAATCTGGTGACAGAGCCTCTTTAAAGCTGCAGTCACGCGTTTTCTAGTGTAGACAGATGTTAGATTAACGTCTAGACTTAAATATATGATACACTACTGCGTTTTAGTTTGTGGCGATGTTGTGGTGAATCACATTTTTTCCAAACTCCGCATGCTCTGGATTTGAGGGGTTTCTTTCAGCCGTTTTTTCCATAGGCTTCTCTATAGGACCTCAAAACCGGTAGAAAAAAAAACATGTACAAAATGCCACTAAATAAAAAACGCCACTAAAAATGAACGTTACATTATAATAACGGGGGGGTTTTAAGAAGCGTTTTTTTTTTTTATGCAGTTTAAATTGCCAGAAAAATTGTGCGTGCGTGAAGGAGACCTGAAGGGTCTCCCATAGGATTCAACGTAGAGAGCGGTCACAGGCGCCGCCACCTCTGCAATTCATCTTCTGCCTGGCCGCTATTGACTGCGGCATCTAAGGGGTTAATCGTCATTAGCTCCGGTCCCTACAGCAGTGTCCTGCCCAATATACAGCAGACACCCGCTGGTGATGGCAGCTCCTGTGCCTGCGCCATCACCGCAACCTACAGCTACGTTGATTTGCGCTAAGACACCGTCAGCAATGCCGTAAATGTACGTTGCACGTCGCCAAGGGGTTAACAAGAGGTGATGCGACTCGGGTATCTGCGGTTCTTCAGATACCCCTTTAAGCAACTTGCTGCTAAGCAGAGTAGTTCCAAAGATGGAGGTACTCTAGAAGACGCTGGTACAGCAGATGCTATGGGTGGCAGTGAATGGAGTGACACAGGCATAGGGAGGGAACATAGGGGTGACAGGGAATAGAGGGGCAGTGCATGGCAGAGGTCTGCAAGCTGTAGCTCTCTAACTGTTGAGAAACTGTAACTCCTAGCATGCTCTGACAGCCGCAGCATGATGGGAGTTGTAGTTTCACACTAGTATATGGCGCAGGAGGAAGTGGACACGGGCAGGGCACTGACCTCGAGTGACATGACATAACGTTGTGTGTAGAGGCCGGAACTGGCGACAGGTACAGGGGTTGAGTGACAGGCACGGGCTGGGGGCAGCGTCCTGCGCTGGCGGAGACTCCAAAGACCACTCTACCTGCAGACACTACTCACCATGACCGTGCAGGGCGGAGCTTCTAGCAGTCACTGCTCGCTAGGACCCCGCTCCTATACCGTGATTGGAGGAATGTGACATAGGCGCCTTCACCACTGCCTGACCGCACAGTTCATTTTAGTATAGCTGTCCTTAGCACTGCCGGGCTAGATGTGAGACGGGCATCGCTCGTGACGGCTTTTGGTGAACATGCTCTTCATGGGACTCTTCAGCGTCACTCATCCGGACCGGCAATAACTGAGGACAGCTATTCCGTTAGGGCCCTTTAGGTGTCTTGTGTGATGCCTGTCTGTTCTGCTAAAAAAAAATATGTAATAATGATGGTGATGCATAAAGAACTGTAACAAATACGTTGTTTTATTAGTTGCTATGGGTAACACCAACTCTATTTTTGGGGAGCGGAGCACAAGCCTCTTCAATTATCTGACCCCCATAAACACAACCAAATCCTTCTCCCTGAGGTGGGACCCCTCTTAGTGACAGCCAGAGTCCATCATAGTGACTGTACCTCCATAATGACAGCCGGAGTGCCCCCACAGTCAGTGCCAGCCATGCTTCTAATGACAGGCAGTGTCCCCACAGTCAGTGCCAGCCATGCTTCTAATGACAGGCAGTGTCGCAACTGTCAGTGCCAGCCATGCTTCTAATGACAGGCAGTGTCGCCACAGTCAGTGCCAGCCATGCTTCTAATGACAGGCAGTGTCGCGACAGTCAGTGCCAGCCATGCTTCTAATGACAGGCAGTGTCGCGACAGTCAGTGACAGGGTATCCCCATAATAATAGTCATAGTGCCCCCACTGTCTGCAAATTATTGAATTATTCTCATTCCTACACGGACACTCTCTGCCAGTATGTGCCGCCTGTCTCCTCTCACACCGCTGATCTTATCCATCTCATATATTCACGACAGTACCCACGGGAAAGAAAGAACGGAAACCAGCAAAATGTAATCCTCCATGGGAATTTCTTTATCCGGTGTGACAGCAAATTGCGTCCAAGACACTTGTACAAACATTAGAAATGTGATAAACGCTCCGACGAATGAGTGACTAGTAAGGCTATGTTCACACGCTTAACAAAAAACGGATAAAAATACGGAGCCGCTTTCAAGGGAAAACCGCCTCTGATTTTCAGCCGTTTAAGCAACTAGCGTTTTTTTACAGCAGTTTTTGGAGCCGTTTTTCTATGGAGTCAATGAAAAACGGCTAAAGAAGGGGCATGCACTTTTTACGGGGCGCCTTTTTACGTGCCGTTATTTAAAAATCAGGCGTAAAATAACACCCTTCCGATCTTTCAGCCGTTCTTCGGGCCGCTTACTGCTCGAAAAACAGCTGAAAATAGACAGTGTGAACATTCCCTAACCGTCATTGTACGATTTATCGAGTGCGATTTATCAGCCATATTGGCCACATTATCAGTTCGTGTACCGACAGATTTGTTTCTATGTCTTGTTGCAGATTTACACCCAAAAATTATTTTATTTAAGCAGCTCTTCAGTCTCTGGCATTCGAGAGGTTTTGTACTTTAAATACAAAATATGACGGACCCAAAAAGAAAGAAAAAAAAAAAGTGCAATACAAGTGGAGGGAATACACGTTTTCATAATCCCCGCCAGATGTAGCAGAAAAAATCTTCAAGAAAATCAGAGAATGATGAAATCTGCCGCGTGCTCATTCTTGTGCAGGGAAAAAAAACATGGGATTTTACCCTTTGCAATACAATATAATATGCAGATTTTGCTGCAGAATTGCACCACAGATTTTTGCTATGGCTGGACATAGCCTAAAGCCTTGTTCACACAGTGCAGATTTTGAATGTATTTTTTTTTTTTTAGCCAAAACCAGGAATGGAACCTAAAAACAGAAAAAAAAAAAAACATAAAAGGACGGACTTCTGTCTCCTCTCTTAAATCCAATTCTGGTTTTGGCTTTAAAAAAAAAACAAAAAAAAAAAAAAAAAACGCATGCAAAATCTGCAGTGTGTGAACAAAGGCTTAGGGCTCCTGCACACATTTGCAGAAGTGCTGCAGAACTCAAGTCCAGAAATTACGCAGCGTATTACAGTAGCAACAAAGTGGATGGGATTTTAACAAATCTCATCCACACGCTGACAAAAAAAGTCTGCAGTAAAGACGTGCGGAAATCGACCTGCGGTCAGATTCTGAACCGTTGCAATGTTATGCAATAGAATATGCAGATTCTGCTCTGGAATTGTAGCAGATTTGTGTTACGTCCGGACGTAGCCTGAGGGCTCCTGCACACGTTTGCGTCAATGCCGTGTAATTTCCGTCAGGAAAGGACCGCAGCGTATTACAGTAGCAGCAAAGTGGATGGGATTTGAACAAATCTCATCCACACGCTGCGGTAAAATCAGCTGAAAGGATGTGCAGAAATTGACCTGCGGTTGGATTCTGAACTGGCGACATGTCAATTTATGTTGCAAAAACGCTGCAGAATTTCCACACGGAAAATCCAGATAGAAATTCTGCAGCAAATACACAAGGTGAGTCAGGGGCCATAGTCTCTCTGATGTGGTGTCCATCTTCAGCCATCTAGGCGAGATCTAGGAGGCGGAGGATAAACTTATGTTATTGTAGTCACTAGACTCGGCTTACGGCTGGTATTATGGGGGAGGAGTCAGACCGCTTGGGCAGTGGTGAAAGCTGCAGTGTAAAGTAATGACAGCATTTAATATTTCTGCTAAGTCTACTAAAGAGGAAGGGGAAATACAGTGAAAGTGATATGTCAGATAGATGACATTGGTGAAGTCTAATCTCAACCACCACCGATTTCCAGAATGAAAGGTCTCTACAAATCACTCAACCCCCTTTGGCGCTGCACGGAGATTTCTCACTGGAAATCGGACAATATTCTAAACACAGATCCATGGATTAGAATGGCCTCTTGTTCATGGAACCTCCATGGTAACTTATTTTTCTTGTACCAGCGATAGCCCAATTAGGAGTTATCTGCAACAGTAGGGGTTTGAGATAAGCGGCGCCTACTTAAAAATATAAAAAAGTTTCGCCCTGCTTTGGTTTTTTTTCTATGTGTTCACGTGTTGAAATTGTATAACCCCAAGTCAAGCAATTTTATGTGGTTCTACTGCTAACTTGTGATAAATAAAAAACAGAATTTAAAAAGAAATATATATATGTGTGTATGTAGAAATGACCGCAGAACTCCCATAGCACATCACATCATTTCACGTCACTGTAAGGGTATGTGCACACGCTAACTGCATTTATGGCTGAAATTACGTAATTGCGTTTTGCGAGGCGTTCATTACGGCCGTAATTTGGAGCTGTTCATCATTGGAATCAATGAAAAACGGCTCCAATTACGTCCCAAGAAGTGTCCTGCACTTCTTTGACGAGGCTGTTATTTTACGCGCCGTCTTTTGACAGCGACGCGTAAAATGACAGGTCGTCGGCACAATACGTCGGCAAACCCATTGAAATGAATGGGCAGATGTTTGCCGACGTATTGTAGCCGTATTTTCAGGCGTAAAGCGAGGCGTAAAACGCCTCATTTACGCCTGAAAATAGGTTGTGTGAACCCAGCCTAAGGGTGTGTTCACACGCAAACTCAAAAACGACTGAAAATACGTAGCTGTTTTCAAGGGAAACCAGCTCCTGATTGTCAGACTTTTAAGCCACTCGCGATTTTCGCTGCGTTTTTTACGGCCGTTTTTGGCGCGGTTTTCAATAGTCTATGAAAAATGGCTCCAAAAACGTCCCAAGAAGGGACCTGCACTTCATTTTCACGTCCGTTTTTTTATGCGCCCATTTTTCCAAACGGTCGCATAAAAAACGACCCGTTGGAACAGAACGCCGTTTTTCCCATTGAAATCAATGGGCAGATGTTTGAAGACGCTCTGCTTCTGATTTTTCAGCAGTTTTTCGGGCGTTTACGGGCCGGAAAATGTCCGAAAATAGGCAATGTGAACATAACCTTAGACAAATATTTGTTTTTTACCTGAATCCCCCAAAAATAAGCTTGAATATCACAGTTTAAAGTGGTTTATTTTATTTTTTTTACATTTTTGGATGGATTAATATTGCATTTCTGCATGTAGCTCAGACATTCATCGGATATGACAGCTCAATATATAGAAGATTCTAAAACTGATAGATTCAATCAAAAAGCGTCTATTTTCTGCCAGTCATATAGACTAAAGTGATACAAAAATTCAGTCTAGTGCGGAAACCATCATGTCAGTAAGGCCGGAGGTGGTGAACGGAGGCGTCAAACTCTTCATTCCTTGTACTTGTTAAAATGTTCCCGAGCGATGATGAGTCTTTGGATCTGAGCGGTGCCTTCGTAGATCTGGAATAAAGACAGGAAAGATTTCACACATCAATATATGGCGTTCTGCTGAAAGTCGATCACGTAAGAATCAAAGGCTGAAAAAGACAAGACAGCGGATTGTGGGCAGAACGTCTCTTGTAAAACCGCTCTGGGGGGGTACGGTCGCCATGCTGACGGATCCACACATTTCTCCCATGAAAAAGCCACAAACCTGGACGCCTGTACATGCTTAGGACTCCTGTATTACAGCTCCATACAACCGTGATGCAGAAGTGTTGTCATATTCCCATATAGATATTAACCACCTAATAGAGACCAGTATACAGAACTGTACATTACAGTGAAATTCCATTACTCCGGCATCTTATAATCCAGCACAGAACGCAATATAATGTGGAATTTCGTAAAACAGAAAGACTGAGGGGAGAGAACCAATTAAGAAATTTCTCTGAAAGAAAAACCAACCTATTTATGTACAGATTGACTTCAACGGGTTCCGTCGGGTTTCATGGTGTCTGTCATTTTACTGGAAAAAAATAGCGCAGCACGGCAGGTGTTTTCTACCGCATTTTTTTTTTTACTAAACCTTAATGGAGCCCCTAGCGCGAAGGTGAACATAGACTTTTAGCTTTCTTCTCTTATAAATGCTTTCAAATAACCGTCCAATAATCTGGAATATTTGATAATCCGGCACCCATCAGATCCCATTTCTGGTCACCTCCATATGCGTAAACAATACATTTTCTAAAGCCAAAATCCAGTTTGACAACTTTCTAACATTGCTAATCATGATCATTGAGAAGTAGTAAATAACGGCAGAGACGTTTGGATCCCTCCACGTGAGGTTTCTCTTACCTGATAGATTTTAGCATCTCTCATGAGTTTTTCCACAGGATATTCACTATTAAATCCGTTTCCTCCAAATACCTGAACCGCGTCCGAAGCCACCTGATTGGCAATGTCTCCTGCGAACGCTTTGGCGATGGAGGCGTAGTAAGTGTTTCTTCTGCCCGAGTCCACCTCCCAAGCTGCCCTCTGATACGCCATGCGGGCCAGCTCCACTTTCATGGCCATCTCGGCCAGCAAGAAGGACACTGCTTGATGCTGGACAAACACGAATAAAAGATGGATATGAATATAGTTGATCTTTATGCAATAATTACCCACAGCACATGAATGGCCGCGCAGCTGTGGTGGTCACCACTACACCCCGCTTTCCTATCGGACAGAAGTCAGGGCTCTGCAGCTGCAGAATACTGGTGATATCCCCTATATTCAGGTGCTGGGAAAAGTCCTGCACCCACTGGGGCTGTACACAGGGAAGCAGGAGGACACGTTATAGGTACTGCTGTATAGGGCAGGGATGTCAGGACCACGTGCAGAACTTTGCGCTCCTACAGGCCCAGTCATCCAAGGTGGATTGTTAATCTGTAATCTCTCGATTTAGGTTCACACACAAATTTTAAGATACCATAAAGCCGTTGTAAGTTCAGTTTTACATGGCCGTAATATGGCTGCATTATACATATAAACATCAGTTCTATGGCTGCAGCACCTGGACCTCCCGGAACCGAACGTAGATCGTAATTGATGTGATCGTATTATAGCGGCGTAACTGGTCACGGGATCAGCATTCTGAAATAGAAAGACAGGGCAGCGCGCCAAAACGGGTTTGGCCCCGGACAATCTGCCGACTTGCCGGGAGAAGCTGCGACCCGCCAGATATTTCTCTTGCAACAGTCGCTGTAGTGGAAACGTAGTATAACATGGCGGCCATCCACATGAATTGCTGACCATGTAATACATGGAGCTCTCCGTTCTGGCTCAGAGAGGGAGGTTCCTGAACGGGGGGCTCCTCTATTACGTGACAAACATTCCGATAATGGATTAGGGAATTGTCAAGTATGAAATTCTAGCAATAGAACCTTTAGTGTAGCTCCATAGGTGGAGATCTGCTTTAACTCCTTAATGACCGCCGATACGCCTTTTCACAGCGTTCATTAATGGGCTTTATTCTAGGCTTTTCACGGCGGCTTAATCAACTACCTGCGCGGGTGTTCCGTGCAGGCTGGAGCCGGGGCTCAGCTGTCTGATGACAGCCGGGCTCCTGCTCCAACGGTAGCGATCGAAGTTTACATAGATCGCAACCGTTTAACCCCTCAAATGCCACGGTTATTAGGGACCGCTGCATTTGAGTTTTTGTTTTTTTTTAGCTCCCTGTTACACATTGGCGGCCCACAAATGCAATTTCGATGGGGTGCCATTGCAGCCTGGGGCCTAACAAAGGCCCCCAGGCCTGCCCTGGCTATATACCTATTAGGACGAGCCAGAGGCACTTCTTAAGGCCGGATTCACACGAGCGTGTGCGTTTTGCGCACGCAAAAGGTCCATAAAAGCTCCGTGTGTCATCACCATATGATGCATGGCTATGTGATTTTCGCGCAGCCGCCATCATTATGACACTCTGTTTGTATGTTTGTAAACAGAAAAGCACGTGGTGCTTTTCTGTTTTCATTCATAGTTTTTACTGCTGTTGCGTGAATCACTCGCGTCCCACGGAAGAGCTTCCATGAGCTGCGCGTGATTTGCACGCACCCATTGACTTCAATGGGTGCGTGATGCGCGAAAAACGCACAGATATAGGACATGTCGTGAATTTTACGCAGCGGACACACGCTGCGTGAAAATCACGGACTGTCTGAACGGCCCCATAGACTAATATAGGTCCGTGCGAGGCGCGTGAAAATCACGCGCGTTGCACGGACGTATTGTACGTTCGTCTGAGTAAGCCCTAATAGATTGCCTGTCAGTTTTACACTGACAGCCAATAATGCTCTGGTATACGAAGTATACCAGAGCATTATGTCTGCGATCTACAGATGGACTAGTTGGACTAAAAAAAAAAAAAAAAAAAAAAAAAGTAATGTGAAATAAATATTAATAAAAAAGGCACACATTAAAAACAAAAACATTTTTTCCCCATTAAAAAATTATTTTAGTTCGTAAAAGTGTAAAAAACAAAACAAAAAACTACACATATATATGGTATCCCCGCAATCGTAACGACCCAAAAACTAAAGTTAGAATATTATTTAAACCGCTAGATAAACGCTGTAAAAAAACAAACGGCAAAATTTATATTTTTTTATTCTGCAAAAGTAGTAAAATATAAAAAAAAACTAGCGGTTTTGCATTTGTCATAATCGTCCCAACCCATAGAATAAAAGTAGCATGTTATTTACGCCGCACAGTAAACGGTGTAAATGTAAAATGCATAGAACAATGGCTAAATTGCTGGGTTTTTTTTTTATATCCCCCCCCCCAAAAAAAAAAAAAAAAAAGTTAATAAAAAAATTCCATATACCCCAAAACGGTGCCATGGAAAAATACAACTCATCCCGCAAAAAACAAGTCCTCATACGGCCATGTCCACGTGAAAGTGACGATGGAAAAACTAAAAAAAATTGCTTGGTCATTAGGGCCCAGAATGCATGCGGGGGAAGGGGTTAAAGCCCGCCAAAAGCTGGAGACGCACACACCTCAGCAAGCAGTCTTCCAAAGGTCTTCCTCTCCAGAGAATACTTTGTGGCTTCATCCAGAGCCCTCTGAGCTAATCCGACAGCCCCCGCTGCCACCTAGAATACATAGACTGCAGTTCAGGGAAGGTGCACAGGGAGGCGATACTGACTATTGAACGATCATCTTACCGGCGGCCGGGTCTTATCAAATGCCCCCATGGCAATTTTAAAACCGGCTCCTTCTACGAGCAGGACGTTTTCAGCTGGAACTCGGACATCTTCAAATACAATCCCCCTGGTGTCTGAGCAGCGCTGCCCCATGTTCAGCTCCTGCAAACAGATGCATTAGGGAGAACTGGCAAATCTCGCTACATTTTACGGTTAGGCTACATGCACACATGGCATATTTTGCTGCGGAATATACGCACCAAAACCGCAGCAACTTGCAAGAAAATTGCAGCTAAAAAACAAAAACAAACACGGTACCAGATCGTGCATTTTTCTATGCGTTTTTTTAAGTTTTGATGTGTAAATCAGCGCGTATTCATGCTGCGAGTTTTGGTGCGATTTTCCTCTGCACTAGGCAGATAGAATTTGCAAGCGGAAACGCAAGTTAAATAATCACGCTGCAGATTTTAAAATCCGCACCGCAGGTAAATTTCTGTCCCGGAAAATACCGCGGCGTGTACATGAGATTTCCTGGAATCTCAGACTAATGATGGTACTGTATTACGCTGCAGATTTGCCGCACGCAAAACGCGTCGTGTGAATTGAGCCTTACAGTGCACTGAAGTGTAGCATATAGGCCTCAATCACACATTGCATTTTATTATGCATTTCACCAAGAAGAAAAACTACCTGCAGGATGGCCCATCAAACATGAGTCATGCTGAGATCTGCGTGGTGGTCTCCGTTCATAATGAAAGCCACAACACCGTGCCGGATCCGTTGTATGATCGCCGGCGCCCGATGGACCCCATTGACTTAATAGGGTCCGTCATTTTGCAAGCAGCACAAATCTGACAGAGTTCCTCACCTTTCTACCAATTTGTACTCCAGGACTATCTGCTTCTACAATAAACCCAGTAAAAGCTTTTCCTGTTGAGGCCTTGGGGTCAGGGTTGGTGCGGGCCAGAAGAAAGTACCTATAGAGGGATATAGAAAGAAGAAGTGGTTACTTATAGAGCGCAAAGATTACACACACACCATTATTTCTTCATCCTAAGATACCACTCATCTTCTTCATTTAAAGGGGGTTTCCTCATCAGGATAATTATTTAGAATGAAGCCGTTCTGGGGGTACCCTCTATGACATCCACATGAACTAGGGTTGTCCCTATGGACCAGAGAGGATTCTATAACCCAAAAAAACGCTACCCCATATAATATACATTATCCCCGGCCACATGCTTTGCTTAGTACCGGTCATTTAGTAATTATATGTCATCTGCAGCACGACTGGCACCTGCAGCCCCAAGGTGGGCAGAAAAGGTTGTCAGAATTTTTTTTAAAGAGGCTCTGTCACCAGATTTTGCAACCCCTATCTGCTATTGCAGCAGATCGGCGCTGCAATGTAGATTACAGTAACGTTTTTATTTTAAAAAAAACGAGCATTTTTGGCCAAGTTATGACCATTTTTATATTTATGTAAATGAGGCTTGCAAAAGTCCAACTGGGCGTGTTTACTTCTTTTACTAGCAGGGCGTTGTGAATGGGAGTGTATGATGCTGACGAATCAGCATCATCCACTTCTCTTCGTCAACACCCAGCTTCTGGCAGTGCAGACATACAGCGTGTTCTCGCGAGATCACGCTGTGACGTCACTCACTTCCTGCCCCAGGTCCTGCATCGTGTCGGACGAGCGAGGACACATCGGCACCAGATGATTCTGCAGCAGCATCGGCGTTTGCAGGTAAGTAGCTACATCGACTTACCTGCAAACGCCGATGCTGCTGCAGAATCAACTGTAGCCTCTGGTGCCGATGTGTCCTCGCTCGTCCGACACGATGCAGGACCTGTGAGTGACGTCACAGCGTGATCTCGCGAGAACACGCTGTGTGTCTGTGCACTGCCAGAAGCTGGGTGTTGACGAAGAGAAGTGGATGATGCTGATTCGTCAGCATCATACACTTCTATTCACAACGCCCAGCTAGTAAAAGAAGTAAAAACGCCCCGATGTAACACACATAATACACGCCCAGTCGTACTTTAGAAAGCCTCATTTGCATAAATATAAAAATGGTCATAACTTGGCCAAAAATGCTAGTTTAAAAAAAAAAAACAAAAAAAAAAAACTTTACTCTTATCTACATTGCAGCGCCGATCTGCTCCAATAGGAGATAGGGGTTGCAAAATTTGGTGACAGAGCCTCTTTAAAGGAGCCGTTAGTAATTTGCATATTGGGTGACAGCATGATCGTTTAGGCTACCAGGTGATACCAGAGAACATCTGAATGTATCCCGAGACCTCAGGGGGGAATCTCTGCGTTATCAACAATTCAGCACAGAAAATACAGAGATAGGCCTTATTCAGACGGCCGTGTTTGGTCCGGGATGTATGGACCGTATGTCGGACATGTTTCCTGTACCGGCCGCAGTGAAGGGAACCGGGCGTCTAGGATCAGAGTTATCCATGTTGCTAGGGGTCCGTGCTTCCCCGTGGAAATACTGTCCCGTACTGAAAACATAATAACAGGACAGTATTCCCACGGAGAGGCATGGATAACTAGGATGCTAGGTGCTCGGCTCCCTGAACGGTGGTCGGCCCGGAAAATACAGCCAATACACGATCTGTATATCACGGACCAAACACGGCCATCTGAATAAGACATTATTTATATGCCAGATCCGTACCAGTTAGCTTTCCCTCCGTTGGTGATCCACATTTTCTGTCCATTGATTATGTACTCATCGCCCTTCTTCTCTGCTCTGGTCTTCAGACCGGCCACATCAGAGCCCGCGCCAGGTTCAGTTACACAGTATGCCTAGAGGTCAGGTCATGGAAACAAAGACGAAACGGATCAGCCAGAAGTACAGATTAAGGGGGATGTTCACACCGGCTATTTTTGGCCGTTTTTCGGGCCGTAAACGGCCTACAAACATCTGCCCATTGATTTCAATGGGAAAAACAGCGTTCTGTTCCGATGGGTCGTTTTTTTATGCTGCCGTTTTTTCAAAACTGCCGGGAAAAAAAAACGGCTGTGAAAAAGAAGTGCAGGTCGGGCCGTTTTTCAAAGACTCTATAGAAAAACCGCTCCAAAAACGGCCGTTAAAAACGCAGCGAAAAACGTGATTGATTAAAAAAAACTTCGGAAAATCAGGAGCTATTTTCCCTTGCACACAGCTCCGTATTTTGAGACGTTTTTTATTTTGTGTGTGTACATAGCCTAACAGTGAAAGTCCTTTAATCAGACACCCAATAATCCAGAAAATCCTGCACACAACTACTATACAATATAGATTTTCACAGAACTAGTAGCAGACAGAACCAATTTGCAAATTTCTCTCATTAAAAAATAAATAAAATGCATTTTAAAACAATGGTGTCCGTTGTGCGATGGATCTGTTGTGGCTAAGGCTATGTTCACACGCTTAACAAAAAACAGCCGAAAATACACAGCTGTTTTCAAGGGAAACCAACCCGATTTTCAGCAGTTTTTTTTAAACTAGCGTTTTTTTACGCAAGTTTTTGGAGCCGTTTTTGTATTGAGTCAATAAAAAACGGCTCAAGTAATGACATGCACTTCTTTTTACGCACCCTTATCGGAAAACGAGGTGTAAAATAACGCCCCGTATTTCACATGGATATCAATGGGCAGATGTTTGTAGCCGTTCTGCTTTTGATTTTTCAGACATTTTTCAGGACATTTACGGCCCAAAAAATGGCCAAAAACAGCCCGTGTGAACATACCCTAAATGGAAGCCGCAACACAGATGTGAACAGAGCCTTATATTTCATCCTGAGATGGTTTCCTGAAGGATCTCTACCCTCTCCAGTTTTATGTCATTTCTATAATCATTCAATAATCCAAAAAATTGCACTGTATATGTAAAATCTCAATAGAAAGTCTACGAGCTCGTACACCGCTACATCAGCTTTCTAAGAAAAGCCGAACAGAAACAAAGCGGCTCAGTGCTCACAGGAGCATTTCTGCCGCTTCGTTCTAGCGATTGGTGGGGGTCTCAGTGCTCGGACCCCCACCAATCAAAACTTCTGAACCGTCACTATGACATGTCAGAACATTTAGTTGCTCTTTAACTCCTTAACGCCGAAGGACGGATATATCCGTCCTCAGCAGCTGCTAGTTCGCGCAGGAGGACGGATATATCCGTCCTGTGATCGCGCGGGCACTGACAGCGTACCCATGTGATCAGCGGCAGGAGCACGGCTGTTATACACAGCCTGGCTCCTGCCGGAATCGAAGCGCGCTCCGATTCCGGCAGTTTAACCCATTAAATGCCGCTGTCAATAGTGACAGCGGCATCTAATGTGTTTGACAGAGGGAGGGAGCTCCCTCTGTCACCCGATCGGCGCCCCCGCAAACAAATCGCGGGTCGCCGTCGGGTTTCCATGACAGCCGGGGGTCTAACAAAGACCCCCAGGTCTGTCTTCAGCATCTGCCTGTTAGGCGATGCCGGAGGCATGACTTAACAGGTTGCCTGTCAGTTTTACACTGACAGGCAATAATGCTTTGGTATACCAAGTATACCAAAGCATTATATATGCGATCAACAGATCGCATAGTGAAGTGTCCTGGTGGGACTTAAAAAAAAAATGACAATCAGTTAAATAAAGTTTGTGAAAAAAAAAATAAAAAAATTACATTCAAAGTCAAATAAAACTACTTTTGGTCCAAAAAGTGGTTTTATTTAGTAAAACTGTCAAAACAAATCACACATACACATATATGGTATCCCCGCGATCGTAACAACTTGAACAATAAAATGAACACATTAATTAAACCGCCGGATGAACGGCGTCCAAAGAAAAACGCAAAAAACAACGGCAAAATTCTCTCTTTTCTCCCATTCCCCCCATAAAAAATAAAATAAAAGTTAATCAATAAGTCCTATGTACCCCAAAATAGTACTAATGAAAACTACACATTGTCCCGCAAAAATCAAGCCCACGTACGGCCACATCGACGGAAAAATAAAAAAGTTACGCCTCTTGGAATGCGGTGACTCAAAAACAAGTAATTTTTTTCTAAAAGGCTTTTTATTGTGCAAACGTAGGAAAAACATATAAAACCTTTACATATTTGGTATCCCCGTAATCGTGCCGACCCATAGAATAAAGTTAGCATGTTATTTACGCTGCATAGTGAACTGCGTAAATTTATAACGTGAAAATCAATGTTGGAATAGCTGCTTATTTTCAATTCTCTCCTAAAATAAAGCTAATAAAAGTTAATCAATATATTATAAGCATCTAAAAATGGTACAATTACAAAATACAACTCGTCCCGCAGAAAACAAGCCCTTATACGGCTATGTCGACGGAATAAAAAAAGTTACGACTCTTGGAATGCGACCGTGAAAAAACAAAAAATAATCCTTGGTCATTAACGTGCAAAATGGCCCGGTCATTAAGGGGTTAAAGATTTGTAAAGCGCCAACTTTCAGGTGAAGCGTCCAGCCGACGGTGAAGAGAACACCTACACACATCAGAGGCTCCTCGGTCATTCTTCCCAGGTACTTCTTCTGTTGGGCCTCAGTTCCTGCAATGATCACCGGCATTTGCTGTGAAGAACAAAATAGAAAATATCTGCTATTTTTAAGATGTCGTCATCTCCAGATTCCATGAAACGGCTCAGACGTGAATTGTTAGGCGGGTGCTAAACAGAACAACCCAGGAGCCCGACTAGTGTCCTATTCACCCGACAGATGCCAAAAGTGTGTCCTCTTGGCACTCGTCGGCTGGTTTACCTTTTTTTCAACTGTATGCAATAGCAAAGTTACCTACGCCATGCCATACACAGGTGTCTAGTAAAAAACAAAAAAAGAAATACACGCAAACAGCACACTTTTTTTAATTTATTTTTTAAACATGGAGCCTATGGGTGACATTTGCTTATGCAGTGGCATATGTCGGGGGTATAATTTAGGAAACCCTCAATACAGATGCACCCCTAAACAGCTTATCTGAGCTCCTATAACAGACATTTACACCATATTATAGGATCAGTCAACAGCGGGGGGTTCCCTTTATGGTAAGTGAGGGCTCAGCTGTTCCCATGAACTAGAGAGATTACCCCCCCCACCCGCCGATTCTCATCACCTTCAGGTTTTTAAGGCGGGATTCACACGACCGGGTCGCGTCCGAGCCCGAGTGCCGGCCGGTAAAATCGGCCATTCTGCCCGGCCGGTTTGCATAAAGTTATGCATCCGTGCCGGGCCGGGCAGATCCGGACAGTGACATCAGCGGCAACTCCTGAAGGGGAATCCCCATATGTTCGGGGATTCCGCTTCAGGAGTTTCCCCTGATGTCACTGCCCAGATATGGACAGAGACATCAAGCGCTCTGTCCAGGAGCAGAATCCCCGAACACACGGGGATTCCGCTCCTTCGAGGAGCTAAAGTGCGGCTAGCACATAGCAGAGCGGGGAGATACCTCCCCGCTCTGCTATAGTGGCGTCGCTACAGTAGTAGCAGCAGCAGCAGCAGCAGCTGCAGCATCAGCCATCAAAGGTGTCGCCGGACCAGGGCGCTTTTAACAAGCAGGAGAAGGGAGCCAGCGCAGCGCTCCCTTCCACCTGCTGTACGCCCCGGCCCTGCCACACCGTGTACAGCGATGCCATTCGTCAGAATGGCATCAACTCCTCCTCCTCACATGCACTCTGCGCTGTGAGGAGGAGGAGATAGAGCGCAAGAGCCGGAAAACCCGGCCATCACTCGGGACACATCCCGGTGATGGCCGGGTATTACCCGGCCCCATAGACTTCTATGGGAGCCGGGCGGCCGGGTACCCGGGCGAAAATAGAGCATGTCCTATTTTTTGACGGGCGGTTTTCCCGGCCGTCAAAAAATCGGTCGTGTGAATAGCCCCATTAGGGGTCTATTATTCCTAATGCAGCCGGGTGCCGGCCGATTTATGAACGGCCGGCACCCGGCCGGGAAACCCTGCCGTGTGAATGAGGCCTAAGGGATTTTCCTAGAATAAATATTTATCACCTATCCACAGCATAGGTGATAAATATCTGATCGTGGGGGTCCGACTACTGGGACCCTCACAATCACAAGCTTACCTTGCCGTCCCTGGGAGCCACATTTGAATGTTGAGGTACTGCGAATACTCGTGTGCCATTTTCGGCAGCTCCAGAGAAATGATTGGAGCCGTGGCCGAGCAAGCGCAGTACCATTCCCTTCCTATGGGGCTCCCGGGAACGGCAAGGTGAGCCCGTTCTCGTGATCGATGGGGTTCCCAGTGATTGGACCCACAACAATCATATATTTGTCACCTATTCTGTGGCTAGGTGATAAATATGGATTATGGGAAAACCCCTTTTAAGACATTTATACAATTTTTCGAAAGGAACTCCCACCTAGAAGACATTTATGAAATATACTATGGGTAGGGCATAAGTGTTTATACTCAGAATATTCCTCTAATTCTAAATGTAAAATGTTTTATTAATAATTATTATTAGGTTATTATGCAGTGTATATTAAAATAAGCTAACAGAAAATACAAACACTTAAAAAAAAAAAAAAAAAAGTTATAAAAACATGGCTTTAAACAGCGCCACACCTGTCCATAGGTTGTGTCTGGTATTACAGCTCAGCTACATTAAAGTGAATAGGGCTAAGCTGCAATACCACACACAACCTGCGGACAGTGGTAGCAGGATTCAGAGTGCTCTGTGGAGATTGTGCAATATCACGGACGTCTATACTTACCCCCAGAGAATTGGCCTCTATAGCCGTCTGAATACCAGTGCACCCATAAGCAATCTCCTCCGTTATCAGACACGTGTCGAAGATGCCAAGGTTCAGGCCACCTGTAGATCACAAATCGGTGAGTCCCAAATACAGAGGGGCTTTACATATGGAAAGCTGCACCCTTATAAATATCATCTGGACATCCTGCAGTCAACAAGTACACAGTGCTCACCCTGGAACCAAAAACAACTGCATTCTCTTAAGAGTTGACATATAGTTAAAAACTTCTGGCTTCCTGCCGCCACCACTAGGGGGAGCTTACTGCATACGACCCATACATGGAACTCAATAATAAAACCATATGCACTGAGCCCCCTCCTAGTGGTGGCTGCACACAACACAAATTGTATTATTTGAGTCAATGGCTGCGTAAAGGGAGATGTCTGTTAGTAAAATAACAATTCTGGAGCATCACTTCTTAGATTTCCGTGTTGTGCCTTTCCTCCGTCATTCCTCTTGGAAATATATGACTAAATCGACCATAGTGTGTTACCATTCACCTTGTCAATAGGGTGTGTCCCTACACACGTACAACACTGATTGGGAAGTGCCAAGGTATGTAGGCACACGACCTATTGACAAGGTAAATATACCACCCAGTTGTCATTTTATTCATACATTTCCAGGAACAACAACAGAGGAACGATGCTCCAGAATTATTATTTCATTGGGAATGCAAGTATTTACTAAGACAGACCTTTAAGCATTACAGAAGATTCCTTACAGGGGTCCCCCTCCTCAGTTACCTCTATATAGCACCAATATGCACATCCACCGAAACCCTAACAAGCTTGTTGTATTGCGGACAATAGGAGCTTCCTTACCGCAGTATTCTGGGATATGTCCGTTCATCAGTCCCAGCTCCCAGGCTCTTTTAATAAGGGGAACAGGATACTAAATACATAAGAGTTCTGTTATTGAATATTCAGCGACAGTAAGGTTTATAGTAGGGATGATCGCGCAGCTCACCTCCCCGGTCTTGTCATAGTCGCCGGCTACAGGAATGATTTCTTCTCTTGCAAATTTCCGAGCCGTGGCTTGAAACTCTCTCTGCTGTTCACTGAGCTCTGTACAGACGGAGAACACACGGGATGTAGACGGAGTATACATGTGCACAAACCCTAATGTAACATATCTATAGACCGTTCTATATTCCATTACCAGTATATATCTATAGACCGTTCTATATTACCAGTATATATCTATAGACCGTTCTATATTCCATTACCAGTATATATCTATAGACCGTTCTATATTCCATTACCAGTATATATCTATAGACCGTTCTATATTACCAGTATATATCTATAGACCGTTCTATATTCCATTACCAGTATATATCTATAGACCGTTCTATATTCCATTACCAGTATATATCTATAGACCGTTCTATATTCCATTACCAGTATATATCTATAGACCGTTCTATATTCCATTACCAGTATATATCTATAGACCGTTCTATATTACCAGTATATATCTATAGACCGTTCTATATTACCAGTATATATCTATAGACCGTTCTATATTACCAGTATATATCTATAGACCGTTCTATATTCCATTACCAGTATATATCTATAGACCGTTCTATATTACCAGTATATATCTATAGACCGTTCTATATTACCAGTATATATCTATAGACCGTTCTATATTACCAGTATATATCTATAGACCGTTCTATATTCCATTACCAGTATATATCTATAGACCGTTCTATATTACCAGTATATATCTATAGACCGTTCTATATTACCAGTATATATCTATAGACCGTTCTATATTCCATTACCAGTATATATCTATAGACCGTTCTATATTACCAGTATATATCTATAGACCGTTCTATATTACCAGTATATATCTATAGACCGTTCTATATTACCAGTATATATCTATAGACCGTTCTATATTACCAGTATATATCTATAGACCGTTCTATATTACCAGTATATATCTATAGACCGTTCTATATTCCATTACCAGTATATATCTATAGACCGTTCTATATTCCATTACCAGTATATATCTATAGACCGTTCTATATTCCATTACCAGTATATATCTATAGACCGTTCTATATTCCATTACCAGTATATATCTATAGACCGTTCTATATTCCATTACCAGTATATATCTATAGACCGTTCTATATTCCATTACCAGTATATATCTATAGACCGTTCTATATTACCAGTATATATCTATAGACCGTTCTATATTACCAGTATATATCTATAGACTTATATATTATATTACTTGTATACATCTATGTTATATATATATATAGTTTATTATATCGCATCAGACAATTCCAATCATTCAGCCCCCAATATTTCAGGGTGTCTGTATGTAAAAGTAAAACGGCAGGTTCCTCGCTACAAATATTTTTCTTGGCTCATTATGTCTTACACACTAGAAAAAACGAATCATCAGTAAAACATCAGCGCACACACCAGATGATTAGAACTGTTAGTTCGGCGCTTCGCAAGTCAAGTCCTGAATACAGAAGACGAGACGGAGCGCGCGGCTGACAGACCTGACTGAGCGTCACACTCCGTCAGCGACACAAATATAATCCAGAAAAAGCTGAAGACTCCTCCGCACTTCACTCAGGTCCTGTTCACATCACGTTTATAGCCTCCGTTTAATGTACACGCCGAGAATTGTTCCCAACATATACGTTAAACGGAGGCGGTGATGGATTCCTAACCATCCGTCATCCATAGAGTATAATGATATCTGTTTAATGTACACATCATGAAAAGCCCATGACCGATACGTTGGTATACGTCACCCATAGGCTTCCATGTTTAAAAAAAAAGTATACTACGCGGTGTGTTTTTTGCGGGATCCCGGTATTCCATATCTTTTTTTTTTTGTGGCTTACTAAAACTCTTTTGGCCTTAATGTAACGCTATGGACACATTTAGTGTATAGGTCGGGAGCTTTCCTGGTGTACACACCAAACGTACAGTAGAGCGCGTCATGTGAATGGGGCCTAAGCCACAGACCCTCATTCTTGGGATCGGAGAGGTTATTAAAATACCTCAGATATTGGACTGTTAATCTAGACAACTACAACGCATGAGGGGGGTTGTACATCGATTTTTGATATTGGACAGGAGAAGAGATACATGTGTGATCGCTGGGGGTCTGAGCGCTGGGGATCCGACCGCTGAGACCCCCAGTGGGAACCGAAAGTCCCCCCCAAGTGCTCCATGAGAACGGAGCTGTAGTGCGCATTCTCAACCAGTGCTCTGTCCATTTCTATGGAGCTGCCGGAGACAGCGGCGCCGATGTCCCTTAGAAATGAATGGAGTGCAGGTCGAGAATTCTCATGGAGCACTTGGGGGAACTTTTGGCCCCCTGCTCTCATCGCTAGGGCTCCCAGCAGTCGGACCCCCAGTGATTATACATGTATTCCCTAGCCCGTGGATAAGGGATACATGTGTTTTGTGGGAGAACCCCTTTAATGTAATAAGTGTTTTATGGTTCCGTACAACCTCCGCCATAATACGCCGTCCAGACTTCTATGGGGCTGAAGATGGAGGCTGCACTACTGAGATTCACATACATCCCTTCCTGATATCAGTCAGGTGCAGCGTTATCAAGGAGACCTTCAGTGGGTTCATATCACCATCCACATCAATGCCCCCACATATACACAAGACCAGGCGACCAGGCAGGATGTAGATATTTTTCTATACGGTGACTACATTTTTGTTATAGGCAGAAGATCTTCCAAAAGTAGTGACGTCCGGTCACCAGAAGATTATACAAAACCAGCATACATATTATAAGTAGATATTCATATTAGAATTCTGTTTACTAGTAGAACCGGTTCAGCAACAGTCACACAAATAGAGCGCGTCCTCGTCTGATCATGCGATCTCGTGCTGGGATCTTCATGTGATTATCAGCAACTTCTTATAAGACGACACTTACCAAAGCTGAAGCCCGGGTGTGAGGAGGCCGACGCAGCAGCAGCAGATTGTGGAGACGTGGACTGGGCTCTCCAGCCGGACTTGGCAATGTGGTGCAGGACCTACAAGAGAAAATAACGTATCAGCCGGAGTCCAAGACCAAGTGATAAATATCATTGAGGAAAGTGTTAGGGCCTTTTACACCGGCTGATAAGCGGCCTGTGCAGCGAGCGCCGATCAACGGGACATCATTGATCGGCGCTCGTTTGCTCCTGTCACACGGAGCTATGGATGGGGACGAGCGGTCGTTACTCCGATCCCTCTTCCCTATACATCATCATGTCAGCAGCGCGTCTCCCTGTTTACACACCGAGATGTGCTGCCGACCATGATAAAATGTAACTTTTTTTAAAACAATATGACCAGCAGATGATTGGGTGTTTGCTCGTTCATCTGGCGATCGTTCTTGTTTACACAGGGAAATTATCGGCAACGAGCGTTAAATTAACGCTCGTCTGCCCGATAATAGTCCGGTTTAAAACCCCCTTGAGGCCCTGCTCACACAAGAAGAAGATCTATGCCCCAGAAGTCCTTCACTCAAATTTTGAGGCAGAGTTTGACCTGCCTGCACTTTTTTGCCGTGGTTTTCGCTGCGTTTTTTTTTTTTGCGACCATTGAAGCGAATACAAAGGCAAACAAAACGCAGCGAAGCACACTCAGAAACGAGCGTCACCGGTTTTTTTTTCTGCCTCCCATGGAACCGCGACAGGAGAGGACACACCCCTTAAAAAGGTAACTAAACTTTTTTTTAAATTTTTGATGTCATAGTGACAGGTCAGCAGTTTTGTTTGGTGGGGGTCTGAACACTGAGACCCTGACCGATCGCTAAAGCGAGGCGGTAGAAGCGCTGGCATGACCGCTGTGCTGCTTCGTTTCTGATCGTCTTTCCTCGGTGTACGGACTCAGACTTTCTATTTATTCTGTACACCGCTCTGAGGAAAGCCGATCACAAACGAAGCAGCGTAGAGCTCACCCGAGCGCTTCTGCCACTTCGTTTTAGCGATCAGTGGGGGTCTCCGTGCTCGGACCCTTAACCGATCACAACTTCCGACATGTCACTACAACACGTCAAGAGTATTTTTTTTAATGTTTTTTTTTTTTAAAGTTTAGTTGCACTTTAACCAATAGGGTTTGGCATTATTAAAATTCTAAGATTTTTTTTTTCAGTTTCACTGGCTGTAAAACATGGAGAAGTTTTCAAGGGAACACAGCATCTGATTTTCAGCAGTTTTTTTTAAACCAAACATTTTTTACAACCGTTTTTTGAGCGGTTTTTCTATTGAGACAATGAAAAACGGATCCAAAAACGGCTCAAGAAGATTCCTGTAGGAGCGCAGTGCGGCCACGTCACGCAGCTGCAGGAGAAGCAGTAATGTGATCTGTAAGACGAGCCGTGCACGGAGCAGACTTTGTTGTCGCATTATTTAACCTTTGCTCTAGAATCGTGATCTGATAGGTCATTACATGTACACAAGTCCGCAGATAGATCTAGGCGTACAACAGTGGATCGTGCATATGTGACCCTTATACCCGCTTAAGGCTACATTCACACAGGGCGGTAACGCTGCGGTTTTCTGGCGATTGCAGTTTTAAAGAAAACAATTCTATGCAAAACAGAATTGCTGAGCAAAATGGAAAAACTCCATCCTATACAGGGCACGCTGTGACCTTATTTCCGCTCTCAGATTTGCAAGAAAATTTGCAGCAGAAATCTGAAGCCGACCCTCGGATTTCTGTTGTGGTCTTGCAGTTTGATCTGCAGCGGATCCGTACATGGATTATCTCTATTACATGGGGCTTCATGACACGGAATCTGCATAAAGTGAACGCGGCTTTAGACATTCCCTATGCTAATGGGTCATTAGAAAATATGGACATCATATAGGAGGGGGGGGGGGGGGGATCTCCTACTTAGGGATTCCCTCTATTAACCAGTGCGGAGAGCAGCTCTGATTCAGCACAGGACCTTTCAGATGGACAGGGACGGTCTAGAAGATTAGTCTGTACAGGGTTTCATAGTCTCTGGAACTAAACAAGTGTTCCCATTCAATGACAGCAAGCAGAGATCTTGAAAAATATCCCTGCCATACACAAGGTTTCAGCTTTATTTACATAACCACGGACGACCCTTTAACTGAGCAGTGCACTACAGGACGTTAAAGAACTACAAAGCCAAGCATGACCTGCAGGAGACTATCAAGCATGAAATGCTGGGGCTTGTAGTTCCACATAACTTAAAAAGTAAGCACAGCAGTACGTAGAGGTCAAAATGTACGAGCAGCGCCCTGTCACTATATAGAACTCGGGGTTCCATGCACACAGCCCGCCACTCCGGCTTACCCTGGTCACCCTGAGAGCGGCCATGACTGCAATCCTCCGACTGCTGTAAGGTTTTGGGTGACATCAGAACCACGTGACCACGCTCACCGTGACATCTGCTACCACATGATCACTTTGTACCAATCCAGGATGAGGGGCGTGGCGCTCGGATCTAATCCCGCCGGTGGGTAGTCGCCTTCTGAACAAGGTCAAGGAGCTGTAATGCGCATGCGCAATAAGATCTAGAGCCCATTGTGCTGTTGCTGGACGGTGGGGGTCGTAGTATAACTGGGGCTACTGGTCTTATTAGCGGGACAGGCAGACTACACAAATGGTTAGGTCATTGCACAATTGGTTTTTCTTTCAAGTCACATTGGAATTGAAGTGAATGGCAAAACGGGCATCTCCATTGTTCCTGGTATTCTTGTCTCAAAGTTTAGAGAGGTCATAGGTTTGCCTATACAGCAGTATCACCTGATCTTCCGCTATCAGATTTAACCCCTTTAAGGAGCGAGCCGGTTTTCATTTTTTCGTTTTCGTTTTTCACTCTCCGCGTTCCAAGAGCCATAACTTTTTTTATTTTTCCGTCAATAGAGCGGTGTGAAGGCTTATTGTTTGCGGGAGGAGTTGTAGTTTCTATTGGTAGCGTTTAAAGTGCCATATAATGTACCGGGAAACTGAAAAAGTTCTTTGCGGGCTGAAATTGGAAAAAAACTGTGATTCCCACATTGTTTTTTGTTTTTCATTTTTACGACTTGCACCGTGTGGTAAAAATGACAACTTAACTTTATTCTGCGGCTCAATACGAGTGCGGTGATACCAAATTTCTATCGTTTTTTTTAATATATTTTATTACTTTAAAAAAACAAAACTTTTTGCTAAAAAAAAAATTGTTTTATGTCGCCACAGTCTGAGAGTTATAACTAGTTTTTATTGGTACCATTGTGGTCTGTACAACTTTTGATCACTTTTTATTAAAAAATTTTTGCGAGCTAAGGTGACAAAAAAACAGCAATTTTGGGGTTTTTAACTTTTTTTTTTACGGCATTCACCGTGCGATTAAATAACGCTATATTGTAATAGTTCAGACTTTTACGGACGCAGCAATTTTGTTTTATTTTTGACATTACTTTAGAGGAAAAATGGGAAAAGAGGTTTTTCAAACTTACATTCTTTTAATGAAACTTTTTTTTACACATTTTATTAGTCCCCCTAAGGGACTTGAACCAGTGATCGTTAGATCGTTGGTACAATTACTACATTACTAATGCATTGCAGTATATTATCATTTTTACAAGAGACACGGCTTAACAGAGGCAGACCTGGGGGCCTTCATTAAGCCCCTGGGCTGCCATGACAACCACCGGCACCCCCCTAATCACAGTGTGGGGGCGCTGATGAGCTGTCGGAGGGGGCCGCCCCCTCTTTTCAATACTTCAGATGCTGCGGTCGCGATTGGCCGCAGCATTTGAGGGGTTAAATGGCCAGAAACACCGCGGGTGTCAGCTCTAAAACACAGCTGACACCCGCAGTGTATGGAGCACGCTCAGCCCGTGAGCGCGCTCTATACTTCTCTATGATACGTATCATGTACATGTACGTGATAATGCGTCAAGGGGTTAAAGTCACACACGCCAACTCTCCCGGAATATATGGGCACTGCGTCCTGATTAATATTTACCACCCTCTGTTTCTGAAGTCCTCATTGTCGGTCACCCCGAGAGTGAAGAGGACTGCAAGCTGCAGGAACGAGGAGAGGTAATAAGGGGTCAGTCTAGTCTGGGGTCTATTAGTTTAGGGGGTCTGGTCTGGGGGGTCTATTAGTTTAGGGGGTCTAGTCTGGGGGGTCTATTAGTTTAGGGGGTCTAGTCTGGGGTCTATTATTTTAGGGGGTCTAGTCTGGGGTCTATTATTTTAGGGGGTCTAGTCTGGGGTCTATTAGTTTAGGGGGTCTGGTCTGGGGGGTCTATTATTTTAGGGGGTCTAGTCTGGGGTCTATTAGTTTAGGGGGTCTGGTCTGGGGTCTGTGACGTTTTGTCTATAGTGACGTCCTGTAACGCAGCAGCCATTGGACGATGTGGTAACATGACAAGTTTTTTATATTTCTTTTATTTTTGAGGTTGGAGAGTGTTTGATCCGCAAGAAAATGTAGTCGCATTTCTCCCCATTCAGGTAAAAAGCACAAAATTACTACTTTCTGTGACCGATGGGACTTCAAATTCTCGCACTGCACCCCAAAATCCTCTGAAGGTGCAGATTTATATTTCGGGAATCCTCACCAAAATTGCACAACAACTGCATGTCATCCTTAAGAGACTATTCACACAACAATTCCGACCCACAATCCGCCGGGAAATCTGCCAGAAAATCTGCACCAAACTGTGATTAAAAAAAAATCTGACTTTGAACGCAATAGGGGAAATCTTCAACAATCTGCACTGCAGGTCAATGTCCACGTGGAAATTTTCTGCAGCTTGTGGATGAGATTTGCTAAAGGAGACTTAAAATCTCCACTTTTCTGCTTCTGTAATACGCTGTAGATTTTTCACCTGCAAATCTGCAGCGTATCCGCCAAGTGTGAACAATTCCTTATCTGGACATCACTGTATATATTTAGGCAGTGAATGTTGGTATTAGTGGGGCACCCTGTGACATTATTATGTAGCGCTTTTATTTGGGTATTGTGGTGGCGTTATGTTGTGCCTGGTATGATGGTTATAACCCTCAAATACTGGAGGAGTACCTGGATGCAGCGCCCAAGTAGGACAAAGGACAGCAGGCACTACCGTTACCTGATGGACACTGGCTGACTCAAGGCACTAAGTCTAGATTCACACGAGCGTGGGCAAACTCAGACGTGAAAAACGTCACACGAGCCTGGGCAAACTCAGACGTGAAAAACGTCACTTTTTCACATCCAAGGTGCCCCTGTGCGGGTTCAGTTTTCACGGATCCCCATACACTTGAGCCTATGGAGGGATCGTAGGACAGGTTCTATTTTTCAACGGACCCTTCACACTCTCTGTTGAAACAACGGCCATGTGAACGGCCCCATTGAAAACCGTGCGTCCGTGTGACGGCTGTTGTTTTAACGGCCATCACACGGACGTATTCAGCTTTCGTGTGAATAAGGTCTCAGTAGCCCCCTTGTCTCCACCCTAGGCTCCTGGAAGGCTGGTCCGGACTCATGCTGCAAGGAGACTCCTAGATCGCGACCCCGAGATGTTCTAAAGTAGACGATGGCTAAGAGGATCGTGGTTAGGCGAGTTTGATTAGAAACATGGACAATAAATTGTACTGGGTCAGTAGACAGGCTCGTAGTCCAAAAATCATAGCCAAAGTTAAATAAGGCTGGGGCTACACGGCGACTTTGGTAGCGATACAAGTCGCTCGGCCGAAGATCGCTGTGTCGCACCACCTGAATCGCCGGTAATGAGAGCGAATGTGGTCAATTTGCAACCCAGAATGTGCCGCGACAACTTAAGGCCTTATTTACACGAGCGTGTGCGTTTTGCACACGCAAAAAACACAGCGTTTTGCGTGCGCAAAAGGCACTTAACAGCTTCGTGTGTCATCAGTGTATGATGCGCGGCTGTGTGATTTTCGCGCAGCCGCCATCATTATGACACTCTGTTTGGATGTTTGTAAACAGAGAATCACGTGGTGCTTTTCTGTTTACATTCAGAGTTTGACAGCTGTTGCGCGATTCACGCAGTTCGCACAGAAGTGCTTCCGTGAGGCATGCGTGGTTTTCACGCACCCATTGACTTCAATGGGTGCGCGAAAAACGGCGAAATATAGAACAAGTCGTGAGTTTTACGCAACGGACTCACGCTGCGCAAAACTCACGGACTGTCTGCACTGCCCCATAGACTAATATAGGTGCGTACGACACACATGAAAAGCATGCGCGTATATTATGCTTGTGTAAATGATGCCTAAGGCCTCATTTACATGAGCGTGTGCGTTTTGTGTGCGCAAAAGGCACTTGACAGCTCCGTGTGTCATCCGTGTATGATGCGCGGCTGCGTGATTTTCGCGCAGCCGCCATCATAGAGATGAGGCTAGTCTACGTCAGTCACTGTCCAAGGTGCTGAAAGAGTTAACTGATCGGCAGTAACTCTTTCAGCACCCTCGACAGTGCATTCCGATCACCATATCGCGTAACCTGTTTAAAAAAAAAGAGGTTCGTACTTACCGAGAACTTCCCGGCCGTTGCCTTGGTGACGCGTCCTTGGTGACGTGTCCTTGGTGACGCGCCTCTCTTGACATCTGGCCCCACCTCCCTGGATGACGCGGCAGTCCATGTGACCGCTGCAGCCTGTGCTTGGCCTGTGATTGGCTGCAGCTGTCACTTGAACTGAATTGTCATCCCGGGAGGTCAGACTGGAGGAAGAAGCCGGGAGTTATCGGTAAGTCAGAACTTTTTTTTTTTTTTGACACGTTCACGTATATTGGGATCGGAAGTCACTGTGCAGGGTGCTGAACCAGTTTAACTCTTTCAGCACCCTGCACAGTGACTGTCTCCTGCCGGCTTCGGTCAAAACGAGTTCGGCCGAACCCGGTAAAGTTCGGTTCGCTCATGTCTAAGACACTCCGTTCGGAAGTTTGTAAACAGAAAAGCACGTGGTGCTTTTCTGTTTACATTCAGTTTGACAGCTCTTGCGCGAATCACGCAGTTCGCACGGAAGTGCTTCCGTGCGGCATGCGTGGTTTTCACGCACCCATTGACTTCAATGGGTGCGTGACGCGCGAAAAACGCACGATTATAGAACATGTTGTGAGTTTTACGCCACGCACTCGCGCAGCGCAAATTTCACGCATCGTCTGCACTGCCCCATAGAGTAATATAGGTGCGTACGACACGCGTGAAAAGCACGCGCGTCGCACGCGCGTATATTACGCTCGTGTAAATGAGGCCTAAGGGTCACAAAGCGACCACAATCACTTTCATTACGTGCGATGCATGCACCAGAGAATCTGCAAGATAAGCAACTGCTTACAGGTGGAGTGCTCTTTTAAATGACTGCTCGCCCTCTGATGGCCATTAGTAGTAGTGCAGCCCTGACGACTACGACAGCTCGACTTATGCTGCCCTTTAGCAGCAGTGCGGCCGTGACAACATTATGGTTTGCCCGGGGGCCTCCGCAGACCTGGTCATATATTAGTTATTGCCCGTAGATATACCTCTAGTATCATAGCAAAGGATGACATTCCCGCCAACCCTGAAGCAGCCAAATAGCCTGTTTAAAGGGGTTGTCCAGTTTAGGAAACCTATTTTCATACACCCGATTAGGGATTTCTGAGTTAATAGAGGGGGGTCCTTTGTTCAGGGTCCTCATCTCTTGGCCAGAGTGGGGAGCGGTTACATAGAGCGTCTTTTGCTCTGGAGGACCTGTCCTATATTACACAGACAACACATTGATATGAATGGGCACTGTGTAATACTTCATTTTCCCTGTGGTGGCGCTGCAGGGAAACTGAACACTTACTGCCATGTTTCCCCACAGATTACAGCTGATCGTTGGGGGTCCCAGCAAGAAGATGCTTTGTGATCTGCTTATTATCAAGGGACCGTTCTAACAAGTAGAGATTGTCCAACATGGAGAACCCCTTTAAGAAGTGAAGTGCTATAAGTGGCACATGTTTATGACTGAGGGTGATGGTGCCCAGGAGCTTTTTTCGACGCCTCTTCATGTAGGCCTGGATATAGTTTGTGGGTGGAAATGCTCCTAATTTTTCTTTGCCTTTAAGGCTATGTTCACACGGAGTTCTTTGCAGGCAGAAAATTCTGCCTCAAAATTCCGTCTGTAATTGTGAGGCAGATTCTGATTTGCCTGCACGCCGTTTGCCGGGTTTTTCACCCGCGGCCATTGAGCGCCGCGAAATACGCTTCCTCTGCCTCCCGTTGATGTCAATGGGAGGTCAGTGACGTAAACGCCCGAAGATAGGGCATGTCGCTTCTTTTTCCTGCGAGACGGTTTTTCCGCTGGCGGGAAAAAAAAACGCCTCTGCCTCCCATTGGAATCAATGGGAGGCTTTTTGGCGCGGTTTCCGTATCAAAAACCTCTGTGTGAACTGGCCCTAACAATTCACATATATTACAAATAGTATTTGAAGTCATTTTTGTTTCGGGATATTTATGTGATCCCGGATAACCTTGGCTGTCAATGATCTTCATAGGAGCCCATAATTGCAAAATCCTATTTATTTGCAAAACTATTTGACATATTCCGCTCCCCGCCCCTCCCCCTGTCGCACTTTCAAAGAATGCGATCAAATACAAGCAGCAAAAGTCCAATTTACTGAACATTTATTTCACTTTGCAGTTTCTACGGCAACCGGAATCTTCCGTAGATATAGAAAAGTTCCAGCTCCCTATAGTCTTATGAGGCAGCAATCACAAATATCTTTTTATCAAATGAAAAAAACAAAAAAAACCTTAAAATTATAACAAAACTTCACAGACCAAAGTTGTAGTCCTGGAATTTTCCTATAGTCCCATTTAAAGGAATGTGAGAAATATTCACAAGGAAAGCGTTGCGCCCTCCAGTTCCTGACGACTCCATTAAAGTTACTGGCCGACTATGTGGCCTCCGAAAAAAGTTGCTACTTCGCTTTAGCAATCGGGGGGGTTTCGCGGTGGTTATCTCTCCGAGAGGCAAATTCTCATTACTCAGTGCTTTACCTACAGGGCATACGGCTGCTATGGGGCCAGTGATGAAAAGACGACCGGCACTGACCTGCCCCCTTTGCTTGCTGTAACACTGTCAGTGGCGTAACTACCGCTATAACAGCCATAGCGGCTGCTACGGGGCCCACGACGTGATGGGGCCCATGCTGCCTGCCGGCCCATGCCCAGTGGAGCTACTAGCAGACGCTACGGCTGCTACAGAGGTAGCGACGCCACATGCAATAGTATCTGCGTCCTTAGGATGGAGATACTATTGAACACTATAGCAGAGCAGGGAGGTATCTCCTTCCTCTGCCATTTACTAGACTACAGGTCATGTTCGGCCAGCGGCCTATCAGGCACAGGATCCCTGCGCAAGACGGCGTAATGAGGTCACTGGATCACGCCGGCCTACGCAAGGATCCCAGTCGCCGGTGATGCTTTGGAGCTGCCCTGTTTGTCGTGGGAACGGGGCCTAGGTATAAAGATTTATTTGTTTGAGGGGTGCTATGTACAGTGGGGGATTGTTTTGCACTATCTACAAGGGTGAGGTGGGGGTGCTATCTATAGGGGGCTGTATGGTGCTATCTACAGGGGGGGCTGTATGGCGCTATCTACAGGGGGGCTGTACGGCACTATCTTCTGGGGGGCTGTGTGTGGCACCCAGGGGAGGGGGGGGCCCGGTCAAAAGTTTGCCATGGGGCTCCGTCTTTCCTAGTTACGCCCCTAGACACTGTCATAAGTGCTACCAACAGCCACCACTAGGGGAAGCTCACTGCATACAGATTTATACAGCTCCAATTAGGCTCCATACAAGCTGTATAAGGGTGAGTTCACACATAGCAACCACAGCGTGTCGGAGGTGCGTCTGCGATGTGGCCAAAAATGATAATGAGCTCACCCAATCCATGTGTGGTTAATGCCCTCTAGTGGTAGCAGCCAGAACTATATCAAGTCAGAAAAGCAGAGCTCCCCTATACGGATATATTAATCAGCGCAGAATTTTGTACCTGAATTGGTGGAAGGCGTAGTAAGGGTATGTTCACACACAGTGTTTTAAGGCGTATTTCGGGGGGTTTACGCCTCGAAAAACGCCTGAAAAAAACGGAAGCTGAACGCCTACAAACATCTGCCCATTGAAATCAATGGGAAAAACAGCACTTAGTTCATACGGGGCATCTTTTTACACCACTGTTCTAAACAACGAAGCGTAAAAAGATGGTCCGTAAAAAGAAGTAGCAGGTCACTTCTTGAGGCGTTTTTTGGAGCTGATTTTCCATTGAACACTATGAAAAACGCCTCAAAATGAAGCTCCAAATTAAAAGAAGCTTCATTTTCCGCTTCAAAAACGCCTAAAAATCAGAGGCTGTTTTCTCTGACGTTCTTGAGTTTGTGAGTGCACATACCCTAAGTTTAGCAGGGTTTTCTAAGATTCTTTGGAGCGCATAAGAATTACTTACAGTAAGTAATCCGATCTCCTAAAAGCTTTAGTCAGACGTCCATTACTGGGTCAGGGGCCACAATGACGACCTTTGGGTTACACCTGGCCCCAGCAGTACTATAAGTGAACCTAAGGCCTTATCCGCACAAGCGTGTCCTATTTGCATCCCCAAGAAACTGACAATGTTTCATAAATGTCCGCGTTACGTCCGTACGTCATCCGTTTTTAATGAATCAGAGGGCTTGCTCGGCTGTTTTCGTAACTCCCATAGAAGTGAACAGAGAGACGCATACAGGTATGCAGCCACCTCTCCGTTCATTCTCCACCTGGATGGCAGGACAAGGTCGGGTGACCCTTGTTCTGTAGATAGGTGCGGATCCCAGAGCTGAAAGCCGTATATCAGACATTTATGGCATATTCAGGCCTGGGTGGCAAAAAATAATGGGGGCTGAATTTGATTTCTGCTACTCGGCCCCCTCTCTTCTATATACGCCACTGATAGATAAACATATGGTTGTTTTTTTTCACACTTCACTATAGTGTAGATGTTCTCCGCTGCCTATATGAAACAATACTATTGACAAGGTCGAAATCTTTAAAGTAAAAAGTTTCCTAAATGTCTGTTTGTTCCATCAACAGTGAAAAGTAGCAGCCATTCATGCAGGAAATTCTCATTTATCTTGTAGACCACGACGTCCATCAGTCTTACAGGAATCGGAGGCGTTACGCTGAGAAGTGGCTCCGCTGACCGTCACTTCTGTTCTCCTACAAACCTTGTATTATTTTTCATAACAGCCACTTGTTTTCTGGATTTGGATCAGATCACGTAGATCCATCTCCAATGACGGCAAGTATAGGGCATTTATATTATTGTAATGCTCCCAAAAAATGGCGGTAAATCTCATATTTTCAAACTGGATAAATGACTTCAGTAAATATGTGGCACTTGTTCATTTTCTTTTCTTCTTTTTCTTGATTGTAGTTCAGAATTATTCTATTCTTTCTATAAAAGCAGAGCCGCAGTGTAAATCATGGTGGAGGCACAGCAGCACCACACTGAACATCTGATGAGACAGAGAGTGCATTTGTGACTACCATATATGGACAGTGATGTCAAGGGTTTCCCCAGGACCAGTGTCCCCAGCCAGTGTGCTTGCGTTGCTTTGGCCGGGGACTGTGGACAGTGATGTGGATACATGGACAGCGATGTCAGCAGGTTCCCTGGACACAGTGCTTCAAGTACCTCTCTTCCTAGGGACTTCGGGCAACGTATTCCACTGTATGCCTATACCTCCAATGTATAACTCAGATGAGAGTAAAAAGCGTGATGTGTACAAGGCCTTACCTGGATCTGCAGTCAGGTGTAGGTCCAAGCTAAACACTAACAGTATGGCCCTGTTTACACTGAGGTTTTTTTACGAGGAAACCGCGTCGAAAAACACGCCGGAAAACTGTAAAACCGTCTTGCGGGAAAAAGAAGCTACATGCCCTATCTTCTGGCGTATACGTCTCTGACCTCCCATTGACGTCAATGAGAAGCAGAGAAAGCGTTTTTCGCGGCGATTTTGCCCGCAGCGCTCAATAGCCACGGGCGAAAACGCGGCATACAGCGTGCAGGCAGATCAAAATCTGCCTCAAAATTCCAGACGGAACTTTGAGGCAGAATTTTCTGCCTGCAAAAAAACTCAGTGTGAACAGGGTCTTAGTTTTCTTGTTAACGTTTTGGAAATTTTGGAGAACTATTTACATCACGTTTTATTATTATTTTTAGAGGGAAAACCAGACCAGACCCCTAAACCCATTTAGACCCCGAGCCTGACTCCAAAAAGGAATCAATCCCCAGAACATAATTTAAAAATTCATTCAAACCCCAGACCGCTAGTGTTGCCATAGGAATGAACGGGATTCTAATGCACCTGTGGAGCCCCTTTGTTAGCAATAGGTGGTGGTCCCAGCCCTCATACCTCCCTCATTCTATCTCCGGGCACTTCTCTATGACATATGAAATATTCGCTAACACTGGGGGTCACTTTACTGCTTGGAGGGGGATGTTTCAGAGTTCAATCTGAATGAAGAATATTCATTACATTCAGTATTTCCCTGTGAATTTCTGATACCGCATAAAAAGAATCAAATGCTATAAAACGGCCCCAATTTTTATTTGCGCTATCATTGTCTTCCTGGCAATTCTCTTGAATTTAATACACAATTTCAGTGGAATATTTTACCGGTGGATATTACGGTGCTGCGTAAACTTTACTGCTATTGCAATGAGCACAGTAAGGAGATTTATTATGGCCGAGCACCATGCGGGCAGGTTAAATAGGTTCTGGAGACAACAGCTGGACTTTATGTGAAAATACTAATGTAGGAGATGCCCTAAACAACAGACTTTTGTGAACCCACTAAATGCCCTCCCAATAGTATACATCCCTGGAAGGAACCACCAGTGCATCTAAATGGCTTGAAGGGCTCAGGCTGGTTAATTTGAATATTGCTTGTAAAACCTTTGTGTTGCAAACTATAGCTATTATATTCTGATAACTAGGATAGATAGATGGAAATTTAAATAAAAAGTTGTCACCGTGTGCATACATTACATTACTTATCCTGTACTGGTCCTGAGTTACATCCTGCATTATACTCCAGAGCTGCACTCACTATTCTGCTGGTGGAGTCATTGTGTACATACATTACATTACTTATCCTGTACTGATCCTGAGTTACATCCTTTATTATACTCCAGAGCTGCACTCACTATTCTGCTGGTGGAGTCACTGTGTACATACATTACATTACTTATCCTGTACTGATCCTGAGTTATATCCTGTATTATACTCCAGAGCTGCACTCCCTATTCTGTTGGTGGAGTCACTGTGTACATACATTACATTACTTATCCTGTACTGATCCTGAGTTACATCTTGTATTATACTCCAGAGCTGCACTCACTATTCTGCTGGTGGAGTCACTGTGTACATACATTACATTTCTTATCCTGTACTGATCCTGAGTTACATCTTGTATTATACTCCAGAGCTGCACTCCCTATTCTGCTGGTGGAGTCACTGTGTACATACATTACATTACTTATCCTGTACTGATCCTGAGTTACATCTTGTATTATACTCCAGAGCTGCACTCACTATTCTGCTGGTGGAGTCACTGTGTACATACATTACATTACTTATCCTGTACTGATCCTGAGTTATATCCTGTATTATACTCCAGAGCTGCACTCACTATTCTGCTGGTGGAGTCACTGTGTACATACATTACATTACTTATCCTGTACTGATCCTGAGTTACATCCTGTATTATACTCCAGAGCTGCACTCACTATTCTGCTGGTGGAGTCACTGTGTACATTACATTACTTTTATTGTACTAATCCTGAGTTACATCCTGTATTACACTCCAGAGCTGCACTCCCTATTCTGTTGGTGGAGTCACTGTGTACATACATTACATTACTTATCCTGTACTGATTCTGAGTTACATCTTGTATTATACTCCAGAGCTGCACTCACTATTCTGCTGGTGGAGTCACTGTGTACATACATTACATTACTTATCCTGTACTGATCCTGAGTTATATCCTGTATTATACTCCAGAGCTGCACTCCCTATTCTGCTGAAGTCACTGTGTACATACAATACATTACTTATTGTTAAGGATCTGCAAGGCACAGCTTCTGTATCCACGCCCATAGGTAATCAGTCTGCACCTGCTTCTATGTCTGTGAGACTGACTCCATCTTCCACCACTCAGGATGGCAGGCTTAGGAGTGGGAGAGCCTATCACAGCCTGGCCAGACGGAGCTAGCTCCCGCCCTCTGTCTTTTTATACCTGCCTTTCCTGTTCCTCCTTGCTTGTGATTCTTGTTTTGTTTCCTGGCCCTGCTGCAGCTTCTTGAACCATTTTACCCTGCTTCATATTGACCCTGGCTTACTGACTACTCTCCTCCGCTGCGTTTGGTACCTCGTACACTCCTGGTTTGACTCGACTTGTTCACTACTCTCCTGCTCTGCATTTGGTACCTCGTACACTCCTGGTTTGACTCAGCTCGTTCACCACTCTTGTTGCTCACGGTGTTGCCGTGGGCAACTGCCCCTTTTCCCTTGCTTCTGTGTACCCTTGTCTGTTTGTCTGTCGGGCACTTATTGAGCGTAGGGACCGTCGCCCAGTTGTACCCCGTCGCCTAGGGCGGGTCGTTGCAAGTAGGCAGGGACTGAGTGGCGGGTAGATTAGGGCTCACTTGTCTGTTTCCTTACCCCCCTCATTACACTTATCCTGTAGTGATCCTGAGTTATATCCTGTATTATACTCCAGAGCTGCACTCACTATTCTGCTGGTGGAGTCACTGTGTACATACATTACATTACTTATCCTGTACTGATCCGGAGTTACATCCTGTATTATACTCCAGAGCTGCACTCACTGTGTACAAACATTACTTATGCTGTACTGATCCTGAGTTATATCCTGTATTATACTCCAGAGCTGCACTCACTATTCTGCTGGTGGAGTCACTGTTACATACATTACATTACTTATCCTGTACTGATCCTGAGTTATATCCTGTAACTCAGGATGCGTTTTTTGGATGTGGTTTTTCTATGCGGTTTTAACCGCACCTGAACCATAACGTCTGAATGCACACTAAGGCCCCCTGTACACGGCCATAGCTGTAATCACGGTCTGTGATTAGGGCTACAGCAGGCCGTGGACAGTCACCCACATTTGCAGTCTGTGCTCCCATTATAAAGTATGGGAGCACGGTCCGTAAAATAAAAAAAATAGGACATGTCCTATTTTTTCCGGAAACTTTCTAAGGCCCGTAAATATACGGAAATATATACGGGAAGGTGTCTGTCGGCCATAGAAATGAATTATGGACGGTAATTATGGATAAAATCTACGGTCGTGTGCATGGGGCCAAGGTCTCTCTCAAACGCCAGTATTTGGTCAGTATTTTTCATCAATATTTGTAAGCCAAAACTAGGAGTGGGGTTAAAACACTCCAAACGTGCAAATGTTTCCATTAGGGTATGTTCACACAGGGCGGATAGGCTGCTTAAAAGCCCTGGTCGCCGCAGGGAATTCCGGCTGAAAAGCCGCACCAAATTGATGCGGAAAACTGCACACAAAAAAAAAAGTATTTTTGTGTTTTTTGCCTGTGCAGAGTTTACAGGTGAAACACATTTATTGTACAAGTTTCACCTGTAAAAACTGCACAGACAAAACCGCATCGAAAACCGTGTTGTTTTTTTTCACTCAACCAAAATTGTCTCATGTAAATGTACCCTAAAATTACTGCACAACTTTCTGGTGTAAAGTCGACTCATCCCAGAATTAGATTATTAGGTTTAGGAATAATTTAAGTTTATATTGTACTTTTTTCATTACGTGACAAACAGATTTATTTATTAAAAAAAAAAAATTATCTAAACTTTTTTAAATTATGATCTCTTTCAAGTTTGCCCTCAGTTCCAGCTCTTTTCAATGTGGTAAAGCAATCGATCTCTTATGACACCTAGTCAATGAGAGGAGAAGGTTCACGTCCCGTCATGTCTGCTATGTAGTTATTGACGTGGCCTTAAAAAACAAAAATGTTTTTCTTCATCGGCCTTCAACAACAGTATTCCCTTAAAACAATTCACTTGTGATGAATGAGTTATTTATTTGTAGAAATCTCCCTAAAGCCGGATCTATGAAGGTCAAACTTTCGCAAGGTAATAAGTTCAAAAATGTATCCAAAAACGAGGGAATAAAATTCATTTCTCAGACAATGTCTCATGAAGACAACACTGATCCATATGACCTGTTAGGGCATATGGACGTCACCGAAGGGGGTCCCCCGCTCCGAGTCCTTGTATTACACATCTGAATGTTCGCCATGCAATACTACATTTCCCCTGCAGTGGCCGCTGCAGGAATCAATGTCTGGCTGGACGGGGCTTCCCACAGTAAAATCAGCTGTTTGCCAGGGTTGTCGGGAGCTGGACCCGTGGCGATGTATAGCAAAGAGTAAAAAAAATTATTAAAGTGAGGCTGACTATCTCCACAACTATAAAGGGCAGAGCAACAATTCAATTGGTGGAGATGCTGAGGATTTATGCACCTCTCGGCCCACCAGTTCCCCAGCTTCACAAATATATCTCTCCCTTCCTCAGGAACAGGAGTTGCTTTGGACAATCCCTTTTTGTTAGAAGGGTCCGCCAATAATACTGATCTCAGGGTGGTCCCCAGTGATCAGCTGTGGTGGAATCTAGCAGCAAGTGTTTTAATTTCCCTGCAGCGCCACCGCAAGTCAAATTAAAGAATACAGTGTTCCTGTTTATATTAATGGACTGTACTTGTAGTGCACAGACAAGCCGGGTCCTCCAGAATAGCAGATGCTCTTGGTAGCATCTCTCCACTTTGGCTAATAGATTTGGGTCCTGATTGGGGTCCCTCTATTGACTCGGTACTTGATAATGGGTTTTCTAATCTGGACAACCCCTTTAAACACCATCTTGAATTTTGTATTTTTTTTCCATAACGCGTTTCTTATTTTTTTTCAGGCTGACGCAGCTGATACAAGGTATTCCGCAAGGGTAAGTGTTATTGTTATAACCAATTTTAATCGCCTGGCAATTGTTATATCCAAAGGGATTGTATATGCGTTTTTCATGATGAATATCTACAGTTTAATGTCTTGCAATCATCGGATGGCTCAGTTGTAGGTTTTAAAACTCAGTGATTTCTTACTAAGTGCCTCCATGTGCGAAACGCAGCAGTACAATGGCCGCCAGGATCATAATGATTAGAAGGTAATGTACCTCTGTATAATTGTTTCAATTTCAGTGTGATGATGTCGACTAAATGTTTCCAGCGCAGATAATACAGTCGATTTTAGATTCCATAGACGTCACAGTACACTCCGAGACATTATGTCCCCAGACCTGCGGAGAAGAGACTGATACACAACAAACAGATGGTAATTTTGCACATTTTAATTGAAATCATATTTCACGACAGATAAAAGAGCATGAGAGTAACAGCTCCCCCTAGCAAGAAACTCTACCAGGCTGAAGCGTGTAATGTTATATGAGCGATGCCACCCGCCTGGACTCCATAATATTCAGACACTCCATGGAGCTGTAAGGTGTCCCACGTCTGACTGATAACTCCCCCCTCCAGGTCAGCATCTGGCATAATAAAATACATTATGTGAAGGCTTCCCGGCAAAATAGTTATTCCGTGAGCAGCTGCAAACTTCTGTTATAAGTGAAGGCGGCGGCGCAACTGCAGTGCACTAGCGGAGTATCCTTAAAGTGAACCTGCACCCTTCACAATCATGCAATTTTTACATCCAAAATTCGGAATATTTTTTCAATATATCCTTATATTGGTCGGAGCTCTTTTTCCCCCCTGATATACAGCACTAAATCCGCCGCACACACGTAGAGTTAAAAAAAAAATAATGTGCTGATTGCCTACTGCCACCACTAGGGGGAGCTTATAAAATGGATACTATGTTATTATTGAGTTCAATCTTTAAATCAGAGGTCAGCAACTGTGGAGAGCAGTATTACTAGTGGGGGTACTGTGGGGGGCATAAATACTAGTGGGGGAGCGCAATTACTAGTGGGGACACTGTGGGGGAAAATAATTTACTAATGGGGGGCACTTTGGGAGAGCACTATTACTAGTGGGGGCTCTCTGGTGGGAACATAATTACTAATAGGGGCATGGTGGGGGAGCACTATTACTAATGGCAGTATGGGGAATACTATTACTAATTTAGCTCTCTGGGGTGCATTATTACTATTTGCTGGGTACAATTAGATTTGAGGGCGCTGTGTGGCACTAATTACTGCAGTACAGTATTTGGGGGCACTGGGCAGCACAGCAGGCACAGTATTAGGGATAGCAGCATGGTGACATTGTTAGAGCACCATGATTGGGAGTTTGCGTTGCAAAAGGTAGGGAGGATGATGGGAAAAGTTAGGAACCTAAGATGTCTGGCAGAAAACTCTGCAGACAGGTTGTGACTGGAAGAAGCGTTCGTGGCTCCGGGCTGAGTGGAGAAGATTAAGAAAGAGGACTCTACATCAGAGAAGACGTCACCTGTGAGTCACTAGATGTACTTGTTGCTTATTCCTCTTGTAACTGCGTCTGATAAGTGCTGGATTCTTCTATATGTTGTGTAGCGCTAAATTTAATGAAAAAGGTAATGTCTATTTATTTATATTAAAAAAAAAATCTCCGCCCCCCATGGTCAGATCTCAACTCAGTAGATCTCAAAACCTACAGTATGCAGTAAGCTCCAGGGCCCCTCTTGTGGTGGTTGCTCTTAGGCTCCCTCTAGTGGTGGTTGCTGGCAGCCTTTATGTTATAGTTTTAATTTATTTCTATGCGGCGGATTTGAAGCTCTGACAGCTATAAGGATGTATGTAGAAATAAATAGGCACAGAATTTTTAAGCTAATAAGATAAAAAGGAAATTATATTCCTAAGTGGACATTCAGTTTAAGGGTATGTTAACATTCAGTATTTTGTAGGCGGAAAAATCTGACTCAAAATTCCTTCAGGCATTTTGAGGCAGATTTTAATCTGCCGGCAGAACACTTGCCATATGTTTCATGGCGTTTTTCAGCCGAGGGCAAAAAATGCAGCGGAAAACGCTTTCTCTGCCTCTCATTGATGTCAATGGGAGGTCAGAGACGGAAACGCCCGAAGAAAGGGCATGTCACTTCTTCTTCCCGCAAGCGTTTTTTTTCGCTCCCGGGTAAAAAACGCCTTTGCCTCCCATTGAAATCAATGGGAGGCAACTTTGGCTGTTTTTTCCCGCGGTTTCCACAGCAAGAACCACAACAAAAAACTGTGTAAAAGGCCTAAAGAAGTTTTTATGGGTGTAACAAGCAGTGGCATACATAGATTGGAGGGGATCCAATCGCAAATATTAAAGTGGGTGTGCCCCTCATTATGGCGCCGGGTTTTGCCCTTTCCATTTACCAAGGGCACGTCCTCGCCCTTTCCATTTACCAAGTAGCCACCTCATTGCTTGCTAACAATGTAGTTCCTCTAGAGGGGAGTCCTGCACACGTTCTCACCACCAAGTAGCAAAATGCATGGGATTAAGTCACTTAAAACGAAGAGCTCCCCCTAGTGGCGGCTTCAGCAGAAAACATTTTTTATAATTTAAAGGGGGTTGTTTCATAAAGACAACCACTTTTTGTATAGAAGCCGATCCAGCTTTTCTAAGCCCCCTGAGATCCGCTGTTTTCCCCAGCGGAAGCCGCATCTGGCTATACAATTCCCTTCTATAACGTCCATATGCGTTCTAATAGGGCACATTAATGGGGTCGTTTTATGAGAAAACCCCTATATCTTTCACCTGCAACAGAGTGGACCCCTCAGTATATATATTATATGCATGTGTCTCTGTAAATTAGTATTAATAGTTGACTAATGGTGCGAAATATTCAATAATCGGAACCCCAGCTGCCCTGAGGATACCGGATTATCAGATATTATGTTTTTGTTCTGAAAATCTATGCTGCCCACCCCACTGTCACCCTATATTCCTCCTCCATACAGTAATGTTGTAAGTAGACTAGATGGCTACACACCCTATAGATGAATACTGTATGTGGGAAAGGATCCTCATGACTTTGAAGAGACCAGAAGAGACCAGAAGTAATATTTTTGTTTATCCCCTTAGGCACTGTTACTGAAAATCTGACACAGCATTCGAAACAAAGAGCTACTGATGTGAATGTCCTTTCCATTACAATGTTATACAAGTAATCTTCTATGACTGGCCAGATTAGCAATTATTGCCAGATTAAAGGGATTTTATTGTACTTCATTTCTTTTGGAAATCCATTGGTCCCTGTTCACACAGAGTTTTTTTTGCAGGCAGAAAAAAAAATCTGCACTTTTTTTACAGGGCATTTTTGGGCCGCGGCCTTTGAAGCTAATGCAAGGACTGCGGGTAAAATGAGCGGCGCTGGTTTTCTGCCTATCATTGGGGTCAGGGGCGGAAACTGCAGCAAGAAAGGACATGCTGCTTTTTTTCCCCCCGCAAGCTGCCAAAAGCCGCCGGAGAAAAAAACAACTCCTTTGCCCCCCATTGAAATCAATGGTGGCGATCTCGGATGTTTTTTAGTGCTAAAATACTCTGTGTGAACTAACCCTTAGAATTTATATCTTCTATTGTATGAAAAACATGCACTAATAGTGTCGGTATACTACATGTTTGTGTATAGGTTCAGAGAGCACCAGATACGTGGAAGGGTGAGGTTTTGCACGGATAGGGGCCCAACCCAAACATAAATATAAAAGAGTATCCGGCACCAGTAGCGGATCCCCATATGGGCGTTTCGGGCGGTCGCCCGGGGCCCAAGGCTTGCAGGGGCCCCATAGCTTCCCACACCGCACACAAGTGAACCAAAACTCTCCAGGGCTGCTGCTGCCGGCCGCATTCTAGTGATCATCGGTCCCACAAGAGGCGGGGGGAATGTGCAGGGGGAGTCAATTGCGGCCAGGGAACAGGGGCACAGCACATCAGCTGTAGAGAGCAGACTGTCAGAGATTGTGATGGGCAGGTGCTGGAGTCTCTCTGACAGTCTGCTCCTCTGTGCTGCTGTACACTCTCCCTCCTGTCTAAACCTCCAGCAGCTGCCTGATAACGGCAAAACTGAAACTAGAGGGTGAAGGACCTGTGGTGACGTCACAGTCACATGATTAAGGTCCCGGAGGCTGCCAGAGACAAGCACCGCAGAGGAAGAGACTGTGGTAAGTGTGTGTGTGTATGTGTGTGTGTGTGTGTGTGTGTGTGTGTGTGTGTGTGTGTGTTAATGTAAGTCTATATAGTGTGTGCTGTGTATATAGTGTGTGCTGTGTATATAGTGTGTGCTGTGTATATAGTGTATATAGTGTGTGCTGTGTATATAGTGTATATAGTGTGTGCTGTGTATATAGTGTGTGCTGTGTATATAGTGTGTGCTGTGTATATAGTGTGTGCTGTGTATATAGTGTATATAGTGTGTGCTGTGTATATAGTGTGTGCTGTGTTTATAGTGTCTATAATGTAAGTCTATATAGTGTGTGTGGTTTGAATATATAGTGTTTGGTGTTAGTGTGAATTGTATATAGGGTGTTTAATCTCACATTTTTTGTGTGCAAAATAATTTCCCACCCATAGAGCCCTCTGCAGTAAGTCAGATGCTCAGAACCCCCCCTGCAGTATAATCTCCCCCATAGAGCCCTCAGTAGTTATTATACTGCAGGGGGGGAGGGGGGGGCAGAGCGTTTGATTGACTGTTCAGGGTTCTATAGGGGAATAAATCCTTCCCCCCCAGAGCCATAAGGGCGGATTTACACGAACGTGTAATACGTCCGTGCAACGCGAGTGCTTTTCACGCGCGTCGCACAGACCTATGCAAGTATATGGGGCAGTGCAGACTGTCAGTGATTTTTTCGCAGCGTGAGTCCGCTGCGTAAAACTGACGACATGTCCTATATTTCTGCGTTTTTTGTGCATCACGCACCCATTGAAGTCAATGGGTGCGTGAAAATCACGCATGCCACACGGGGGCACCTCCGTGGGACGTGCGTGATTTGTTCAACAGCAGTATAACTATGATTGCAAACAGAAAAGCACCAGGTGCTACAAACATACAAACAGAGTGTCATAATGATGGCGGCTGCGCGAAAGGCACGCAGCCGCGCATCATACACTGATGACACACGGAGCTGTTAAGTGCCTTTTGCGCGCGCAAAACGCCGCATTTTTTGCGTGCGCAAAACGCACACACTCGTGTAAATCCGCCCTAAGTGTCAGACACTTAGACCCTCCCATAGGGCACTCAGCGGTCAGTCAGATGCACTGGGGAGGGGTGTCTGACTGCTTAAAGGGTAACTAACGAAACTTTTTACAAAAAATTACATGTTATAGTGACATGTCAAATGTTCTAATCGGTGGGGGTCCGGGCACTGAGACCCCACCAATCGCTGAAACAAAGTGGCAGAAGCGCTCAGGTGAGTGAGGAGCCACTTTGTTTCTGATCGTCTTTCCTCTGATAGCCGAGCATGGGGTCTATGGGCACAACAGAAAGTCTATGAGTCCGTACACCGCGCAGAGAAAAGACAGTCAGAAATTAAGTGGAACAGCGCTCACCCGGGCACTCCTGCTGCTTTGTTTTAGTGATCGGTGGTGGTCTCAATGCTGGGACCCCCATCAATCAAAACTTCTGACATATCACTCTCACTATGACACGCCAAATGTTTTTTAAAAGTTTAGTTACCTCTTGGGGACTGAATTTATTGGTTTGAGTTAATGTATGGGCCTGGGTCTTAATTTGCTTAGGGGTCTGGGGTATAAGACAATTTATGGTGTTTATTTCTGAATTTTTATGTTGCTATAGATGCTGAAAATGGCTACAGAATCAAGGGGAAAAGATTTCTCATCAGGAAACTCTGCAGTCATCAGGAGAAGTCGCCATAGCGGTCTGTGTCAGATGGAGAAGAAAAGAGAACGACTCATCAGTGAAGACATCTCCTGTGAGTGATTGCATTTATAGATCTGTCACCTCTCCTGACATGTCAGTTATCGGAAATCCTTGTATTCCACATAAAGTCTTTGTGTACCCAGGACTAATAGACAAATGCGTGTTACCATTCCCCTTGTCAGGAGGATGTGTCCCTACACAGTGTGATACTGTCAGCGATGGTTGGAGACTGTCAGTGTGTAGGGACACAGCCCTTTGACAAGGGGAATCGTAGCACTCATTTGTCAATGCTCACACAGAAAGGTGGTGTTTAATATAGACATGACGTGGCAGGGCGGTGGTGGAGAAGGGGGCCCAAGCTTGTGGAACAGCCCAGGGCCCATGGTTTACTTAATCCGCCACTGTCCGGCACACCAAGTGGTGCTGATAGCGGCTGGCCGCTGTATCATGGCGCTATCAGCACCACTAGCGCTCGTCAATTCAGTTTCCCAGCACGGCTCAGTGCCTGATGAAGGTCACCTAGACCGAAACGTCGCACTCTGCCACTGGCATTAAAAACAAAAACAAAATAAAAAAAATACCTTTGTTTCAAAATTGGTGTGCCGGATACTCTTTTATATATATGTCGGTATACTACAGGCATCCTTCATACAATACTGTGACTGTTTTTCTTCTCATTATGGTACCCAAGAGGTTAAGTATCTTATTTTTAAGTGAAATTCTCCTTTTGAGTAAACAACGTGACTATTTCTGTGGAAGACAAAACATGTCGCAAGACAAATGTCACCAGTAAAGGTGATGCAACCGGAAACAAATCTATCTAACGGTGCGGGAAGTACAGATACAAGCAGGGTCAGGGGTCGGGAGGTCTGGGGGTCCCGTGCAGTCATTATAGTCATGTACATCCCGACCATTATTACTGAAGAGACTACAATCCTGTAGTCAACAGCTGATGAGCCAATGGTGACAGTACCGCGCACGTCTCCACTGCATGGTACAAAAAACGGTGATATCTGGGTAGGGAATGCCGCCAATCCACCAGAATTAGGGCGGATTTACACGAACGTGTAATACGTCCGTGCAACACGCGTGCTTTTCACGCGCGTGGCACGAACCTGTTCTAGTCTATGGAGCAGTGCAGACTGTCGGTGATTTTTGCGCAGCGTGAGTGTGTTGCGTAAAACTCACGACAGGTCCTCTATTTCGGCATTTTTCGCGCATCACACACCCATTGAAGTCAATGGGTGCGTGAAAATCATGCGCAGCACACGGAAGCACTTCCGTGGGACGCGCGTGTTTCGCGCAACAGCAGTAAAACTATGAATGTAAGGGTATGTTCACACGGCCTATTTACGGACGTAATTCGGGCGTTTTTGCCCCGAATTACGTCCGAAAATAGCGCTGACAAACATCTGCCCATTGAAAGCAATGGGCAGACGTTTGTCTGTTCACACGAGGCGTATATTTACGCGCCGCTGTCAAATAACGGCGCATAAATAGACGCCCGCGTCAAAGAAGTGACCTGTCACTTCTTTGGCCGTAATTGGAGCCGTTATTCATTGACTCCAATGAATAGCAGCGCCAATTACGTCCGTAATGGACGCGGCGTTCAAGCGCCTGCACATGCAGGTACGGCTGAAATTACAGGGATGTTTTCAGGCTGAAACATCCCCGTAATTTCAGCCGTTACGGACGCCCACGTGGTGCTTTTCTGTTTACAAACATCAAAACAGAGTGTCATAATGATGGCGGCTGCGCGAAAAGCACGCAGCCGCGCATCATATGATCATGGCACACGGAACTGTTAAGTGCCTTTTGCGCACGCAAAACGCCGCATTTTTTGCGTGCGCAAATTGCACACGCTCGTGTAAATCCGCCCTTAGAGAGGAACATAAATGCCAACTTCTGAGAAACATTTTCAGAAGCATTCCAGATAAGCGCGTAAATCTCACCTTCAAATTCTGGTCATGCCCCATTGAGATCACTACTTACAAAGCCAAATCTCTCCCACAGTGTCAGCCATAGAGTGCTCCCATAAACAATGACCTCAGTAACAATAGAATCAGTGTGTCCCATAGTTAGATTAAACATCAGTCATAGTGTTCCCAGAAAAAGTGCGCCCATTAATTGGGTTTCCTGGAATATTC